>NC_045564.1:32121038-32436205 GCF_009819795.1 Aythya fuligula
TTTGCATCCATCTAGTTAGTGTTGAACCTCTTATTCGAGTAACGTTTCTCTGCTGTTGGGTATTACTCTGTGTCAGCTCCAGCAGTGGTGTAAATGCTAGTTTAGCCTCCTGGTAGTTGTGTTTTTCGCTGTTTTGATCGTCTCCCTGCCCCTTTCCACTTGGGTTTTGCAGCCTCCCCCCAAACGAGTGACCGTGGAAAGTAAGGATGAAAATCCATTCCGCAAGGTGCTGGGTACCCCAGCCAGAGCACCCGTTAAGAACTCTGCTGGAACTGGAGCACCTAGCAACAGGGTGAATGTCACAGCGTCGCCTGCCTCGTCCACCCCTCACAGAACAGGCTTGCTGGAGAATCGGTAAGTGTTAGCCTGTTATCAAAGTGAAAATTGCAGAAGGTAAGGGAAAAACGCGTAGAAAGCATTAAGAAGTTACCTGCAGTTGGAAGAGGCTTGTTTACTAGCCTTCCTGAAAGAATGACCACTGCAAAATTTTTCTGTTATTAGTGAAAAGAGGAAAAGAGCACAGCCTCCTGGTTCAGAAATGAGTGAAGATTATCCCAAAGAGAACGATTCTTCAACGTAAGTGACTGTTGTTTCTAGTTTTTGGTGTAAACTCTGATGGTTTGTAAAGGTCATTTTTTCTGAAAAGAGTGCCTGGGTCTTCTCTGTCATGGCAATGTGACAGGCCAGCCACTCATCTGCTTCTGAACACCCTGAATGCTTGAAATGGGGTTTGCATTCAGGGTTAATGAGGGAAATGCAATCTGATATAACGACTGATTTATGGGAGGATGGCACATGTGAAGTTTGTGTCTCCTTCCTTCTGTCAGCTTAATCTGGGTTGTCCCACGTGCTGTATGCACATAGCAATAGGTTGCTTCTTTCTTGCACTTGTTTTGTTTTTTTCAAGACGAAATTCACAAAGGGAAATTGTTGTTTGTAAAGTGATGTCTGTGTGCATATCGACATTTAATAAGTTAAAAGTTTTGTGTAAATGAATTGATTGAACTTATTTGTCAGCAAAGTTTACCTGTTCCATAGTCAAGTATTAAAGGTGATAGGACATAAATGCTTTAAAATAAGTTGTAAATTGTCAGCCAGGAGTATACTGCATTTGCTCTGAGTTCTGACTTTGAATGCTGTATAACTGCAGGAATAATAAAGCCTTGAGTGATCCAGCGTGGAAGTACTTAAACAGCAGCAGAGAGAAACAGTTGAATCTGAAGCAAGCAGAGGAAAATAGGACATCAGGTAAAAAAAATAAAAGTAAAGCTGGATGATACCTGTTTTTTTCCCTCTGTTGCTATTAGCTCAGAAAGTTGCTGCAGATGTTGTTTCCTAATCTGCTTTTCTTGTTCCACTAACTTTCTTGCTTCCTACAGAGCCATATCTGAGATGCTAGCATCTTGCCTTTGTTTTCAAAGCCTATCCTGGCTTATCTGTCACTGTTGATTAGTGTGACCCTGAACCCTGTACTTGGCTGCCAAGGCCAGCTAGTGTGCTAGCTTGTCAACAAGCAGCCTCACACTTTATTCCAAGTTGCCCTTCCCCGTGGGAGGGGATTCCTATGCTTATCTAATGATTCCTCTCACTCTTTCTTGTTCGCCTTTAAAGCTCTTCTTTGCTATTAATGCCCACACAAATTGTAGGATAATTTTTTTTTTTTTTGTACTGAAAATGCATACTGTTTGCTTCTACCTCCCTACCTCTTCCCCAGAATTTAGAGGGGGAGCTTTATGGGGCTAGGATTTTCGTTCTGTTTGTACCAGAATTCAGGTGGATGCTGATGTGTGACAAGGGCTTATAGGCAATATAGTAATACGGACAGAGCGTACATAAGCTGGTAGTGATCCCAGCTCTTTGATTTTACTTCTTAGTACTGAGTCTCGTTCCCCATAAAGAGGAATGCATTGAAGGTTTTGCTTTTACGGAGAACATTGCTGAATGCATTCTTTTTTTTTTTCTTTTTTTTTTTTTTACTGCAGCTCTGATGGCACAAATATATTGCTAGGGGAGGAGCAAATAGTGTCAATGTTCATCTCTGAATAAAAATTTGGTTTGCTCCTTAACGTCAAAGTCAGGCTCTGTCAGTGTATACCTGCAAGTTCAAAGAGTGGTATTGAGAACCTCCTTTCCTTTATATGGCTGCATTTTTGAATGTTGCACAGTTTCCACCATTCCAAGCTCAGATAGAAGTAAACGTTCATTTATTATCCAACCTAACATATGCTGTGATTCACCTCAATAGATGTTTTTTGTTGTTGTTTTTTGACACTTGAGAGCATGTTTTTTATGCAGCACTATCCGAGGTGTTAGAATCTCAGGATCTGACACAATGATTTTAAGAACGATGAAACAATCATATTTTGCAACAAGTGTATAGTAATTTGCTGTGGATTTTGAAGCGGGAAGAGAAGCTGGTTTCAATTCTGCATATTTACTTTGAATTTTGAGAGAACTGTACAGGGAATTATAAGCGAGGTTTCTGTTTTGCATACCTTATATATTTGAAGAAAAGGTGGTAATTGTTATCTTTCAAATAGTTAAGGCCTTTTAAAAGTTAATAATTGATGATAGTTAATTATTTTCAAGTGTTATATGTTACAATTTGGGCATGATAGGGATTATGGTGTCAAACACAGTTTAAACTCCAGGGTGCCTTTACGTACATATTATTAACATTTGCCTTAGTACTTCTAAGTAGGTGCATTTGTACTGTCTCAAACAAATCTTGAAGATAGTATTTGAAGATTTAGAAACCTTTTTAATAAATACAATTAAACCATTTGTGTATTGCATAAATAGCCGAGTTACCTGGAACAAAGTGACCTACCTCTCTGTTTTTGTTTTTTAGGCGTTTTACCACTGCAGTCATCATCCTTTTATGGTAGTAGGTCCTCGCCAAAAGAGTACTCTACTGGCAGTTCCACCCTGGACAGGTAGGACTGATTCACTGGTGTGAACTGTAAATGACAGTCCTTTCCCTGGAATTAGGCTCTTCGGTTTCCTGTGCATCCATCACATGCTGTGTGGCTTTTGTGCATGAAATGTGTATAGTTTAAAATCCAAGCATTCAGTGCAGCTACAATTGCTCTGACACCTACAAACTCCGGTACTGCTTGCAGTAGATGGATTTTCTCAATTCATTCAAGTTGATTGTAGTCATTGTGAGTGACTGATGTAGATGATAGCTAAACTCTAGTTGGTTCAAATGACATACAGATTATGGAACTTCAGACTGAATCTTTGCTTCTTATTTCCCGAGTAGATAAATGCCACAGAACTATTTTAACAGTATTTTAGTAATACTGAATCCCTCTGAGGCTGGGATTCTTCTGTGGTAGATGCTGTGTAATCAGACTGTCAGCCTCTGCCCTAGATAGGTAAGATCCAAGATCAAGGAAGAAAAGAAGCATTATCCACGCTTTACACGTGAGGAGCTAGAGCCAGAGCGATGAGGTTACAAGACCATGAGGCTGAAAATGAAGACCCAAGCCTAGATGTGAATTTTAAGCAAATCTTATGACTTACAATCTCGTGCTACACTGTTGTTCTTCCTCTCCTTCACACAGCATGGTGAATTGGCGGAATGTCTTAAAAACAAAAGACCTGGTTACACACCTGTAGATGTAAAGAAATCTAACCAAAGAAAGAATTTTGTGTTCTGGGTAGAAGTTTGCCATTTCATACAACTTCAGCTTTGATATGTGCCACTTGCCTCGTGTGACTTTACCAGTCCTTGTCATCTGTAGTGAAACAGTTTCAGTGTCATGAACTATTGCTATTGAAGGCAGAGCATTAGAAATCTTACACTTCTTATTCTTTAATGCTTATAGGTCTGGTGTATCCAGCCAGAATCCTTCATCCAAAAGGAGCCTGGGATTTCTTTCTCAGCCTGCTCCTCTTTCTGTTAAAAAGATGAGATCTAATCAAGATTACACAGGGTGGAACAAACCCCGAGTGCCCCTTTCCACCCATCCTCAACAACAATTACAAGGGTAAGTATAATTTTCTTTATCTACCATGCATGCTTTTATCATTAGAACATGCGTATTCTTGTTATAATTGTTTCATGGGAAAAAAAAATCCTGAAATCAATGAACACTGAGACAGGGAGCACATCTCCTAGTTTGGAAAATATGTATTCCTCGAAATTGACTTCCTCGAAATTTTAGATCTATAATAACTTCAGGTAATTGACATTCCTTTCATATGCTTCCATGGTTCATTTTTATATCTCGTGTATGTACACACACATTTTAGTATTTTGATTGTAGAAACTCATGGATGCTTTCCTGACAGTTGCTGCCTCCTATGAGTTTTCAATTTAGTCTGAACGGCAGAAGGACAGCTCCAATTAAAACTGCCTGGGGAGTGTCTGGGGTGTTGAATGTCCTACATGATAGCAGTGCCGTGTTTAACACTGGCACGTTTACACATTTACATACATACCATGTTTAATTTTCTGTTTTTCAGGTTTTCAAACTTAGGAAACACCTGCTATATGAATGCCATTTTACAGTCCTTGTTTTCAATCCAGTCTTTTGCTAATGATTTGCTCAAGCAGGGTATCCCGTGGAAAAAAATTCCACTCAATGCACTTATCAGGTAAAATTCACTTTCTGAAAAGGATATTTTCTCTTTGGTTACTGAGAAGCTAGCATTCCCAGTCCTGAAGCACCTTTGTAGAGGGTGATGTGCATGTGTCCGTAGATGTGTGAGCTGATTGTGCTTTCCTTAACCTCTGGATAAAACATAGGGGATTGTCAATCCATTTTTTATTTTTTTTTTGCTCTTAGAAAAGTAAGTCCTAGACCTCTCTATATTCTGGAGCTTTACTTTAGAAATAGGAAGTAGGCTTTTAGTATTTGCAATGTAGAGTAGTCCTTTATGTGTTCTGTTGTATTTCTAGTGGTAGAGTAAAATGCTTTAGAAGTGCAAAACACTTCGTAGTAGTTGCAGAATAGCTTCTTGAAACATTATCAGCTAGTGTTTCAGCTGATCACTAACTACTTGCTACGTGAGGGTTTACGCCCTTTTTTTTGGAAAATCTGCTTTGTCTAGTAGCTGTGGAGAGTGTTTGTGTTCTGCCAATTTAATTTTTTTTCTAAATTCAGATGAACTCTCGGTTCAGACAAACCTCATGTCAAGAAACTCCAGAGGTTTCTGAAATATGTAAAGCACTCTTTTCTCTTTGAAATTTTGAATTCATTTGCCATTCAGATTCTGTTGTATGTCTATCTAAAAGACAGGCTGCCATTTGCATATGCACTGTGCTCTCTGCCATTCAGGATTTTTATTATATGTGCTTTTGTGTACCTCCTTTTCTTTTCCTTCACTAAACGAAAAAGATTCAGGATACCAGAACCATTCCTGTTTCCATTTCATCGCCCTTTATATTGTTTGGGGTCATTTCGATTTTTGCTGTATCTTCTTGAGCTCTTCCCCCACTGCTTGGAATCGGAGGCTGTTCCATGTGCCTTTTTGAAATGTCCTTTTCCTAAATTTTGTAAAAAACACTTCTGAAGCTTGTGCCTCATCTACCTAAAGGCAAACTGTGGGTAGAGCTAGTGGTGGAGTACATCTGATGGAAGGCAATGTGTGATCCTGGCTCAGGTACAACAGGTCAGAGTTGGTAGTCTCTAGTTTGGTGTCAACTGCTTTGGGTATGGGCACTTAATCTAACATGGTAAATGTTACTTGGGTTAAGGACAACTCCCTGTTGGCTGTTTTGTGGTGAAAAAGGTGTTCCCTAATACGCTTCCCTTAGAAGTTGTAGAGGCACAGATTTTTGCTGTAGCTCAGCAAAACAGTAGGAACTTGTTGAGCTGCGAGGAACGGATCGGATACTTTGGGTAACTGAGCACTAGGTGTTGGTTTGGAGTGGGAGGGCATTGCACGGGTCTTTCTTTCTATCTTATTTTTTGGTTTGTCATGGAACACCATGGAACATCTTCCCATCATCTTCCAGTGTATGTACCATGACATAAACTGTTGCATATGGAATGTACCAGTGTGTATTTCTGTGAAATTGCAAAGCAGTTAAAAAAGATAACTAAATTGCACTAACTGAGAGGCAGGTAAAGCCGATTTCAGCAGTGCCTTTTAACATGGTTTTTGGTTACACTGTGTAGCTTGAATCAAGGAACTCCTCCTGGCTCTTTTTATTACAGCTTTTGCTCTATCCTGTTATAATGTTTCACTGCCAAAGGACATATGGCTTTAAACTGAGTAGAGTGGAAATCTTTTAAACAAACACACAAAATCTTTGCCCGTAAAACTTGAATTTAAAGATTTATGTGTTGCTTATTTGGTGCCATGTGATTTAATATCTCCTATCAGTATTTCAGTTTTCCAAAAGCATTGCTTTTTATCTCATTGTAAAAGGTATTGCAGAAGTAAGTTTATAGAGCTTGATAAGGCTCTTCTCTTTATCTTAGGAAAAATCTGGAATTCTTTTGTTTTTTTTTTTTTTGGGTCCTGTGCCAATGGTGATCTCAAGTTAGAATTCAAAATACTTGAAATGTAAAAGGCTATTTTCCATTTTCTGAAATATTTTCATACAAAATCCCTGCACCGCTTATCACAGGGTAAAAGCTTTTAGGAACTCTTAAAATCAGATATCATGAGTTTTATTGCATTTCCCTGAAGTTGTGGACAACCAATCAATGTTTCATCGCATTGACTTCTGCAGGCGTTTTGCCCATCTGCTTGCTAAAAAGGATGTCTGCAGCCCTGAGGTTAAGAAAGAGCTGCTCAAGAAGGTGAAAAGTGCCATTTCAGCTACCGCAGAGAGATTTTCTGGGTATATGCAGAATGTAAGTATCATAGCATTTAGACACAATTGTGTATGTTGTTCATTGTTTGGACTGCATTGTCAGGCTTCATCTCTGTTTGACAGTGACTTGAGCTTTTGATTGAATGACAGCCTTTGCCTGCTGTTTGTTAAAGGAGAACTGTCTTAGAAGTGCTGAATGCAGTAGATAGAAATGTAACTTCTCTCATCAGCATGTATGAGAGGTACTGAATGGAGTCGTAGAAAATGATTTGTTGAGCGTATCCTGTTTCTAGGATGCACATGAGTTCTTGAGCCAGTGTCTGGACCAGCTGAAGGAGGACATGGAAAAATTAAACAAAACTTGGAAGAGCGAGCCAGTCCCTAATGATGACAACTCACCAGGACGGGCTTCTGATGACCTCTCAGCCACCAAAGTTTATACTTGTCCGGTTATCAGTAACTTAGAGTTTGAGGTTCAGCATTCTATCATTTGTAAAATGTAAGTATGCTTCAGAACCTTTCTCAGACTTATTTAAATGATAGGGAAGAGTTTGCATTTTCCAGGACTTTATCTGCATACTATAACTAGAACTAACTAGTAGTACGTTTTTTTTTTCCCAAAGCCAGATATTTATGAAATATTCTGCAGTCTAGAAATAACATAAACCTCACACCACACTGCTGTTGCAGACCTTCTTTAAATAGCCTCTTACCATTTAGTGCTTCGTTACATATCCACTGGAAAGCTGTTGTGCTTTTCTTTTTTGTCTACGGCTTGCATGAGTATAGGGAGAAGAGGGTTCCAGCCAAGCAATGTCTTCTCCTACAAAACGGAAAGCTGTATTTTTCTTGTTCTTTCTACAGTCTTCCAAGGAATGGTGTTTTCTTTGGTCTCTGCAGGTTATTGCAGTTATAAACCAGTATCTCTTGCCATTTGTTGTTTATGACCTGTGCAGGAGATTCATATACTGGATGCTTGTATTCCACAGAATTCTCATTAACATGGATATTTGGGAATATTACTTTCAGAGTGTAGAGCATTAGTTCCCTAAAATAACTAAAAGTAAATTGCATGCAGATAATAATTATTGAAGATAAATGACTGTAGGATCCTTAAATAAATAAGGTCTTGTTTTAGGCATATGGACTCTTACTACTTTGTTTTGAAAGAGTTACAAAGTATTTTGGGGCTTTCCGTTTTTCTGGGGCTGGTCTCTTTTTTTCTCCTAAAAGTGTTGAAGGGAGACTACTTGTTCAGCTACGTGGCAGTCCCTTTGGTTTGTCATATACTTGATCACTTGGCCTCTCCAAAGCAGTTTTCACAGACCAAGTTTTTTTGTTCTTTCTCCTCCTCCACAGAAGTTGCTTTCAGTTTCTGAAACATCAAAGTGAAATCCCAAAACTCAGCTTTGTCATAAGCATCAAACACTTTCATTTTAATACGGGTAAAAATAGGTTAAGAGAGATGCATATATTTACTGGGAAGTTACTTTAGCCTAAAAATATATACCTTGTCATTAATTTCAAGTTTATTTTTCGTCACTTTCATAAGCGTGTTTCTTTTTTAGGTGTGGCGAAACAGTCACCAAACGAGAACAGTTTAATGACCTCTCCATTGACCTTCCTCGAAGAAAGAAATTGCTTCCATCGCGATCAATCCAGGATTCCCTTGACCTCTTTTTTCGGGTACATAGTTTGTACTTTTTTTTTTTTAAATTCACCGTGGAGTATGTGCAGATTCTGTACCATATGGAAATTTTGATTGCATAGCTGATCATTAGTTCCTATGGCAGTGATTGAAGATCCGTGAAATAAATAATGTTGTGCTCTTTTGAGGTTGGGACATTCAGATTATACAGGAGCTCTTATGGTAAAATGCTATGCAGAACTTAACGAATTTTTATAATGCTGCTGTGAAATAAGTGAATTTCTCCATTACATGCTGGAAGCGTTGAGGCACAAATGAAAACAAACAAAAGAAGGGAGATTGTCAGATTGAAGTAATCACTCAGAAATTGCTGCTTCCTCTTCCGGGCTAAGATGCTTCAAGAGTTTGTGCACTGATCTAAACTGGCATGGAAGAGCGTCATTGCACAGATCTATTAAAACAAACAAACAAAACTATGATGCATGCTCATCTTGTAAGTAGACTTGCAAGACAAGGTTTCTGAAAGCTAAAAATGAGCCTTACCTATGTGATTGCGTTGTATTTTTATTGTATCTTGAGGGAGGCTCGTGTTTTTTCTCCTAGTCCCATTTACAGATGGTGTTTTTGACAGATTGAATAATTGATGTGCTTGTTTTTCTAACAGCTAGTGGAGGTCTTATGCTTATGATTTGAAAAAAAAAACAAAACTAACCCCAAAAAGATTATTAAGATTATTGTTGCGTCATTCATCTTTGCATGGAAAACATCTGTAAAAATGCTTGGTGGCTGAGTCATGTAACATCAGCGTCAGCGATAGTTCTCCTTTTCATGCCTGTTCAGCTACTCAGCTGCAGCACATCTCTGACAAGGTTAGATGAGGATAGCTTTTGAGGAACAAAGCTGAGGTTGTGAACAAGAGAGAGGACTTGATGGTAAATTATCATCAGCCAAAAGCGATTGGGGAAAAAAAACAAACAGCTGTATATGTTAGAGAAAACAGCAAGCCTTGCAAGATCATCTTCTCTCTTTGAAGGCTAGTTTGTCTCAACTGAGGTTATTTCAGTGACCTGTGCTATAGGTTTGTGGGAAAAATATTGCTTCCCTTTCCTCCTGTATCAGTGGATATATTGTCAAACGGTGAGCTTTATTACCTGAGCTCCTATTGGATGCCCTCTTGTTAGATCATGCTGAAGGTGAATATAATTTTTAGCGTGGCTGCTGTCTTGAAGAGCTTCTATGACAGCTGAAAGCGAAGTCCTTTCTGCTGAGATCTATTTGATGCATCTTTTCTTCCACTACTCATTTTTCTGTTCTCACGCAGGCAGAGGAAATTGAGTATTCCTGTGAGAAGTGCAATGGAAAGTCAGCTGTTGTCACACACAAGTTCAATAGGCTTCCCAGGTAACTGTTGGCACCTGTTCCTTTCTTTCTTGGAAATGTGTTGCAAAAACCCCTCAGATTAAAGCTGGAATAATGGATGGGACACCTTGTGTGGTGGTCAGCATGTAAGAAAGATGCATGTGCAGGCAGTAGTTTCTTTGTGCTGCTCTTCAGTTTCCCTCTGAAAACCTTCTGCGTGCTGAGCACCCTCAGCAACACTTCTTCCTCCCTGTCACAGCACAAGGAGACATGAGTTTTCCCTTCCTGCTTTCACTGGGATTTTGGTAGCGTGAGAACAGTAAATATATTTTGTAAGCTTGATATTCTGTGCTCAGTTGACCTGATGGGGGAGACTGAGTTGGAGACATTCCTACCAGAAGTTATCTTCGAAGGTTTTGCTTTGGTCACTTCTTCCTGCATTGATCCCTGTTATCTCTCAGTAAGCAGAGTGCTTCAAGGAAGAACGGGAACACTTTGAGAGTTAATGGCACGCGCAGTAGTTTAGTTCATGACTTGAGCAGAAGTGTTTGGTGGTAGGGATTATTCTTGCATTTTTTTTGTTTTCCATTTTCTGTCTTGAGATTAACCGTGCCATTTGTATTTCTTTCTCGGCTTTCAGGGTCTTGATTCTCCATCTGAAAAGATACAGCTTCAATGTAGCCTTGTCTCTCAACCACAAAGTTGGGCAGCAGGTGGTTATTCCGAGATACTTAACCCTGCTTTCACACTGCACAGAAAGCACGAGGCTGCCGCTGACGCTGGGATGGAGCGCCCATTCCGCAATGTAAGTGTACGGCTCGTGATTGACCTGTGCCCTGTGTAGTGCATTCGATGAGGTAGGCATTGTCAGGTCTTCTCTGGACAATGTCTGGATAAAGAAACGCTAAAATCCTGCGGTTTCAGAAGCAAGATATCTAATATAGGCTATTTAGTGCACTGTGCTAATTTGTAATGTTGTCATGAGGACACGGCATGTTCTTACGGCAAGGAAGCATGATAGAAGCAGTAGGAAGACTTGGTGGGATATAATCCAGGGAACATTTGGTAAGATAGAATTCTTCACTGTTCTTGAAAACAGATTTATATCCTTTTTAGAAAAAAAATTTGTGAGTAATTCATATAATTTATGCCTCCCAGTCCAAAATCTAGATTACATTTGTTCACAGCACACATACCTCTGCTTAGGAGATACAGCATCGTCTCTTTTTCTGCTAATTTCCACTTGCACATCTTGTACTGTCATTCATTTTTCATTCTTTACTGTGCCGCTATGGTATTTGAACGCTTCACAGGCCGAAAATACTCTCTCCTTTTCCCTCTGACAGTTATTTCTGTACAGCTGCTTGTCCTGAGACACAGAGATTAAACCGGGCCAGTTGTCACAGAGGAAGTTTGTGGCAGAATAAGGAAAAGATACCCTTAGGTCTCTTGTGGTCCCCGCCTGCTGACATAACCACGGTAACTGTGGTGAGATAGGACACATCTGGTGTATATGTTCAGCAGTACGGCCAGCACATTTCTCGTGCTGAATGTTTAGAGGAGTTTGAGAGTTATGCGGCAGTTTTCCAAGAGTTTGCTGTAACAATAAAAATCTTTACCTCTTAAACGTAATGAACAGCATAAGCTTACCAATGCAGACATACTTTAAAATATATTTAAAACAGCCTTTCAGTGACTTTTTTCTTTAGTCATTGAAACCATTATGGCTTACCAGAAAGTGAAAGGGTGAGTAAGATGGAGAGAAGCAGCTTTGGTTTGAGGGGGAAGATTGAAAAAGATTTCTGCATTGGCAGCTGTTTGGTAGATGTGTGATAGCAATGGGCTTTGAGGAGCCTGTGAAAGGATCAAGGGGACCAGGAGGTTTGTTTAGAAGGATTTAGGTAAGGAAGGAGAAATAGAGGCATGGGACATGCCAGAAAACCGGCTGATCCAGACAGCAACAGGAGACTGTGGTTTTGAGAGCAGGAACTCTAGTGATGGTGGGAATAAAATAAAATTAAAAAAAAAAAAAAAGAGTTGTCTTGACATGGGATCCCAAAGCCTTTAATTTATGAGCTTGTCCCTAAGGGTGCATCACTAAGAAGTGAATCAAATCTAAAGGATTACATATGGTTTTGAACAGCTGTTGTATATTTATGGCATCGTAGAGATACTACTCTAAATGTAAGCAATTAGCAAGTACATGATGTTGTTCTACATGCTTCTTTGAACATGGATTTGCATGCACAGCAGACGAGTAAACACTTATTTTTTTAAGACTGTAACTGCTGCAATAAATACTTTGCTTTTTTAATAGTTCCCGTCCATTGAAAGCCTCCCAAATGGTGAATTCCTGTACTATAAGCACTTCCACACCTTGTAGGTGAGTTATAGCTCTGAAATGCCCATTGCCTGGCATTTTATGGGATAGTGTTCAAGGCATTTTAGAATTTTATAATTCTTCTTTTTATTCTTTCTACTTACTTTTTTAGTTTAATTTTTCCTCTTTTAATAAATTGTTTTGGCTACTCTTTTTTTTCATATCTGAGCTTTATTGGTGTTGCATGTTAGATGAAATTAGCATTAATGGTGCAATTTGCCTAGTTGACACAATCCTTTCAGCATTTCTCTTGAGAACCTTTGGGAGCTTGTAAGCAAGTAAAGATTTTATATTTTTTTTTATGCAGAAGGCTCAATGAGAGAGATTTAGTTTACACAGATGATTTATCAGTGCCAGGTATCTTAAACTACCTTCTATTCATCATTGCAAGCTATGTATATAAGAAGCAAAGTGGTTTCTAGTTCTGCAATCTAGCTTTTTTCCAACAGTATATATGGAGCCACAACATGAGTGTTGCAAAGAGGTGGTTTGTTCCTTAGACTTATTTGTAAAGATGAGGGGGCATTATTTTCACAGGCCATTTTGAAAGGACAGTTTTTGACACTGTCGGAAATGTGATATTGCTCTGAGTGGTTTTGCACTGTGGAATACACTTGGAACAGATTTCCTGATTGACCAGATATCCCAAACTTCACTGAAGTCCCTTGTCTTCTGCTCTAAAGAAACAGTTTATCCCAGTGAAAGAGCAAATGGGAAAAATGGGAGGAAAAAAAATTGTGCAGACTTGCAACTTTATATCCTAGTGACAATGTGGGAAGTCCTGTGTCCAGCTTAATAAATTTCATAAGTCAAATAAATGATTTATGCTGAGTTCTACCTGTCACTGTGTACTCAACTCAGATGAGTAGGTTAACGGTTGGACTTGATGATTTTAGAGGTCCTTTCCAACCGAAATCATCCTATGGTACCTCTCGAGGGTTGCTTGTTAATAAAGTGCAGAATCTTGTTTTGTGAACTCAATTCTGCTACATCTTAATATCCTGCGAAAGAAAAAAAAAAAAGTAACGCTTGGTATTGTGGCAGGTAAACTATTAAGTGTGTGGTTCTTGCTTTTAAAATGTCAGCTGCTATTGCAGACTTGAAGAAGGTATGCCAATTAAACTAGTGAAAGATACCTTTTCTGAAAACCCTGCTTCCTACGTTAATAAATTTTCATTTTCAACAGTTGCTCTTTTTTCCCTAAATTGTACTGCCCAACAATCTGAACGTTTGGCGTAACAGTTCTTCAGTGAAACAGATTTGTATAATGCTATGAAGTTTTATAGCCATATTTCTAATTCACAGAAAATACACTTTCAAGTCAAAGAGCCCTACAGCACTCTATGTAGATTCGGACAGTGATGATGAGCCATTGAAACGCTCTGTTGCCCATAGTCAAAGGTTGTGCAACATACAGACTAGAGATCAGCAACAACTGCAAGAAGAGCAAGAAAAGGTAAGGGGAAGAAATACCAACTTTTGTCTGCATAGATCCGATATGTGCTCATGGTTGGCTTGTGCTTTTGTTTGCATAGACTGTGAGTAAAACTGATGCAAGATATTTTTTTTTTCTCCTAATTAGCACTGTGTTGCTGGAAGGCAGTGTTTTCCTATGCCAGCTAATTGACCTCTCTGTACAATTGCATTGGGTTCCCACTGGGAACAGAGGTAATTGTGTTGTAACTGCACTTAACTTGTTGGGTTCTGTGTGCCAGCTGCTTAGCAGTTCTGTCAGTCCTTTGGGCAACTGTCATTAAGGATGTTTCCAGACTGAAATAAAATGGGCTGTCAATAATAAAATTATGTAGTAAAGCCCTTGATTAAATTAGAGCTAGTACAAATTGGCCTGGGCAAAATACTCAATTGAGAAAACTTCTTCCACATCTGATTTGTGTCCCCTTTTGAATACAGCTTTATTAAAACCTTTTTGGATACTAAAGCTATTAGTCCTTGGAGGTAGATGCACAGAAGTGTGTAGAGATTGAGCTCCTTGGTGTAAAGGCACAGTAAACTTCAGATAGCCTTTGAGGTCTTCGTTGTGAGTGATGTTAATGTTTTAAGATATTTTTGCCTCTGCCAGGGCAATGTATTAGCAGGTAGGTGAATTGTCTGGGGAAAAATGATGATGCAGAAGGGCAAGCCGGAAACTTAGAGGTTTATCTTGCAGTACCACTTCGTTCTATTAGGAGGTTGCAGGTCTAGTGCTTAGAACAAGTGTCCTGCATCTCAGCTTCTCGAAAGCTTTTGACAGTGTTTATGGGGTTATTTTAAGCAAGCAGAAAAATGTGTACTTGATTATGACACGGAAGGATGGGTGTAAAGCTGGCTGAATAACACTTTGTGGAGAGGTAGGTACCTACAGTTTCTGATCTGATGGGAAAAATCAAACCAAGGGAGGATCCTGATCCATTTGGTATTTAATAAATAATGAAATAAATGATGAACTCTAAATTTCCAGAAGAGACTGAGCTGGTAAAGAATGCGAGTGTGTTGAAGTTCAGGGCTACAGTTAGAATGATCTTGATAAATCTGAGAAATTGCCTAAAAATAGGAGGGGTGGTTCAGTAGGAGCATGCTAAAGGTGCTAATCTTAGCAGGACTAATTAACTGTAAATGCAGGATGGGAACAGCTGGGAAAGCAGTGGCCCTCTGGAGCAGAGCAAAGGGTGACAGTCGGTCACAATGTCAGGCTGACTGAAAAGGCAAATGTATAGACAGAGGCATAGCCTGCAGGTTATGTACAGTAATGCTTAATTTTTTTCTCAGCGTTGAGCTCTAGCTGGAGTGCCGTATCCAGCTTTGAGCTCCAGACTTCAAAAGAGTTAGAGATTAATTGGAGAGGGGCCAGAGGAGAGAAATATGAATGGGCAGAGGTGTGGAAAGGAAGATTTGTCGGGGAAAGTACAGGCAAGTGAACTTCGGTCCCTTAGTCTAAGGAGAAGCCTAAACAGGGTGTGTATCTTCAAGGAAAGGAAAGAAGCAAAGGGAAATACTTCAGCTGTTTTCTGTGTCCACAGTTGATAGAACAAGAAGCAATAGACTGAAAGGAGCTGGACTCGATGATCCTCATGGGTCCCTTCCAACTCTGGACATGCTGTGGTTCTGTGAAATTGCAGGCAGAAATTTTTAGACTAAATATTAGGGAAAACTTCCTGATATGCAGGATATGAAGTGACGGACTGGATTGCTTTGGGGGAAAGTAGAAACAAACCTTTGCTGAAGGTCTTGGGAGCAGGGGAGGCAACCACTGTCTTGCATGACACAGCTGTGGCAGCTGTGGGTGGGGGAATTACACCGGCTTGCCTTTGAAGTCCTTCTTCTATAAAGAAAAAGCATTCCAAACTATTCTAAGTGATTCTTCCTCAAGTTTTGTTTGTGAGGAAGTATAGGTAGCCTCTATCACAGGGGCCCCGGGAGTGCAAAAAACGTGGGAATAAAGCGTTTTAATTTGAATAGTAAATACACGATGGGCTTTCCAGCCTGCTGTGGGAATGAGACAGTGGTGGTAATGACTCCTGTGCACGTTGGCCATTCCTCAACCAGCCATCCTTTCTCATTAACCAGATCCTCCGTGTTGTCCCGGGAGGGCCTGGGCCTGGGCCTGGGCCTAGGCCTCGGCGCGGCGTTACTGCTGCTGCCCTGCGCTAACTACTTTTCCGATCCACTTATTTAAAGCAGCCTGTGCTGGAGCCTGAGCTGCTTCAAGGCTATGCAAATAATTTCTCGTAGAAAAGTTGTGTTCAAATAATGCAGGGCTGCTGCCAAGTCTTTAAAGTCCAGCCGCTGCATTTAGTGGTAGTTGTTGGCAGCGCGCCTGGAAGTGGAGTTTACTCGAAGGGCTAAGCCAGTTCTGAGAGCAGTAGGCTACAGGTGCAGGGCGACATCAGAAAGCTTAAAAAGCAGGTCCTCTGCTTTCCTTATTCAGTGCCTGAATAACTGTGAGGATTTATTGCTTAAAAAGTGATTTAAATTTGTCAGTTCTGATTCTTGGAGACTGATGATTAGAAACAAACAGTTGAATTGGGAAATTCATTGCATAATCTTTTGATAAGCCAGTTCTAATGCAAAATGCTTGCTGTATAAAACTTAAGGTCTTATTTATCAAAAGCTTCTTGTATGTAAATAAAAAGCAGCAGTAAAAATATATTTTTGTTCATTTTAACAAAATTCTGAGAAGCAGCCAAATGCTGTTTGCAGTAAGACCTGGATACACACATTAATAGAAAAGAAAAACAAAGCAACAACAAAAAAATGTGTAATATAGAAATGAAAAAAATAAACATATGGTAAGAAGTATAATTGTTTAAATATGTATTCATGGAGGTTAACTCCCGATAAACAGCTAAGATCAAAATAATGGGTGAAAAAAAAATAATGGAAAACCTCAGACCAAGACCAGAGTGTTTTAGTGTTTTTACTTTCTTCCAATTTAAAGCCATTCTGTTCTCCTTAGGAAATAATAACTTCCCCCTGCCCTTACCTCTTGGATTAACTGTTTTCTTACCCTATTTGCCTAGCCCTGTGTTGTGTTTCTTACCCCCACAATTTCTTATTGCAAGTCTGTTGCACCAGATCTAGTATTAATTCCTCTTCGTACCAGCCTGATTTCAGTTCCTGTTCTTCCTTCCTCGCGTTCAAGTTCAGTTACGGTCTTCAGTTGCCATTTCAGCCTGCTTTGTTGTTAAACGTGAAATTTTGCTCCTTGTGCCTCAGTATTCTCGCACCGACTTGCCAGAGGCTTGAGGATTCATCAGAGCCCAAAGGTGGAACACATGTATTGAAGGAGATGGGAAGAGTTGGCTTGTCTGTGTTAAGCCACGGGGCCTGTAAAAACTAGTTGTAGTTTATATTTAAATATCGTTCCTTGGAGTGAATGTAGCTACAAAGGTTTTGACTCCATTGAGTCTCTCATAACTATCTGTTTAATGTTGGCAGAGCCAAACTCCCACTCCCTGGGGTTAATCAGCAACAGCAACAAAAAAACTCTCCACAGAAATGTAAATCTGATGTTATATACCTGTTCATTCAAGCATTTAATCATAACTCCATTCATCTCTAGGGTTCAAAAAGAAGCAAAATGGAGGGTGATAAACCTGAGCTGGGTAATGCTGGTTTTGATGGGATGAGCGAAGATGAACTGCTAGCAGCTGTCTTAGAGATTAGCAAAAGGGAAGCTTCTCTGTCTCTGAACCATGACGAAGATAAGCCCACAAGCAGCCCAGACACTGGTTTTGGAGATGATGAAATTCAGGAATTGCCAGAAAACCTGGAAACTATGGAGATGGAAAAACCCAAAGCAGCATTAGAATCAGGTAAGGTGAAGTAACCATCTTAAACTGGACTATAGTGAGCTAAAGCAGATTACTGATAGCAGCAGGTTAGTAACATTTGATGGCAGAAGCTGGATGCAAGTGCACTGCTGAAACTGCCTGACTTAGAGTTTTCTCACAGTTTCCCAATATCTAAAGCTCTTAATTCATTGAACTGGAAAAATGTATTTTCTTGTATGTCTGTCACCTCTCAGATAAAGGAAGGTTGTCTTCAGAGTTCATTGCTGTTGTTTTCTCTCCTGATCAACACATGCTTCCACTCATTGTCTCACCAGACAATTTAAATTACTAAGATTTGGCAATGTCTGGAACTTAATCCTCCATAATCAGAAGGTGGTTGTGTTTCTGTAGCTGCTGCAGCCTGAGCAGCGTGGTGGCAATGTTCAGATTGCTGGTGTGTAAGAATGAGGTCTGGGGTGTGTAAGTCTAGAATTCTTCCAAAAATGTAGTTATTTTTTCATTATTTAATAATGAATTTAACTCCATCTCTGTTTTTTTCTAATACTTCTTTTTCATTTGAGAGTAGTGAGCATAAGAGACTCAGCATGCAAATCATGGCCTCTGACCCAGATACATAGTTAAGTATGAGGAGACTTTTTGATCTTGGTATAGGGAAATTGTGTGTCTTAATTGGCTGAAGGAAATTTAAGTGCTTATCGCTTGTTGTATGCTACATGCTTGCACTCAGATTTTTAATTCCACTAGTCTGGAAAAACAGGGAAACAACATGCTTTCCTTCTCGTATGAGAGCCAGGAAGTTAAATATTAATAAACACAAAAAAGAAAACTACTGCATTACAAAAAAAAAAAGTCATTTCACTGGATGACTCTTGACAGCTTTCGTGTTGGAAGGCAGAGTGTAAGAACAGCAGATGTGTCGGTCAGCCTTGCTTGAGCTCTCCTTCATACATGCTGTTACTTACGGTTGTGTGAAAGAGCTGTGAGAGTGTGGCTGCAGAAATGTGTCTCTTCAGGTTCCTTTTAAAAGGTATGATGCAATTATTTGGGGGCTGTAGTGTGACATTTAAGTAAAAAGTAGATGTTTAATAGAAGTTTCTGTGATTTCTGATTAAGAATTTGGTTAAACACTCAGCAATGTCTTCAGCTTTCTGTATTGTTGAATGGCCAAAAATCCAAGTGCTATTCAAAGCATATGGTTTGTTGTTCAGATAAGATATGTATCTATGTATTTTGAGTTGCCAGATATGGCAGTCAAATGTAAGACCTCTTGAGTTCACAGTCCTATGCTTTATTTAAAGGAAGCTTAATTGCAAAGGATGCTTTGTTATATCAGGCAAAGTGATTCTAAACATGAAAGATTTAACTTGGTCCGATTCTTATCACTAGTAATCTCTTTTTTTTTTTTTTTTAATATTGAATTATTTGTGGTACTTTCCAAAAAGGTGGAAAGTAAGACCCTGACTACTTTACATACATGTATGACAGATGACCTCTCTTATACAAGACACTCAAATAAAAGTTTTGTGAGTTGAGTGTTTCTTACAGTAGAAACACAGTCTGCAAAGATCATGTAATAAATCCTGCTTTGTTAGTCATCTGAAGAGGATTAGACTGATGGATTATGGTTCTGGTTGTCTTATGTTTAAGAGGTCGTAGATACTGAGACTCTGCCTTGTGTAATCCGTGCCAGTAACTAATGAGCAGATGTTGAAGTCTGCACAGGGCAAAACTGCAAAGTTTCACATGTTGCTGCACGATAGCTCTTGGAGCAGGTCTTGACTCCTTTTCAGCTGCAAGCAAACAGGAGAATGAAAGTGTCCTAGAACTAGAGGAGATGTGCGCAGTAGTTGAATGAGCATTTGTTCCAGAAGATGGAACAAACCAAATACCTCCCCCCCAAAATCTTCAGACACAGTGTTCACTTTAAAGATTGACTATGAGGTTTTAATCTTCATGCACTTTTAAGGAAGGGTACAGGTAGCGTTCACAAGATTGAACTCTTACCTGAAGCAAAAAAACTGAGAGACTGAAGCAAGGCTTGAGAGTTGTGCTTACAAATGATTTGGCTTTAATTGTAGCTTTGCCTGTTGTACTCTGAGGTATAATATACAATGCAAATCTATTTTTTTAATCCGTGGTTCTTTCTAGAGAAATTCAAGTGTCAGCTTCGTGGCTGCAGAAGCCTGGTGGTGTGTGACATCTTCCTTTAGTTGAAGTCTCTGTTTGAGTGAACGTAAAAGACTAAGAAGATGACTAGTTCAGGCATTAATCAAATGATTCATCATACACCTCTTAAAATGAGAGTCCCCTTTTGAGCTTTTCCCATTTGGCTTTTTTGGTTTTGTTTATTTTTATTTTTTATGGCTGATAGCTCCTTGTCAATAGATGTCACTGTGCTGCTAGGATTGTGGTTAAAGAGGACTGAGCTAGTAACAAACAGAAGACCCAGAAAAATATAACTGTACTTTCTGATTCTTTAGGTCCTGCCAATTTCACTGAGATAACTAAAGATTTTGATGAGAATAAGGAAAACAAAACTCCGGAAGGCTCCCAGGGAGAGGTTGACTGGCTGCAGCAGTACGATATGGAGAGAGAGAGGGAAGAACAAGAACTTCAGCAGGCACTGGCTCAAAGCCTTCAAGAACAAGTAAGAGATAAAGTTTGCTTCCTTGACTTGTCTCCCCCAGCAGCGGAAACCTGATAGCTGAAGAAAACCTTGTGTTCAGACAGCTGCAAAAGGATTCTGCTGCTTCTCTGAGAGAAGCAGATGTTCTAGCTCCACTGTACAGTGACAGCACTGGATAGATTTGGGTGCGTTTTGTATGTACTTTGGAAAGTACAAACCCACAGATTCCTCAAAGCTTCTGTGCACATTTATACGCTGGCCTGTAACATGTAAAAATTATGATAAATGGAAATTATGATAAACTCTTGGTAGCTGTCATCTAGAACTGACATGCTCACCCTTAGCTTCCCTGGCAGTTGCTTCTTGCCTGAAGGACCTGCAGCAGGGTCTGCCAAGAATCAAAGGGAAAGAAACCGGTTTCAAAGCAAATGCTAGGAATAGCTGTACCAGGTCAAGTTAAAGATCTGCCTAGTCTAGGACCTTGTTTCTGGTAGTCACCAGCAGGAGATGCTTAGTGAAGGGTATTGAAAAGGAGCAACGACATGACACTTCCATGTTAGAAAAAGGATCTTGAATAATTTGGTCTAAAAACAGTCCTTTAAATTGAACTTGAAAAGAATTGGGATCTTGGGTTGCCTGCTAACCGTCCGTGTTCCACTTGATTTACAAGGCCCGTGAGTGATTTCTACAAGTTTAACTCTGCCCCTCAGAGTAAAGCAGACTCTCAGCCAGGTCTTTCTTTAAATAGATGCCCTTGTCTGCTCTCTATTAATACTAAAGCTGTCATGGTTTTCCTTATGAGATCTGGTGTTTCCATGGCTCTTGGATTTTCTCTCCCGTTGCTCATTATGAGGTGCTGGTTGGTATGTTCCACGCCAGATGTAGCTTTGATTCAGCAATGCTAAGCAGTTGAACAAAGCTTCCCCAGCACTTTAGAAACTGTGAGATAAAAGGCCTCCTGCTAATAATGTAAAACTGCCTTTTGAGTGGTGGTGTGCTACAGTTCTGAAATGAAAATCTCCTATTCTGATGATTCAGGCATGAAAATGTGGTGGCTGTGGTTATCTTGATTTGAAATACGTAGTTAAGGCTTTGCGTTCAGGTGCACAGAAAGTGTTCAAGCTCTGAATCAAGCCAGCACATTAAATATTACCGACTGGCTTGCTGTAGCTTTCAAGAGTGGTGGAAGGAACACGAGCATAATACTACCCCAAAAAATTAGAAGGGTTTGTTGACAGACTCAAGGTTTCTTTTCTACTTGTTAATGGTAATATTTTTAATACCCTTTTGTTTAGTGGTGTCTTTTTTTTTTTTCCTCCATCACGTCTCTGTGAATTACAGCTGTTGCATAGAACATTTCAAACGGCTAAAAATAATAAAATCTGTCAGAGTTTAATGACTCTGTCTGCAGTTGGCTTTGGGCAGAAGTCTAAATTTTGCTGAAGTGCGAGGAGCTTTGTGTGTAAGTGACAGCTTTCCTTAGCGGAGGTTACAAATTCATTCTGATGCTTTTCAAATTAATGATCCAGAGAAAGTGGTCGGTGTTACTAGAGACTTGCTCTGCTGCATACCAAACTTCAGAAGCTTTGACAAGCCTTAATGAAGGTTTGTCCCAGGTTCTGTTGGACGGGGACATTGGACTCTCGCTGGTTGCAAACATTCCTTTACACAGAACCTTTAATTTACAATGTCAGGTTTGTTGTAGAAACCAGAGCAGCACACTTTCAATGGAAAAAGAGCACCACAAGAATTTTAAGCAGTGAACTGTCTCATTGAGCTAAGTTCTGTTCTCTTCCCATCAGGAGGCACGAGAACAAAAAGAGGATGATGACCTCAAACGAGCCACGGAATTAAGTCTGCAAGGTGAAGCTTATTTAACTTATTCCAGTGTGTTGCTTTTGAGGGGAAAATAGGTCTGCATGTGTGAGTACAGCTCCTGCATGTCTGTACGACAGCTGGGATTTTGTGCCCTTTTGGTGGAGGCTCAATTGTATTTGGCTTTGGTTGGGTCAGCTCTCCTTGCTCTCCATTGTGGAAGCAAATGCCTGAAGAAAAACTTTGTATAAAAACTGACCTATTTAATTCTCTGAGTTCTTATATATTACATATGTAGCAGAATGGACCTTGAAATTCTGCATTCCCAGCAGAAGCCAGCACGCTAATGGCTCTAGTCACAACTTAAGCATCATTTCATGCTTGAATTGGTATTTTAGTGCTCATTAATGCGCTGTCCTTGCCCAAGAAAATGAGTAACTGCCCGATCTGTCTGACAGAACGGGAGGGAGATGGACCTCATTGCAAGGTATAGCAGTTGTGGAGTGGGGGGAGCACACAAAATACACTGTCCTTTCCAAATCTAGACAGTGTGGTGAGCCTCAGGCACTGTTCAGCATTTGTGTGAGGCTGGCATGCGAGTGATTTCATACAATCTGGCAGAGCAAAGCGTAACAGAGGGAAACTTTGTGCTCTAGAATGGGAGAGGGAGTGGTGATGAAGGATTGTGTTAAGGTGCTCTTAGCTGCTTAGGCACCTTTAAAGGCCCTCAGCTGTTACTGAATGAACCTGTGTCTGCTTCTGAGGAACAGTAAGCTGAAAACTGTGCAAACCCACGTCAGGTGGCCTGGAGGAATGTAAGGCTAGAAATCTGTCCTCCTTCGGATTTGCAGTCGCTTGACTTACTCATGAGCATTGCCTTGTGCTTCTCAGCTGGCTACCGTGCCATTTGTAAAGCCTCAGCCAGCAGTTGTTTAAGGGGATGCTAATAATCTTGAGCGTGGAGCTGGCAGAATTTGTCTTGGGTTCACAGTGGTGCTGCCATCAAAGACCCGCTGGTCATCCAGGAACAAATTTTATTCAGGAACTGGTGAAAGGGGGGCCTAGCAATACCTGTGGCAAATGCTCCAGAGACCTGCCTGCGTGGCTGTGTTTGGCAGGGGGCAGCAGTCTGGCTTACACAGCCTGAATGAAGCGTGTGGAAACCAGCAGTGAAGTACTCTCACTTAAAGGGATTAATCTATGAACTTGGCAGCGGATTATACTAATCCGGAGTCTCGTGATGTAACAGTGAAAGCAGAGTCTCTTTGGCAAAACATTTCCATCACAACTGGCATGGTAGTGCCTTAAAAAAAAAAAAAAAAAAAAAGATAAATCAGTTCTGAGCAACGTCCTGTTCATCACAACTTCTCATCCACCCAGGGCTTCATAGCTTTAATTCAGGTGGCGAAAGCGCAGCCGCTTCTCCTAATGAGCACTGTACCAAATCTTAAATTAGTCGGGTGGCTGCAAAATCCCAGGAAGTTTGGAACAGCGTGTACAGGGAGCAGCGCTGCCTTCCGGCTCTTTGCAGAGCGCTGCCTGCATTTTGCTCAGCCAAGCAAGCTGGAAGTTCCCGTGGCGAGCAGCCCTCCTAGCAGGGAAAACAATGAAAAGATGCCTGCTGCCAGCAGGAGCGATTGGATGCCAGTTTTAATTGAAAAATGCACTTTGTTAATGCAACTTATAGTTTCGAAGTGTAATTCGTAGCTTCTCGTCGCTGAGCTTACAGTTCACTGACCAAACTGGCTGCACTTTTAACGTCGCCTCTGGCTGCAGACCACCAGTGCTCTGGAGAGCTGGGTGTTTGACTGCTCTTTTGTCACCCATCTGTCCCCGTCCTAGTGCACTTCTGGAAAAGGATTAGAGAGATTATGCCCAAATTAATTCTGTAGTCCAAGATGCTTTCCTTAATTAATGCTTTCACGAGCTGGGGAAGGGGGAGATTGTTTTTATGTGGGAATTCCGACATCTCCTGCTTTGCATGGAAAGGAAGCTTGTAGCCTTAGTGTTTTATTGTACCTGTTTATGAAGGCAAATATACCTCGACCTGTTGTGAATTCCTGTGTGCGCTGTGGATTCTCACACAACGTTGTTGTTTCCGTGCTGTTTAGAGTTTAACAGCTCTCTCCTGGACAGCGTTGGCTCTGATGAAGACTCTGGAAACGAGGATGTCCTTGACATGGAGTATTCAGAAGCTGAAGCAGAAGAGCTGAAAAGAAATGCAGAGGTGTGATCTATGATTCCAAAAGTTTAACTCAGAAATATGCCCCCTTCTACACCATCAGTTCAGTGTTAGAGGTGGTTTTAAAGAGCAGACGGACTTGCTTGGTCTTAGAAAGCTCCTTTGTGATGAAAAATGGAAAGACAGAAAAATACCTAATTGTCTTTATATATTTTTTTACAATTCTTTACCAATTTTATTTCTCTTAAACCAAGAGATGCATGTTAAGAGCATCGTCAGTGAATCATATCAATCAAGTTTCCTGGTCTAAGAAGATAAAGAAATGATTTGCAGAAGCCAATTACCATCATTTAGTTTTATTGTCAGTGAATAGAGCACATCTCCTGCATCCCAAGAGAGCACTGTCTGCTGACATTACAGGTGCAGGATGAGAGAGTCTGGGCCATGTATTTGGTACTAGCTGTCAAATCTATATCCCATTATCAAGGGTATATCTTTAATATTTCAGAAGTAAGTGTGCTGTTCCCGTTTTGCTTTTCTGTGTTTATTTGGTGGATTGATTCTGACATCAGTGGAAGTTGCTCAGGAAGTGGTTGTTTAGGAAAACTTTGCAGTGTAGAGCTCATGCCGGCATCTGTTCTGAGGTCAGCCTGGCTTCTTTGCGTTTTTATTGGCTTGCTGAAAGATAAAATATGATGAGGAACTTTTTTCCCACTTTTCAGAATATCCCAAGTTGGAAGGGACCCACGAGGATCACTGAGTCCATCCCCTGGGTCTGCACAGGGCCACCCAAAAATCAGACCATGGCTGAGAGCGTTGTCCAAACATTCCTTTAACTCCAGCAGGCTCGGTGCTGTGACCACACCTCTGGGGAGCCTGTCCCAGTGCCTGAGCACCCTCTGGGTGCAGACCCTTTCCCTAACCCCCATCCTGCCCCTCCCCTGTCCCCAGCTCCATGCTCGGGTCCTGTCGCTGTCCCCAGAGAGCAGAGCTCAGCGCCTGCCCCTCCGCTCCCCTCGTGAGGGAGCTGCAGGCCACCATCAGGCCTCTCCCCCATGGTTTTCTGCCCTCCTTACACTCTGGTGAGGCTGCAGCAGCGCAGGGCAGAGCAGGATGGTCCCTTCCCCGGCTGCCAGCAGTGCTGGGGCTGCTCCCCAGCCTCCTGTCCCCTGGTCTGTGCAGATAGCTGGGGTTGTCCCGTCCCAGGTGCAAAATCTGGCACCTGAAGAACTCTTCCACTGGTCTGAACCAAGGTGTCTTTTTCTGTAATCCTTGCTGGGGTTTCAGCTTTAAGGCCCAAAGCCCTTACCTTGGATATAAATCTTCCTGTCCATAAGCTACGTGGGACAAAAGGGAATGCCTAAAAGCTGTAATCGGACTTTATTTTTAGACAGGAGAGCTGCCTCACTCCTATCGTCTCATCAGCATCGTCAGCCATATCGGAAGCACATCATCTTCAGGTAAAAGCTACTGTATTTTATTCTTCGTCACCTGTCGAGATTAAAACCCCATGATACAGAATTAGCACAGCGTGGTTATTTGCAGAGAATTTGGGCAGCAAAAGCAGATCTCTCCTCATTGCTCGCTGGCAGGGGGATGTTGTGGTACCTCACTGTGATGTGCGAAGTGCTGCCTATGGGATCTGTGGCACTGCTTCAGCCTGTTCCCAGCTCGTTGGCCAGGAAGGGCACAGGGCCCCAGGATCCTACGGGTGTTTTTGCATTTAAATCTGATGAAGGGTGTTGGACCGGGGTGTCTAGCTAACCAGCTTACTGCCTGAACTGCAGCATGAAAAGAGAAGTGTGTTCTCTGTTTCCAAGGTCACTATATCAGTGATGTCTACGACATCAAGAAGCAGTCCTGGTTCACCTACAACGACCTGGAAGTGTCGAGAACTCTGGAGACCACAGTTCAGTGCGACAGAGACCGAAGTGGCTACATCTTCTTCTACATGCACAAGTAGGTGTCCTGGGGAGTGATGGTACTGGCAAGGATACGCTGCCTGTGTCGTGGTGTACTTCTCTCACCTCTCACCTCCTTGGTGGGATGCAGAGCGTCTCCGTGGATAGGTCAGAAGACATTCTAGTCAGAATTACATGCAAGAATGACAAAATCAAAGTGCTGTGAGTTCAGAGGCATAGAATTTCATGTTACGGCTGCATAAGGCTTTAAAAGGATGCACTAAATCATCTTGTAAAAAAGGGATTTGGTGTCTCAGTTGAGCATTATTTGCACCTAGAATCGCAATGGAGATTTTTTTTTTTTTTTTTTTTCCTGGCTGCTAGTGGTTGTGTTGTTGCAGCTCTGGTCATCTCAGGACACGAGCAAGATGAGGCTTGTAGATAGAAGTAATGCTTTTTCAGTAATGCTTTTTCTTCACAACTGAAGAAGGGCTTTGTGCCTCAAAGTTTGTCCCCTTTTTCTGTCGTTACTGATTGTTCTGGTAAAAGATGCTACTTGATCTACAGACTGCGTCTTGTGTTCCTTCAGATCCTATTACTACCCTGGACTTACTTTCTCTCTTGTTCCTGTTCTCTGGGGCTTACCAGCGATCTTTGTCATAGTAATAAATGAAAAGAAGTGTTTGGGGATTCAGGGAGCCTTTCTTAGAAACGCCAGATAAGATACTTTTCTCTGCCAGAGCCCGTGACGCCGAGTTTGTGGATTTAGTCCAGTTGCTGATTCCCTCAGGGCTGTGTTGTGTGGCAGTTTCCTGCTGTACGTAATTTCACTCTCGCTCTTTCCCTGTGTTCTAGGGATATCTTCGATGAGTTACTAGAAACAGAAAAAAATGCACAGCCACTTAGCATGGAAGTAGGAAGATCAATTCGTCAGCCTCTGTGAAGAGTAAAACACCTTGTTCCTCCCGAGGAGCAAGAAAGATTCTGAACTTGTGCCAGACACGCAGGAGTAACATACAGCTCAGGGCCAAAACAAGAGACAAAAGTTAGAAATATGGGACACTCGGTTTCCTGAACCATCTGTGCAAGTCCTGGGCCCGAACCACACTTTTAAACCTTGACATCCCAGAGCAATCCTCCTGTGGTGAAGTTTTTATTGTTCCTCAAACGATTTTGTCAGCATGGAGCCTTAAAGAGTTGCATCAAGCCACAAGACTACAGCTGCTCAGAAACTGATTTAAAAACAAAGAAGTGCAAAAAGAGACTCAACTTCAGAAGCCCATTCACCCGCGAGATGGGAGTGGGGAAGATTTACATATCACTTGGCTTTTTTTTTTTTTTTTTTTTTTTTTTTTTTTTGTCTCCCCCCTCCAAGAGCAATTTAAGCAATAGATTCTGTAACCTGGCGTGTATTGTGTTAGTAATTTTCACTGGAAACCCAGATCACTGAGTCCGCTCTTGCCAGTCGTTTTGGAATCCCTCGAGCTGCTGCCTTCTGACATTCGTGGGTTTGTTTGCGAGTGCTCTGCTCTTTCCGTGCGGTTCCAGGAAACAAACTATCGGTGCTGTGGAATGTATTGCATCCCTGGTGGGCAGCTCTGTCTTTTTTTTTACACCGTTCACTGTCATCCTTCTTTAGCAATGAGATTATACCTGTGATTTTTCTTTTTATTTCACGCGCTCCATCGTTTGGTTGCGTTTCCTTCGTGGCATTGCTCCCCGGGGCCCTTTGGAGAGGAGGGGGGTCCCTCGAGGTGTGCAGCACTTTGCACTGTGGTTAGAGTGCTTAGGGCTGCTTCCACCCAGCTCTGATTGAAGCTGCTGGGGTAGATGAACCCCCGGAGTGGACGGAGAGCAGGAGCAGGAGGTGAACCACAGCCACTTTTTCGTCTGGCCTCCTTGGAGGCTCTAGCGTTGCCCTTTCTGTGCAGCCCTGGGTCATCGTGGGATGGAAACGGTGAGAAAAAGCGAGGTCTGCAGGCTGGTGCTTGACACTTGAATTTCTCTGTAATTGAGCCAGGGTCTTGCTGTGGTCTTCTCTCATCCCGGGAGCGAAAGAGGGATTGCACGGCAGCTCTGTGGTGGCTGTTCCGAGGAGTACAGAGTGCTCAAACTGTGAAACTAAACCAGGTGGAAAGCTTTCAGAAAGCTCTCGTGTTCAGCATTAGCAGAGCACGGTTACAAAGAAGTGTTTTATTGGGTTTAGAGACACGATGCTCATTTTATAGCTTGTTTCGGCAGGGGGGAATAAAAAAGCCTAGTGACTTAATTTTTTTAGCACCTTCGCACTTATTTAGCAGGGGCAGATGTTTCCTTCGTTGGCATTTACTCATTTCAGAGAAATTGTCGCTATTAAGCAGAGTAGTTACTCTTGTTTTGGCCTCTAGTTCTGATTTTTGCAGCTTGAGTTTTAGAGGTGAAAGACTTCTTAAAAAAAAAAAAAAAATGCTGTCGAGATAGCTTCTGTTTTGTTTTTTTTTTTTTTGTTTTTTAAACTATCGTTACGAGTTTCTCAGGAATAAATCAGCTGAAGCAAAGCGGACAGAACCATCGATGTAGAACAGACAGCAGGTACATCTCCCCCCAGGGCTTCTCCTAGCGGGCTGGCACGGGGTTTTGCTACCTCAGTGGCCTCTCCTCACCTCTGTGCGCAGCAAAGAGCAGCAGCCACCGCCGCTCACTGTCCTCCCCGGGACCTCTGGGGTGGTGAAAAGACTGACTGGCCTTCCTTCCAGTCCTGCTGGACCCGGCCAGGGTGACATCTTTCTGGTTTCCGAGCTTGGGTTGCGAAGATGCCGGAGCGTTTATCTGGCGAGATGCAGCCGAAGTGGTGTATGTGTTAATTTATTACAAAGCATTTTACTTTTCTATTGTCGATGCTAATTTTGGTAGAGCTGGGGGGCAGTCGGAAGAGGAGGTGATGCGGGAGCTGTCCTTTGAACCGGTTGCCCCTGGAAATGTGACAAAGGGACTGCTCCATCCCGAGGGCAAAGCTGTTTCCCCCGAGCACACTGTGCTCGTGCTGTACAGAACCAGCACTGCTGCAGTATCATTTGGGTGGCAAGGATGTTTTCCAGGCGCTGCACTCCAGCTAATTTATAATAAAAGCAAACATTGCCCGACTTCCCCGTGCACTAACTTGTGTTGAAAAGCAGTTTTTCTCTGGAAGGAGGTGAGCAAGCTGATGCTCGAAGCCAGCAGTCCTTGTTTCGTGCAAACCAACTTCTCGTTTCATATCCTAGCCGCTAAGAATTTGCAAACATCTGTGAATTACTTTCAGCTTGTTGGTTTTTTGTTGTTGTTTTTTGTTGGCACGTGGCAGCTCAGTTGCACCATCGCCCTGGCAGGAGTGCCCGTGGAGCCCTTTCCTTGCTGGAGCCAGCTTTCTGTCCCCCCCGGGAGCAGGATGGGTGCGCGACCACCCAGCGCCCTGCGCTGGCACCTCCCCAGCGCTGTGGAGGGGGCAGAGAGAGTTCAGAAAGCTCGGCCCCTCCGGGTGGCAGAACCTGCCTGGGTTGAGGGTAGGTAGAGAAGCTCAGTGGCTTTTAGTGCTGGCTGTTGGAGGGGAAATGACTCGAAAGCCCTGCAAACACTCCTGGCCTGCACAGCTGCGAGGTGCGCACCCGGCCAGCTGAAGAGCGCAGATTTCCTCGGGTGGCAGCGGAGTGGGGATGGGTCAGGCCCGTCTCCGTGAAACCCTGCCAGGCCTGACACGTTACCAACCCTTCCTGGGCTTTTCTGCAGTTGCACGGAGCCGTGGTTAAACATTTACCCGCTCCTGAATCAGCTTAGTTCAGTCCAGGGGTGATTCAGCACAGAAAGGCAAGGAGCTGCCCCCTCTCGCCCTTCCCCTCTCCTCCTCCTCATCTGACTGCTTAAGCCAGGAGTGACTCCTCTCTTCTTTTTTCTTTCCACGGAGCTCTCACCCTTGTCATCGCCTGCCAAAGAGAGAAAAAGGGGTGCGGGGCCCCCGGCAGCTACCGGCCGTGCAGCGAGGCTGCTGGACCCCAAACCTGCGTGGTGACAGCGGGGTTCCCAGGGACCTGCTGCGGGGCCACCACGTGCCCGGCTCGGGGTCTGGTCCTTTTTACACTGCTGATGTGGAGCAGCACTTTTCTCTGTGTTTTAGCAGACCTGTTCCTCTCTTCTTCTTTACAGTTTTTGCTCTCGTTCCCTCCTTCCCCCCCCCCTTTTAAACGATGTGTAGATAGAATTTTTTTTTTTTTTTTTTTTGGTGAAATTAAAACCTCTTTATTAACCCTCTCTCTGTCAGTGTGGGATCTTCTTTCCTCGGCGCCGGGCACCCCACGCCTCCGCCCCGCGTGCGCCGCTTATCTGGGACTTTGCTCCGGTGCCTGGTGCCATCCTGCCCGCGTGTGCAAACAGCAAACAGCAGCCTGGAGAGCGCCCCAAAACCCACAGCTGCACCCCGGGGCACCTCCTCCGTGCCTCTGCCCTCCCACAGCACTTCCCCTTCGCCCCAAGGAGCTGCCCTGTGCCTGCTGTCCCCAGCAGGTGCTGTCCCCACGCTTCCCCCGAGCCCGGCTGGCTGCTTTTACCTTTGGTACCGCGGGTATTTACCGAGGTTTATGCAGGGGCTGGCTGATAACGCAGGGAGCGGCTGGGGCTGTATACGAGACCTTTAGCCCGGAGCAGGCGCCGAGGTGGGAAGGGAGAAGAGCCCCAGCAGGGCTGGGACAGAGCGGGGGGCACTGGGGCGAGACCAGTTCCCCCCTCTGGGCAAACTGGGGCTTTTGGGGAGCGAAGGGTGGCCGTCCCCGTGCTGTCGCGGTGCCGAACCAAGAACTGCTGCAGCCTTTACGCGCCACCAGTGTCTTTTATTCACCAAATCAGCCCCAGAACGGGTCCGTAGTAAGGTCTTTGGGGGAGACACAGCCCGGCTCCAACCTCATTTATTATATCAATAATAAACCCCGGGGCTGCCGCCCTAGAAGAGTCCTTTCTCCTTCTTCAGGTTCTGCTGTTTCCACACGGGCAGGTTGCCGAAGGCGGCGCGCTTCATGCCAAAAACAGCCTGGAAGTCCTGGTCGGAGAGGTGTTGCTGGGGGAAGAGACGAGGCTGAGCTCAAGCCGCGGGGCTCCCCAAACCCGTGTGGCCCCCCCGGGAGCCCCCCACCCCGCTCACCTCCTTCCTGCTGGGGTCCACACCCTGCGGCAGGTCCTCGGCCGCCGTGTTCACCAGCACGTGCAGGGGGAAGGTCTCCAGCTTGGCGGGGGTCAGGGTGGTGGTGGCCGTGAAGACCTCCTTGGAAGTGAGCCCCTGGAGTGGGGAGGGGGGGGGGACAGGGGCAGGTTGGGGACAGGGGCACCCCGCGATGGGCGCTGCTGTCCCCTCGCAGCTCCTCGTGCCACCAGCGGTCCCCCCCTTCCCCGTGACACTCACGGACACGAGCTGCCCCATGTTGCTGATGTCCCCCAGCTCGGCTTTGAGCTCCTCGTAGGATTTCTTGTCCTGGCAGAGGGACAGAAGCGCTCGGTACCCCCATCCCAGGGATGCTGGCCAGGGCCAGATCCCAGCAGATCCCCCCCCCCCCGATCCCCGCCGTCACTCACGCTCCAGCAGAGAGGGTCCCAGGCCACGAACCAGCCGGTGAAGGTGGGGGGCTCGCAGCCCTGCTTCACCACGATGATGGGGGTGTCCATGTCGCGCCCGCTGGGGTCGCTCCGCAGGTACTCCTGCGCCATCACCGCCGCCGCCTCCTTCTCCGAGGCGTTGGCCCCTTTCCCGAGCCAGAAGAAGACCTGCGGCGGGGGCACCGTGTCCAGCACGGGGGGGGGGGGGGACGAGGCCCTAAGGGACCCTCGGCCATCCCTGGAGCTCGGGGGCTGGATAAAAGCAGCGGGGAGGGGGTTTCCAGGCTCCCACCCCCCCACCTCCGGTGTCCTCCACCCCCTTGGGGACATTGGGGGATCACAAAGCGCCCCCAGCCCCCTGCGTTGCCCCCGGCGCACCTGGTCGAAGGTGTCCAGCAGGTAAATGTCGTTTTCGTCCAGGTCATCCTGCGTGAAGTCTACGATCTCGGTGGCCAGGAACTTGCCCGTTTTGTTGGAGCACTCGAAGAGCCGGGGGGGCAGCGAGGAGTTCTCTTCCTGCAGCCTGGAGGGGGGCACACGGCGGCGCTGGGAAGGGGCCAAGGGATTTGGGGACGCGGCGGGGCGCCGGGGGCAGGGAGCCGGTACCTCTTGTTGTTGGCGTACTGGGACTTGCCCCCCAGGGCCACCCAGAATTCGGGGGGCTCCTGGCCCTCCGCGATCACCGGCTTCTCCGTCTTGGAGATGATGTCGGCCACCGTCTTGGCCATCTCGCGCTCGTCCCCGCTGCAGCCCTGCAGAGCGAGCACGGCCGCCCCGTCACCCGTCCCCACCCCGTCCCCTCAAAGAGGAGGAGGAGGAGGAGGAGGAGGGGATGAAGGTGTTCCTCGGGGGCTGCAGCCCCCCCCCGGTGCCCGGCGGTACCCACCTTCCCATACCAGAGGTAGCAGCAGCTGGGGGTCTTGAGCACGAAGACGTCGTTGGAGTTGAGGGAGGAGGCGCGCACGGGCACCTCGAAGGCCTTGGTGTTGAACTCGTTGGTGCCGTGCACTTGGAAGAGGCGGGTGGAGGGCACGGGCTCCGTGCTGCCCGCCCGCGAGGTGCCACCCTGGGGACGACGGGGAAGGGGACAGGGGTGGGATGTCACCCCCGGTGCCCCTCCGGCTGGCCCTCCCGCTGCTCCCCCGGCCCCCTCTCACCGCGTAGACCACCATCCTGCCCTTGAACATGGCCATCATGTGCGCCGGCTCCTTGCCCATGGTGACGCGGACCTGCACGGGCTCGTTGTTGTACTTCTGGTCCAGGATGACGGCCTGGTAAGCCGAGGCGGCCAGCTCGTCCGTGCTGGCTTGGCGACCCTGGGCAGGGAAATTCCCCCTGGTTGGGGTACCCACGCGGAGGGGGACGGCCCACGGAGGGGCTGTGCGCGGGAGCAGAGCCCCCCCCCCCCCAAGTTTTGTGTCCCACGGGATGGTGGCACCGTGGCACTGGGGTCTCACCTGCCAGATGTAGATGATGCGGTTCACCTTGGGCCCCACGTAGTAGGTGTAGAGCACCAGGTAGCAGTCCCCGCCGTAGAAGTGGCCCAGCCACCGCTTTTCCACGGGCACCAGCTCCTGGTTCTCCACGCGCCACACCTGGGGGGGGGGCGAGGATGGCGTTGGTTAGGGTGGTGCACCCTCAGCCCCGCCGCCCCTGCGCCCCAAAACATCTCCTGAGGGTGCCCCGGGGGGGTCCCGCGTCCTTCCCACAGCCTCACCTCCACCTCCCCGGATCCGTCATCCACCATCTTCTGCTGGGCGGCCATCTGGGGCTTGGCGTGCAGCGAGGTGGCGTCGAACTTCACCTGCTCCACCTTGGCTGCGGGGGAAGCGCGAGGGCTGAGCCTGGGGCGTGGGGAACCCCCCGCCCACCTCCAGCATCCCCAGCCTGAACCGGAGCATCCTGAGGCACGGGGAGAGGGTCCCCGGGGGCACTCACCCACTTTGCCCACGGTGTGGGTCTTGCCCAGCCCGGTGGTCTGCGAGGGGACCGTCCACTTTTGGAAGAGCTGCCTGAAGACGGCCGACTCGGAGCCGTCGTTCTCCGTCTCCACGCTGGTGCTGGACGGGTAGTTCTTGGCTTTGATGAAGCCCTGGGGGGAGCCAGAGCCGGCGGATGGGTTTGGGGTGCCTGGCTTCTCCCGGGGAGCGGTGATCAACCAACCCACCGGCCCCAAAAGCTCACCAGGGCCCTGCTCATTGCCTGCTGCTTCTCCTCCTTGGTGGAGTTCTTGCCCTTCCAGACGAAGATCTTGTGCCCTCCGTAATCCAGGATGTAGCAGTCCTGGGAGAGGGGACGGCGGCAGAAATTAAGACCCGCCAAGGTCCTAATTAAGCCGCCAGGGAGAAGGGGCAGCCCCTCCCGAGCACCCCACGGGTGCCGCACCTCATGCTGCAGCATGTCTTGAGTCAGGGGGCGAATGGCTATCTCCTGTATCACCAGGTTCCCGCTGGCATCGGAGACGCTGGAGGGGCGAGAGAGAGGAAGGGAGGGGAGGAACAGGGCTGGGAAACCCCCTCCCCAGCCCCACATTGGGGTGGCAAGGCTGGGGACCCCTTCCCTGCCCCTTTCCCCACTGCCCCCCCAGTCCCAGCTGGTACCCCCTTGTCCCCCCAGGGCTGCAGGCAGGTTTGACACCCGTGAGCATCCCTGTACCAGCACCGGGTCCCAACCCCGTGTTCACCGGGGGCTCCCCCTGCTCCAACAGCACCCCAAGGACCCGTCCCCACACCCTGCGGTGGCTTTGTCCCTTCAGGGATGGGACCCGTGGGACCCGGTGCCGGGGATGCAGGGCGCTGCGCCCACCCCCGGCACCTCGCAGCCCGGCCCCAGCCACTCACTGGTAGAGCTTGAGGGAGCTGTTGTGGATCTGCTCCACCTGGTTGTCGGGGATGGCCGCCTTGATGTCCCCCCTCTTCTCGCCCAGCACTTGCAGCAGGACCTGCACCAGCTCCGGCGTGGCGCCCTCGTTCTCCCCGTCCACCACGCCGACCTTGGCGCGCCCCCCGCGCTCGCGGTCCCGAATGTCCTTGGCCAGGGTCATCGCCTGCCCCCGGGGACAGGGTCAGCACGGCTTGGGGGTGGTGGTGGGGACCCAAAAATGGGGTTGGGGGGCTTGGGGCAGCCGTGTGTCCCCCCCCCACAATACCTTCAGCCTCTCGGCACGGTTGCTCTCGGGGCCGTTCCACTGGATGATGAGCTGGCCCAGGTCCAGCAGGAAGACGTCGCCCCGGTTGAAGCTTTTCCAGCTCATCTCCACCTGCAGCGGGATGGGGGGGATCAGGATGTGAGCCCCCCTCTTCCACCCATCCCGTTTGCGGGTGCCTGCACCCCGACAGGATGGTTTTGGGGCTGAGGAGGGCGGTGAGCTCGCTGCCCTCGCTCACCTCTGCCGCCACCACGTTCTTCTTGCCCTTGACGTGCAGCAGGCGCTGGACGTTGTAGGTGTTGGTCTCCACATGCTTCATGCCCGAGGCCATCCCGCCTTTCTTATATCTGGGGGGGGTGAACGTGCCGTGAGCCCTGGACCCCCCTTTCCCACCCCCATGGGGTCCCCCTCACGCCTCTGCGCACCGGGACCCCCTTCAGCAGCACGAGCGAGACCCGCGAGCAGAGGCACCCCCAGGGGGGTCCCGTCCCCGCCACCCCCTTTTTGAGCCCCCCCTCCCCGTTGAGTGCCCCACGTACATGAGCCCCTGCTTGAAGTATGCGCGGAAGGTCTCGCTCTCGTGGCCCTGCACCTCGCGGTGCTGCACGGCCACGGTGCCCAGGTACTCGTCCATCTGCGTGGTGTAGATGGCGGCCGCCCCCTGCTCGTCCTGGCTCGCCTCCTTGCCCAGCCAGTAGTGGATGTTGTAGCTGAAGCTGCTCCCGGATTTGCGCGTCTGCAGGACAGGGGATCCCGCTAGCACGGGGCCGGGCGCCCCGTGTCCCTAGGCTGTCACAGCCAGGGGCACCCCGCAGCACTCCCGGTGTCCCCTCCCCGGCACCCTACCGAGAGCAGGATGTAGCAATCCCCCTCGTAGAAGTTGCCGTAGCTCTTGGTGGGCACCGGCACCATCTCCATGTTCTGTGGGATGAAGGGACCCTGCGTCAGAACGGGGGGGGGCAGCCCGCAGGCACCCCAACCCCGTGCCCAGCCCCAAAACGCCGTGCCCAGCCCCAAAACCCGACCCTGAGTGCTGCGCCGACACCCCCAAACCAAACACTGGTGATATACAACGGGTTGGAGGGGGGGGATCTTCCCTCTGCCCCCCCAAACTGCCCACCCTTAGGGGTCTCCAACCGCTTTGGAGGCACCCAGGGGATGCGCAGGCGATGGGTGCCCACGCTGCGCCCCCCTCCTGGACCCTGCCTCCTCTTTGGGGCCTGACACAGGGCACAGCCCCCCCAAAAAAAGCCCCCGGGACCCACCTCGATTCTCCATATCTGGATGCCCGGCGTGGTGATGTTCAGCTTCCTGGTGACCTGGGCGCTGAGCTCCGCCATGGTGCTGGCTGCTGCAGGCGAGGGGACCTGCGGGGCGCCGCCAGCACCCTCGTTAGCGGTTCGGCCTCATTAAGGGGCTGGGCTGCAGCCAGCCGGCCGGGCCATCTGCCACCCTACAGCCCTAAACCCCCTGCGGGGCTGCGGGAGGCGAGGGGCACCTGGAGATTTGGGCACCGAGCGGGGCGCAGCCCCTCCAGCAGCGCCCCCCACACCTCCCACCGCGCACCCCCTGCTCCCCAAAAGCTGTCCCCACGCCACCCCGATGCCATCAGCAGCGGTGGCACCGGGATGTGCCGTCCCCCTTGTCCCCATCCCCTCACCTTCCCCGCGGAGCTGGGCACTGGGTGTGCGCGTACCTGGGCGAAGTGCCGGGGTGCCAGCAGCGAGCAGACCTTTGTCCCCGAGTGTCCCTGCCCGTGCTCACCATAAAAGGGCAGGAACACCCCGGAGTCAAGGTCCCCGCATCCCTACGAGGCTTCGGGGCGCCTCGGGAACCCCGTTACCCACGGGGTAATGACACCCCCGGGGCCTTGCCGGGTCCAGGGTGGCACCCGCTGCCCGCACCGTGGGTGGCACGGGGAGGGGACGAGGCCGGTGCCAATGGACGCGTCCCCAAGGGAGCTGGGGAACAAGTGGGACGTGTTGATGCTCCCAAACCCCACCGTGGGGGATCCTGGAGCAGCCAAGCCCCATGGAGCAGCCCCTTTTAGCCCCCCCAGGCTGGGTGAGACCCCACAGAGGGCTGGAAACTGCCCCAAATGCCCCATGAGCCTCACCCAGGCTTGGGGCTGCCGGAACGGGGCGGCTCCTGCCCGTCACCGCTCGCTTTCTCTTTCGCTCCCCGTTTGGCTCCCCGGCCTCGCACGCACCCAGAGCTGCCACCAGCCCTGGATGTGGCCGGCGGGGACACCCCAGGGACACCCCCAGCTGGGGACCCTCCAGCAGTGCCAGGATGGGGCTCTCCTGCCGCCCCCTCCCCAGCTCCAACCCACCCATTGCGCTGGGGCTGAGCCGGCCCCGTCCTTTGCCCCCCAACCCCGAGGGCGTCTTTGGGGACGCGGGGGGCGCCCCATAACGCTGGCAGCGGGGACAGGCATGCCCCTGGCATCGCCCATCCCGTGCTTATCGCAGGATTATCGCAGCCTTATCGCCCCCGCCCTGCTGAGCCAGCACCGTGCCGCATCCTGCGCCCGCGTGGCCCCGGGGAGCCCCAAAGGGCCACCGAGGGCTCAGCCACCCCGGGGGGGGACCAGCCCCCAAAAATGGGTGCCCCCTCAACCCCCCACCCACGCCATGTCCCCCTTACCTGGGCGCAGAGCCCCCCTTTTGGGGTGTGGGGCTGAGGTTTTTTTTTGGGGGGGGGACCCTGGTGGCCGCTCTCCGCTCGGTGGCCGCGTCGCGGGGCTGAGCCCGCTGGTGGCACAGGGGTGTGGGGGGGGGGGGGACAACAGCGGGGACCCCCCCTCCTGGGCCCCCCCCCCCCCCGGCCAGCCCCGCAGGCAGGGCCGCTAATGAACTCAGCAATTAGCGCAGCCACCGGGGAGGACAGAGACTTCATTAAGGAGGAGAGGCGTGGGGCCAAGCCACGCAACACCCCCCCCAGCTGCCCCCCAAGCCTTATGGGGGCCCCAAAACCTCACTTAGGGGGGGGGGGGGAAATTGGGGAAATCCAACCCCCCCCCGGTGCGCCCCCCCTGCCCAAGGGACACCGAGGGGGCACGGAGAGGGGCTGGGGGCCCTGGGGCGCACACGCGTGTGCGCACGCAGCCGGGCACCCGTGCACGGGTTTGCACCCCCCCCCCCTTGCACCCCCGGGGGCTCAAACACCCCCCTTGCGCCCCCCCCTTGCACCCCCAGCACCGACGCGTGCACACCCACACCGCAGCTCGGGCCCCTTCCCAGGAGGCTTGGACAGCTTTAATCACCCCAAGGCACTTGGATCTGGTCCCCAGCCCCCCCCTTCCCCCCCCCCCACCCCAATCCCATCTCCGCACGCCGCCCCCACCCCCCTCCAAACCCCCCCCCCCCCCCCCACCAGGGACACCCAAGGGTGCCCCCCCGGGTGCCGGTGCCGTTTGACTTGTCTAATAAAGTGCTGAGCTCGCTGGGGGGGGGGGCCGAGGTGGGGGGCAGACCCATGGGGACCCCCCCTCTCCTCCCCACTTTGGCCCCCAGCATTTGGGGAGGGGCAGCACCCGCGGGGGACGGACGGACGGACAGCAACGGAGAGTTAAAAATCCCTTATCCTCTCCCCCCCCCCCCCCAAAAAAAAAAAAAAAAAAAAATAAAAATAAAAGGCCCCCCCTTTTTGCCCTGGCACAGCGGTAAAAAGGCACCCTTGAATTTTGGGGAAACCGTTGCTTTTTCCCCCCTAAAAATATACCAGACATTGTCCATATAGCGACCCTAAAAAACCGCACCCCCCCCCTTTCCAAAAAAAAAAAAATAATAATAAAAAGAGACACCCCCCTCCCTGAGAGCCCCTGGCCCCTCGAGGCTGGGGTGAGGGGGGGCCCGAGGCTGGTGTAAGACCGGGGGGGGCCGGGGGGGCACGCTAAGGCTTGGATGGGGTCCCCCAAAACCCCGGAGTCACAGCCTTTGGGGGCGCCGCGTGGGGACGGGGGGCACGTGGCCCCCCCCGAGCCGGAGGGGCTCCCATTGACGCAGCGTAACTGGGAGGGGGGGGGAGGCCACCAGACAGACCCCCCCCGGGGGAAGAAACTGAGGTTGGAGGGGGTGATTTAGGAGCCCCCCCCCAGGCAGGCGGCCCTATATTGCTGGTGGGGGGGGGACACACACGGAGACTTGGCGTCCCAAGGCACGTGGGGGGGGGGGCGCTTACAGCCAGGGGCTCAGCCCAGAGGCCGCGCTGCCCCCCCTAAAAATCCCCCCCTGAAGAGGTGGGGGGGCACCAGAAGGCACGGGGGGGGGGTGGAGACGTGTGTCCCCCCCCCAGGTGATCACAAAGGGGCTGGGGGCACGGCGGCCGCCCCACACCCCGACACCAACAGGACCCACATTGGGGGGGGGCCAGGCACATTCCCCCCCCCAAAAAAAAAAACCAAGGCAGTGGAAAGCAGCAGCTGCTGCCCCCCCCTCCCCACTCCACGGTGGGGAGCAGGACCTGAGAACCGTTTCGGGGAGGGGGCACGGGATGGAGAGGGGAGGCGGGGGGGGGCGGACGGACCCCCCCACGGCACGTCCCCAGCACAGCACGGCAGAGGGGACCCCCCCCCCGGGACCCCCCCTTTCTGCAGGGACAAGGGGGGCACCCAGCTCCTGGCGGCCGTCACCGCGGCAGCAGCGAGCGAAAGGGGAGACGGGGAGGGCGAGCGGGGCCGGGGGTGGGGGGGGGGGATTAAAAAACCCTGTCCCCCCCCTCCTGAGCTGCCACCGCCGGGTCCCGCGGGCCACTAGCTGTTAGTCCGGTGTTTCTTGAGCACTGTGTAAACGTCGTCCACCTTGCTGAGCCTCTCGAAGAAGGGCAGCAGGTCCAGCAGCTCCGTGTCTGCCATGTTGTCGAACCACGAGGCCACCGGCACCTGCGGGGGCGCACAGGGAGGACACGGGGATCAGGACCTCATTGCCCTGTCCCCACCCCAAAAAACAACCCCAAACCCGCGGCGGGGTGACGTACGGCGTTGTCCGGGTGGAAGATGTAGGAGGCGGGCGAGTTGTCCACGATGATGATGCGGCGCAGGTCGCGGCCCAGGCGGCTCAGGTCCTTGACGTAGTTGCCGCGGTGGAAGACGCACGACTCGCGGAACAGCCGGGCCCGGAAAGCCCCCCATTTATCCAGCAGGTCGGCCACGGGGTCGGCGTACTGCGGGGGGGGAGCCACGGGTCACTGGGGACACCCCCGGGGCCGGGGGGGGACAAAGGGGGACGCGTGGTGTCCGTGGGGAGGGACCCGCGGTGCCCAAAGCGCCGCGTGGCCAAAAAGGGGGACCCGCGGTGGCCACGGGTGGGTGGCCAAAGGGGACCCACGGTGGCCACAATCTGGTGACGCCCGTGGAGAGGTGGCCAAGAGGGGCCCTGCGGTGGCCAGCACCCCCCAGGGAGGGGACAAACCCATTTTTTTTTGGGGTGGGGGGGGGGGCGTCACCCACCTTGGCCAGGCTGGCGGTGAAGAGCACGCACTCGAAGAGCTCGCCCATGCGCTGCAGGAACTCGTCCACGTGCGGCCGCTTCAGCACGTACACCTGCGGGCACGGGGAGCTGAGGGAGCCCCCAAAAATCCCCCCCGACCCCGTGCCCACCCCTTTGGGACCCCCTCCCCGAGCGGGGAGAGGGGCCGCGGGGCTGGGGGGGGCCGCGCGGTGACCCCGGCACCTCCTCGGCGAAGCGTCGGGCGGGCTCCGGAGCCAAGTAACCTAGAACAGGCTGACTGCCAGCACACAGCCTATCCTGGATTACTTGAACCCGGGGCCGGCCTCTCCTGGGAGAGGGGGGGGGGGGACACGATTTGGGGGTGGGGGGACACTATTTGGGGGGGGGGGGCACCCCAACAGGACCCCCTCCTTCTCCTGCCCAGCGGTGCGCCCCGGTACCTGGTGCATGATGCCGTCGATCTCCACGGGAATGATGAAGTCGGCGTTGTTCACCGGCTGCGGGGGGGGGGGGGGGCACGGCAGGGTCAGTGCGGGTTGATTTTTATTTTTGGGGGGGTCCCAACCTTAACAGCGTGACCCCCCCCCGCCCCCCCAGGACCCACCTTGAAGGAGCTGTGCACCAGCGTCTCGTCCAGGTCGATGACCACGCACAGCTTGCTGGCGTCCTGCGGCTTCAGCTCGGGCAGGAGGTGCTTGGTGGCGGCCTGGGGGGGGGCACAGCGCCGGGGGGGGTCAGGAAGGACCCCCCCACCCCATGGGCGAGCAGGAGACCCCCCCTTTTTTTTTTAAATTTCATTTTGGCACGCGGGGGGGGGACGCAAGGTGGCCAGGTACCCCCCACGGTGCCGCGCCATCCCCGTTTCTTTTCGGAGTCCCATTTTTTTTTGGGTCCAATTTTTTTTTGGGGTCCAATTTTTTTTTTGGGGGGGGTCCCCATTATTTTTTATTTTTGGGGTGGGGGGGGGTTTACCTTGGGCAGGGCGCCGTTCTCCTCGGCCAGCAGCGGGGCGTTGTTGTTGACGGAGAAGGGCTCGGCCTCATCGCGGCACAGGCAGCAGAAGAGGGACTGGAGGATGCTGCGGCCCCGCGGCTTCTTGGTGGCGGGGGGGCTCTGGGCACCTGGGGGGGGGGGCACGGTAAATTGGGGGGGGGGGTCCAGGTAAATGGGGGGGGGTCCCAGCGAGCAGGGGGGGCACCCCAAAGAGGCCCCGGGGCGGTGTTTTGGTGGAGACCCTACAATAACCCCCAGGGTTAGGGACCCTATAGGGGGTGGGGGGGGCACTGCCTGGGGGAGGGGTGACCCCAGATGGACCCCGGGGGGGGGGGGAGGCAGTGGGCGGGGCCTGGCGGTGGGGGCGTGGCTTGAGGCCCTTTGCCCCGCCCCCTACCCGCAGCTCGGCCTCCCCATTGGCTCCAGCCGCCCCCCCCCCCGGGTTTTGCCCCCCCCCCAAAGCCCCAGCAGGGCCCGGGGGTCCTCTGGGGGCACTGGGATCCATGACCCCCCCCCCCCAAAACACCCCCAATTTTTTTAGGGGGGGGCCAACATTTTTTTAGGGGCTTTCCAATTTTTAGAGGAGTCCCAATTTCTTTAGGGGGGGTCCTAATTTTTTTTAGGGGTGTCCCAATTTTTTTTAGGAGGGTCTCAATTTCTTTGGGGGGGGGGGTCCCAATTTCTTTAGGGGCATGCCAATTTTTTAGGGGGGGGTCCCAATTGTTTTAGGGGCATCCCAATTTCTTTAGGGGGGGGTCCTAATTTTCTTTAGGGAGGGTCCCAATTTCTTTAGGGGCACCCCAATTTCTTTGGGGGGGGGTCCCAATTGTTTTAGGGGGGGCCACAATTTCTTTAGGGGGGGTCCCAATTAATTTTAGGGGCATCCCAGTTTTTAGGGGGGTCCTAACTTTCTTTAGGGGGGTCCCAATTTCTTTAGGGGCACCTCAATTTCTTTGGGGGGGTCCCAATTGTTATTAGGGGGGTCCCAATTTCTTTAGGGGGGTCCCAATTTTTTTTAGGGGGGGTCCCAATTGTTTTAGGGGCATCCCAATTTTTTTTTAGGGACATCCCAGTTTTTAGGGGGTCCTAATTTTTTGGGGGGGGGGTCCCAATTCCTTTAGGAGCACCCCGATTTCTTTAGGGGGGGTTCCCAATTTTTTTTAGGGGTTCCCAATTTTTTTTAGGGGGGGTCCCAATTGTTTAAGGAGCACCCCACTTTCTTTAGGGGGGGGTCCCAATTTCTTTAGGTGCACCCCAATTCCTTTAGAGGGCGTCCCAATTATTTTAGAGACATCCCCATTTTTTTTGGGGGGGGGTCCCAACTTTTAGGGTGGATCCTAATTTCTTAGGGGGGGGGGGTTCCCAATTGTTTTAGGGACACCCCAATTTCTTTAGGAGCACCCCAATTTCTTTAGGGGCTTCCCAACTTTTAGGGGGGGGGTCCCAATTTCTTTAGGGGGCGGTCCCAATTTTTTTTCGGGGGGGTTCCCAATTGCTTTGGGGGGGGGGAGGGGGGGGATCCCACTCCTTTAGGGGGCGCCCTAATCCCTTTGGGACCACCCCAATTTTTTCAGCGCCCCAATTTCTTTCCGGTGGGAGGGGGGTCATCCCACAATCAACCCCACCCCCACACACACACACCCCCCAAACCCCCCCCCCAAAAAAAAATTTTACCTTTCTCCTGCAGCGGCGCGCTCCCCTCCTCCTTGCTAACCTGGGCGATGATGGACTGCTGGTCCATGGGCCCCGCGGGGGGGGCGGGGGGGCCACCGACACCCAATTAAGCCCCCGCTAATGACACCGACAGAGGCCGAGGCCGAGGCTGAGGAGGGTGGCGGGGCTGCCCCCCCCCCCCCCCGGCGCTGCCCCCCCCCCCCCGGGGCGCGGAGGAAACTTTGTTACAACATGGAGCGTGCCTGCGCGGGGCCGGCAACATGGAGCCCGCCGCGGTTTCAAGGCCCCCCCTTAAAAGGGCAACGCCGCCTTCCCTTTCACCCCCCCCCCCTTCCACGCAGCGGTCCCCCCCCCTAATCCCTCCCCCATCCCATATATCCCCAACACCCCAAAGCCATCTATATATTTAGCTTCGCCCCCCCCGGACTCGCACACGGAGAGGGGGGCCCAGCCGCTGTGGTTTTTTAAAATTAATTAATTAATTTATTTTTTAGGGGGGGCCACCCCTTGCCCCCACGCCCCTGCCGTCGCCCTTTTAAGGGAGGGGAAATTCTTCACATAAACAAGCGCGGGGCCGAAGGGGGGGGGGAGGGGGTAAAAGGAAAAGGGGGGGGGGGCACAGGGGCAGCCCCGACCCCCCCCCCAAAAAAAAAAAAATAAAAAAAAATATTTTTTTTTTTTAAAAAAAAAAAGGTTTTTTGGGGGCTGTTTTGGGGACGTGGGGGGGGCCTTGAAACGGGCGGGGAGCGTCTCGTAAATGGGGGGGGGGCGGGGGGGGGGCTGAACCAGGGACCCCCCCCCTGGTGTGGGGGGGTCGAAATTTTGGGGAATGGGGGCGGGGACCCCAGCACCCCCCCCCCCCCCCCAACCCTGCATCTGTGGGAAAAGGGCTGAGACCCCCCCGGGACCCCCCCCAAGGTGTCTGTGTCCCCCCCCCTTCCCCAATTTGCCCCCCCCCCCCCCCCCAAAATTTGCCCCCCCCCCTTTGTCCCCCACCCAAGGGGTCCCCAAAAGGAGCCAGGCGCAGGGCAGGGTGCACAGATCCCATTTATCAGCCCCCCCCCGCCATAAGGGGGGGTCACACACACACATATATAGGGCCCCCCCCCCACCCCCACCCCCAAGCCGGGAGGACCCCCCCCAGGGCCAGCCCCAGGGTGCCCGGCTGCTAATTAGCGGGCCCGGGGGGGTAATTAGCGGGCTGCCGGAGCGCTAATTGGCAAGGGGAGGCTGAGGCACTTCAAGCCAGGCCCCCCCCACCCGGTAATCCGGCCCCCCACCCCCTTAATCCGCCCCCAAACCCCCTTAATCCGCCCCCCCAATCCCTTAATCCGTGCCCCCATCCCCTTAATCCGCCCCCCAACCCCCTTAATCCGCCCCCCAATCCCTTAATCTGTGCCCGCATCCCCTTAATCTGCCCCCCAATCCCCTTTATCTGTGCCCCCATCCCCTTAATCCGCCCCCCCAATCCCTTAATCTGCCCCCAAACCCCCTTATTCCGCCCCCCAATCCCCTTAATCTGTGCCCCCATCCCCTTAATCCGACTCCCCCAACCCTTAATTCGCCCCCCCATCCCCTTAATCCGCCCCCCCAATCCCTTAATCTGCCCCATCCCCCTTAATCCGCCCCCAAACCCCCTTCATCCGCCCCCCAACCCCCTTAATCTGTGCCCCCATCCCCTTAATCCGACTCCCCCAACCCTTAATTCGCCCCCCCATCCCCTTAATCCGGCCCCCCCCCCCCACCTAGGGGGGGCTCAGCAAATTGGGGTGCACCCCAATAAAAGGGGGGCTGTGTAGGGTGTGTATAAGGGGGGGACAGTGCCATCGCCCCCACCCCATCACCCCGACCCCGCCACCCCCGGGGGGGGCTCGGGGGCGACCCCAAAAGCGAAGCGGCCGTGGCGGCCCCGAGCCCAAGCGGGGGCTCCGTGGGCGATGCTGCAGGTCCAGAGCTGCAGGGGGGGCAAACAGGGACCTCAGTGGGGTGGGGACAAGGCCACCGTGCCCCCCCCAAGGGGGTGTCCCCCAAAAAAACCCTACCAGGTAGGCGATGAAGGCCAGGTAGGCGGCCAGCAGCAGCCCCAGGGGGGCGAGGAAAGCGGGGCCCCGTAGGGTGGGCAGGAAGGCCACCACGAAGTAGATGTTGATGGCGCACACCAGCCCCGCGATCAGGGCCATCAGCACCTTCCCCAGGCTGGGGGCGCAAATTTTAGGGGGGGGGGCACGGCCCCGGCACCGTGCGCCACCCCCCCGGTGGGTGTTTTCCCCCATAGGCCACCCTATAGCAAGTCGTAGGGGGCCCGCAGCGGGGTTTTGCCCACCCAGGGGATATGGGACGGGGGGTTTTGGGGATATAGGGGTTTTTTGGGGTGTCCCCCCCCTCCCCAAAACTCACAGCCCGTTGGCGAAGTCGTGCATGAGCGGGCGCAGGCTGGTGAAGGTGAGGACGGGCAGCACGGCGAAGGGCAGCTGGGAGGAGATGGGGTGAGGAAGGGGGCATTTGGGGAGGGTCGGGGGGGGTCCCAAGGGTGCCCCCCCCTCACCAGCAGGCTCTGTAGGACGTTGAGGAGGTCGTTCATGCCCGTCAGCTGGGTGACATCCCGGAAGGCGGCCACCAAGAGGGTGGGCAGGATGGCGAAGGAGCGGGTGAAGAGCACGCGGGCGAAGCGGGACCAGCGCAGCCGCAGGAAGCCCTGGGGACACCCCAAAAAAAAACCCAAACCCTTCCCCTCTGCGCCCCTGGGGTGCCCAGCTGGGTTGCGGGACCCCACTAGATGTCAGCTCCCGCTCATTAAGCTTAACGAGCTCATTAGGGAAGCAGCACCCCGTGTGGAGCACCCATGGGGACGGGGCACCCTTGGGGACGGGGCACCCTTGGGGACGGGGCACCCCTAGGGTGGCACTGCCCCGATTGGGGCGCTTGGGGACCCCAGTGCCAGCCCCTAGGGACACAGAGGGGGGCGAATCCCCCTGCCCAGCCCTCCCCAGGGGATATTTGCCCCCCCCAGGGGATATTTGCCCCCCCAGGGGGATATTTGCCCCCTGTTGCCCTCACCTCCATGACGAACTGCCCCGCGTAGGTCCCCGTCATGGTGGAGCTCTGCCCCGCCGCCAGGATCCCCACGGCCCAGATGTAGAGCGCCGCCGCCCCAAAATAACAGCCCAGGATGACCCCCTGTAAAGGGACCCCAAAACTCAACCCGGGGATCCCGTAGGGCCAGCGGGGGCCACCCCAAGGCCGGCTCCCCGGTGCCGCTCACCCCCTGGTAGATGTCCACGGAGACAGTGGCGTTGTTGAGGGGGAAGATGTTGGCGTAGCGGCTGACGCTGCTGTTGATGCACTTGTTGTGCTGGAAAGCACCACGGGCACGTGTAGGGCACCCCATAAATCCGGGGAGGGTGAGGACACCACCCCTACACCCATGGGGTGACCCCCACAGCCCCTCACCACGTCCTCATTGCGCTGGCGGTAGAAGGCTTGGCCGAAGACGGCCACGACGAAGAGGTTGATGAGGAAGGAGACGAAGAGCGCCAGGCAGGACTCGCCCAAAAAATAGGTGTTGGCCTCCCGCACCTCCTCCTTCTTCGACCGGTCGATGGCTCGGGTCTGGGCACCGTGGGGCGACCCCATAAGGTGACCCCATAGGGTGGCACCGCGGGGTGACCCCCTCACCGTGCGCCTTCCCCCCGAGTTTGGGGATTTTTCCCCACACCACCCCGGTGACCCCGTGGGGTGACCCCGCGGGGTGACCCCCTCACCGTGCGCCTTCCCCCCGAGTTTTGGGATTTTCCCCACCCCGGTCCCTGCTCACCTTGACCAAGGAGGAGTGGAGGAAGATGTTATGGGGCATGATGATGGCCCCCACCATGCCCACGGCTTGCAGCAGCTCCTCCCGCCCGCAGCCCGGGCAGTAGGGCAGGAAAATGCCCCGCAGCACCTCCAGCTGCGCCGGCCTCACCACCACGTACTGGGACGGGGAACCCCATTAGCAGACCCCCCCCGGCAGCACCAGGCTGGGACGGGGATGTCCTAAACCCCCCCTAAAAGCTTTTACCTCGTAGCCAAAGGTCAGGGCCATGATGGTGATGAGGAGGCCGAAGAAAGCCTCCAGCTTGCGGAGCCCTGTGGGGGTGGGTGGCTGGGCTGGGGGGGCACCGGTGCCGGCCCCAAGGGGGGAAATCCCCTCCTTGGTGTCCCCACACCCCATAACTCACCGTACTTGTCGAGGAAGAGGAAGAAGAGGGTGTCCACGATGGTGATGAGGACCCCACCCCAGAGCGGGATGCTGCGGGATGGGGACAACGAAAGGGGTCGGGGGGCCACCCCGGTGGGGTGAGGGTGGCGGCACCCCAAAAGGGTCCCATTGTGGGGAGGGGGGGGGGTTACCGGCCGGCCGAGAGCAGGCTGAAGGCGATGGCCGTCCCGATCACCTCCTGCATGTCCGAGCCGATGATGGCCACCTCGATGGTGAGCCACAGCAGCACGCGGGGCACCTGGCGGGGACGGGGACACGGGGACACGGCACGGGGACATGGGGGACACCACATTTGGGATCTCAGGGTGCTCCGGGACGGGGACAAGTCCCAGCTTGGGCCGGGCAGGATCCACCCTGCTGCGGCTGCCGACGCCGGGACGCTCTCAGGTGTCCCCAAACGGGACGGGGACGCTGGTGCCGTGTCCCCCCCCCTTCCCGGCCGCTCACCTTGGGGTAATAGAGGTGGCAAATCTCAGCCAGGTCCTTGCCCGTCACGACGCCCAGGCGGATGGCCAGGCGCTGGCACAGCAGCCCCAGGACGGTGGCCCACAGCAGCACCCACAGCAGCTGGGGGGGGGGGTTTGGGGACAGGAGAAGGGCAGCGTGGGCCGGGCAGGGGATGGGATCGGGATCCGTGTCCCCCCCCCAGCCCTAGGGCTCACCTTGAAGCCGGCCACGGCCCCGCACTGCAGGTCGGACTCCACGTTGCCCGGGTCCAGGTAGGCGATGCTCATCAGGAAGCCGGGCCCCGTGAAAGCCCAGAGCTTCCTCAGGCTGAAGCCAGGCTGGGGACGGGAGCGCCACCCCTCTCCCAGTTAAAACCAGTGGCTCCCAGTTGCCACCTTCTCCTGGTGCTGGGGAGCCCTGGCGGGCGTTCCCCTCCCCGCTCCCTTTGCGCCAACCTGGGCAGCGGGACCCCGATCCCAAACGGGATGGGGATCCCAAAAGTGGAGGGGGATTTGTCGCAGGCTGTTCGGGGGCGCCCCCCTCCCCAGGAGGGTCCCGGGGCTGCCGTTAACGGTGCCCACGCAATCCCGAGCCCTTTCACAACCCCATCCCTTCCCCTTCTCCCTTCCGCCCTTGGAGAGCCGCTGGGGGGGCTCCCACGGGGCTCGGCGTCCCCTCCCCGTGCCTCAGTTTCCCCCCATTAGGAAAGCTTCAAGGCTCAGCCAGGGGTTGGGGGACACCGAGGTGCCCAAGGGTGGGTTCCCGACCCCACACCCCCAGCCCCACGTACCCCGCTGCTTTTGGGGATGCTGACGAGCTCGTCCAGGTAGGGCTGAGCCGTGCGCCCGGGGGGCTGCGGGGGGCCGGGGGCATCGCCAGGATCACCTTGAACCCGGTTCAGGGACCCGGAGAGACCTGGGAGGGGAGGAAGAGGAGGAGGAGGATGCGGGGACGAGGACCCCGCTGCTCCCCAGCTCCATCCCACAGCCACCCACGCCCCGGGGTCAGCCCAAAGCGGGACGACCCCGCTGCTCCTGGCAGCGATTGGGGCCCGGGGGAGGTGGCAGCCCCCCGGTACCCCCCTCCCCAGCAGCCCCAAAGCCACGCACGCCTCGGGGCAGGGCGGTGGGGACACCACGAAGCTGTCCTTGTCCCTGTCCCTGCCCCACCAGCACCCTGGGGTGCACCACGGGTAGGTGGGTGGGGGTTTTGGGGGGCGCTCACCTGGCTCCAGCGATGCCACGGTGGGGTCAGATCCGGACATGGTGCTGGGGCCCTCGCCTCGAAACTGGGCGCAGCGCCCGCCCCCCAGCTCTTAAACCCCCCCCGAGGAAGAGGAGGAGGAGGAAGAAGCGTGTCCCCCCCCCTCGCTGACCCAGGCTGGGAAAGGGAGCCCTGGGTGCTGCGGGTGCGCACGGTCTCGGTTCCCCACCCCACACACATTTTATTTTTTTTGGGGGGGGCACCAACCCTGCGCGCACCCCCAGGGGGGTGGGAGCGTGCCCAGGTGTGCCCCCCCTCCCTGCACATCCTTGGGGGGCGGGTCCCACTGCCTCTCGGTGCTGGGGAAGGGAAGGGGGGGGACATGGGGACGGTGTCCCACGGCTGGGGGAGGGCGCGGGGGGGGGCAAGGTCCCTGCTGGGGTAGGGGAAAGGGCAGCGGAGAGGGAGCGAGGAGGAAGCGGGCGCGCGTTGCACAAGCACAGGCGGCTCCAAACGCACCCTGGGGTGGGGGGGAAGCGGGAGCCGGGGGCCCCAAATGCTCTGGGGGGGTGGGGGGGGATTTGGATGCAGCCCACCCCCCCTCTGTGCCTCAGTTTCCCCAAAAAAAAAAAAAAAGACACCGGAGCAGGGCGGGCGCAGCACCGAGGGCTTTAATCCTGGGGGGGGCTGCGGGAGGAGGCGAAGGGGGGGCCGGGGGGGTGGCGGCGGGCGAAGGGGGCGAAGAAACGGGCGGCGAAGAGGACGGGGTCGGGGGGCTGGCGGAGCAGCAGGGCCTGCAGGAAATCGGCCAGGAGGGCGGCGAGCTCGGGGTGCCGCCGGGTGTAGGTGCTGTGGGACGCCTGCAGCTCTTCCTGCGTGTTTGGGGGGGATGGACACGAGGTGGGCACCCCCGTCCCGCGTCCCCGTGCCTTTTCCCAGCTTTTTTGGGGCGTTTTGTGGGGGTCTTTCCACCTCCGTGCCACCCCCCAAGACCCCTCCTCACCTTCCTATCCAGGAACCAGGAGCGCAGCTGGGCGTCCTCCTCCCACTCCAGGGGCTGCTTGGGGAACGCGGGCTGGGGCTCGGCCTGGGCTGCACGCAGAAGGCACCTCGTGTGTGTGTGTCCCCAATTGCCCCCCTCCCAGCCCCCAAAAAGCCCCCAGCCCCGCTCCGTACCCCTCTCGCTGAGGACATCCTCATCCTGCAGCACCGCCAGCACCGGGCACCCGACCTGCAGCTGCCGAGCCAAGCGCCTGCGGGACGGGGACCCCGCTGGGTGCCAAACCCCACAGGTGTGCCCCCCCCCGACCCCAAATAGGGTCCCCCCCACCCCGGCCGTACCCGCTGGGGAGGAAACTGCTGTGCCAGACCGCGGGGACGCCCTCCTTGGTGCGCACAGCTCGCTCCAGCACCACCACCTCCACCTCCGCCGAGCCCCCCGGCTGCCGCTGCGCACCCAGGGCACGCTGTAGGGACACCCCGTAGGGTCACCCCCACCCCATAAAACCAATCCTTCCCCCCAAAACGCCACCTGCCCAGGGGCCGGGCGGGCTCACGTAGGTGACGGTGCCGAGGTGCCCCTCGCTGTCGATGGCTGGGAAGATGAGTCCAGGGGGCACGGCACGGCGGCGAGCCAGCACCCGCAGCAGCAGGAGGCTGGCGGCCTCCCCCAGCAGCCCCCCCAGCGAGGCCCAGCCGTAGGAGAAGTCCCGGGAGTGGGGCTCTGCCTGCGGAGACACCAAAAACCCCATGGGGCACCCCACAGGGTGGGCAGCCCCCCCTTTTTGCTCGGGATGCGCCCCCAGGCACCGTAAATCTCTTGGAGAGGGGGGGGGACCCCGCTGCGCCCCCCCCAGCCTCACCTTCCCCTCGCGGGTGAGGACGGTGACGGCCACCCCGTGGGGCTGCTGCACCATGCGGGTCCTCCTCTCTATGGGGTGCGCTGCGAACTGTGGGGTTTTGGGGGCAGAGCCACCCCAACGCCATCCTCAATGGGGCTGGGGGATCCCATCCCCAAAGTCCCGAGGCCAAGGGGGGGGTTTTGGGGTGCTCCCTCCCCGTCCCGGCTGTGGCACGGGGCAGGGGATGGGGACATGGGGCTGGGTGCAGTGCCCCTAAATCCAGGAAACAGGGGGGACAATGGGGTCGTGCCACCCCCGTGGGGGCCACGCCGCTCACCTCCAGGCTTTGGTGCTGCTCCTGCTCCAGGGTCTCCAGCCGCATGGTGACGTACCCTGGCAGGGCACAGCCCCGCTGCCACCCAAATAGGACGACCAGGACGACCCCAAATCTGGGGGCGCCACCCCAAAACCCTTCCCCCCCCACCCCCCTTTTTAGGGGTCTCACCTTTTAGGGTGCTGCAGAAGGGGACGCCGTCCAGCGCCCCGCGGCACTCGGCGCGCACCAGGAGGCAGCTGCGCACCCGCTGCCCCTCCTGCTTGTAGGGTGCGGGTCTGGCGCCCACCCAAAGGTGCCCCCCCCCGCGGCCCCCCGCCGCCACCAGCGCCAGGGTCTCGGGGAACAGGCAGCGCTCCAGCTCCTCGGGGCCTGGCCCCAAATACGCGGTCACCCAGCTGGCCCCAAATCCCCCCCCTCCGGACCCTTCCCCGGCACCCCCGACCCCATATGGGGTCAGGGTGTGTGTGTGGGGGGGCACGTCCCGGGGAGGGTAGGGGGATGGGGACACGGGGGGGGGATTGGGGACACGGGGGGGGGGTTGGGGACACCCACCGATGCGCTTCAGGAACTTGGCGGCTCCCTCCATGGGGTTGGGGTCTTCTGTGGGGACACGGGGGGGCTGATCCCAAAAATCCCACTGTGGGGGGGCGCAGGGACCCCCAGCCCCCCCAGCACCCCCCCAGGAGCCCAGCCGTGTAACCCTATAGGGGAGCAGAGCCCCCCACCCTGTGGCCCACCACCCCCCGGTGCGCCCCAAAATCCCCCCAAAATCCTCCCCAAATCCCATACCCTCCCCCAAATTCCCCCCTCCCGACCCCAAACCTGGCCCCTCCAGCCGAGGCGCCCCCCCCACAACGCTTCCAGCCGTCGCTATGGCAACCCCCCGGCCCTGCCTCTTAAAGGAGCAGCGATCCCATAGAGATTTTGGGATGGAGCCCCCGCCCCCAAACACAGAGGGAGGGGCTGAGCGGGTACAAATCGGATCCGGGGTTTTATTTATAGGGTTCCGGGGTGTCCGTCCTGTCCCCAGCACCGTGCCCCCAATGCCAGTGTGTGTTTGGGGTCCCTCCCAGCCCCCCCCCACCCCAAAAAGGGGGGCGCACGGCGCTGCCTGGGGAACAGGGGGGGTCCCTGAGCTGGTGCGCTGCTAAGTGGGGACTCCCAGAAAAAAACAGGGGGGGGAATAGGGGAAAAAAGCCCTTGGTGCTGTCCCTACAGTGCCAGCACTATGGGGTGGGGGCTGTGACCCACCCAGGAAGGGGACCGAGGTGCTCCCAGGTGACCCCAAGGCGCGGAGAAACGGGGAGGGAGAGTCCGCTTATGGGGTGCACGCTTATGGGGTGGCACAGGGGGGGCTCCATCCTCTCCCCCCCCACAGGAGGGGAAATTCACAGCAACGACGGCACAGTCCTGGCGGTGAGGGGGGGTCCCCATATCTCGGGGGGGGGGCACCCCCTAGGTGGCTTTGTAGAGGTCCTTGCGCCTGCGCAGCTCCTTGAGGACGCGGGCGCGGAAGGCGTCGGGGGGCTCCCCGCTGCCCCGATGCAGCCCCAGGGCCTCCTGCAGCTCCCGGCGGTGGGTGCGCAGGAAGGGGTTGTAGGTCTGCTCCTCGCCCAGCGTGGAGGGGCACTGGGGAGGGGGGGGGGACACCCAAAAAAAAAGAAAAAAAAAGGGTGTGGGGGGGATGCGCTCAGCCCCGAGCGCCCCCGGCACCCCCTCTCCGACCACCCCAATCGCAGGGCGCAGCCCCCGGCGAGCGGAATTTGGGGGGTGGGGGAGGCACAAGGGGATAAGGAGGGGATGTGGGGGGGGTGAGGATGTGCCCCCCCCTCGGTGCTCACCGTGCTCCTCTTCTCCTGCCGCTGCTGCGTCGCCCACAGCAGCTTCTGCTCCAGCGCGGGGTTGTCGAGCTCCAGCAGGCTGGCGAAGCTCAGGCACTCCAGCGCGTACTCGTGCCCTGGGGGGGCACCCTCAGCATCCCCCCCCCCGCCTCCCAACGATGGGAACGGGCAGTTTGGGGGCGCGGGAGGGGATTTTGGGGGGGGTTGATGCTCACCGGGCCACAGCAGGGTGTCCTCTCCCAAGCCCACGGCCGCATCCAGCGAGGCCAGCATGGTTTCGGGGGAGCCCTCGAACAGCCTGCCTGGACCCACGCGCACTGCCCATCACCGGGGCGGTCCCCCCCCAAAAAAAAAAAAACAAAACCCACTGTTCCCCCTCCCCAGCCCAAATCCTGGCTGATTTTGCGCTTTTTTTACTCACCGCAGCCGGCGAGGAAGAGCAGGTCCCCGGAGAAGAGGCAGGGGGGGCCCCCGAAGGGCCCCGCGTCCAGCACGAACGCCGTGTGGCCCACCGTGTGGCCCGGCGTCGCCAGCGCCTCGAAGGTCAGGCAGCCCACCGTCACCTTGTCCTTGTCACCAAGGGGGCTGCGCCAGCCGGTGGGGGCACCGTCAGGGTGACCCCAAAACGCCTAGCACCCCGAAACGGCCCCCCAGAGCATCCCCAGCCTCTGGGAACGGGTGTGAGGGAGGTGGGGCAGGGACTGGTGCGCACCCTATGGATCTGTGGGGCGTGGTGGGGGCATCACGGGCACTGTGGGGTGCAGTGGGGGGGTCACGGGTGCAGGTATGGGGTCGGGACTTACTTGGTGAGCTCGGGGATGGCGTCGAGGGCGCTGCCGTACACCCTGCAGGCGCCGTGCCGCTGGCGCAGCTCCGCGTTCCCCCCGCTGTGGTCCCTGCGGGCACAGAGGTCGGTGCCCCCCCTAAGTGGGGTAGGTGTAGGGGCACCCCCAGCAGCAAACACCGCGCCCCTGGGCACCGCTGCGTGCCCCCCCGAGCCCCCAAGAAGCCTCTGTTTTGGGGTCCCCACCCCACCCCACCCCGAGGGGTCCCCCAGCACCCTTTTGGCGCACGGAGAACCCCCCCTCGCCCCCCCCTTTCCCCCTTACCAGTGCTTGTGGGTGCAGAGGATGGCCTCCAGCGTCACCCCCTCCTCCTCGATGGCAGCCTGGCAGGGCAGAGATTTGGGGGAAACGTTGGGGGGGGGGGGGGCACCTCCACGCACCCCAAATCCCCTCACCATGCCCCGTGCGCCGAGGACTGCGGGTTAGGGGCGGATTCGCCCCCAAAAAGCCAGAGAGCTCCCTCCCCGAGGGCACCCAAACCCCATGGCTGGGTTTGGGGGGGTCTCACCTGCACGGCTATGGGGTCGGAGGGGTCGACCACGGCGGCGCGGCTGGAACCCGTGTCGATGACCAGGTAGCTGTAGTTGTTGGCCAGCACGGGGATGGGCACGATTTTCACCCCTGGGGGGTTGCCGGGCGGACAGACAGACATCACAAAAAAGCCCCTAGATGCTAGGAAAAAAAGGGTGGGGGGCGAGGCCGAGCATCCCCCCCCACCCCACACCAGCCCCGAATTGGGGTCGGGGTCGTAACTCACCGCGGAAGCCCAGGGGCTGGGCCACGGAGTGGCCGTGGGGGAAGCGCTGGCGAGCCTTCCTCACCTGCCGCCGGTAGAAGAGGAAGCCCAGCCGCGTGCGGGCGTACAGCCTGTACCTGGGGTGTGGGGGGGGGGACACCCGGTGAGCCCCCACCCCAACAGGGGAGCCCACCACCCGGCCCCCAGCCCATTTGGGAAGCGCTGGGAGCACGGCCAGGTGCTTGCGGAGAGCACGGGGGGGTCCCGATGCGCTCCTGCTGCTTCCCACCCCCGTTATCAGGGCGTGCGCACGGGGCGGGGGGGTTATCGCAGCACCCAGCCGCCGCCTCCCAGCGTTGTCCCCAGCCACCCAGTGTCCCCCGCTGTCCCCACGGTGCACGGGGTGCCCCGCGGGGAAGGCAGAGCAGCAGGGCTGGAGAAAAGGGAAGCGAGAGACAGCGCGGTGGCACGTGCCGCAGCCAGCTACCACAGCCCCCGAGGGTGCCCGGACACCCTGTTTATAGGGCAGCTTCGGGGCTGGGGCCAGGGACTGGGGCCACAAAGGATGTGCAACGCTCGGGGTTGCGCCAGGCTCCGTCCCCAGCCCAAGGCCACCTCCCCGGGCACAAAGTCCCCCTCGCTTGGTCACCGGCCACCACCTCACGGCCCGGGCAGGGGGAGCGGGGAGAGATGAAACCTTGGGGTCAGGTCAATCCCTGCGGCCCCAAGGCCGTTTCTGCCCCGTGGTGGCAGCAGGACTTGCATGTGTCCTGCACACTGGGGCTGCTGCCTCTCCTCTGGGCTCCCCAAAATCCCCCCCGGCACCCCCCGGCAGGAGAGGGGCAGCCCAAGGAAATAGGGCAGGAGACAGAGGGGTGCAATTAGCAGGGCAGGTGCAATTAGCGATTGCATCATTAACGACTGCAATGAGCCCAGCCAGGGGACAACCAGCAGTGGCCAAGGGTGCCCATCGCCACCCCGGGACACGGGGAACGGGGCCGGGTCCCAGCCCCGCAACCGGGGGGCACGGAGCCTCCCTTCACCCCCTTACCCCGGGGGGCTGCACCCCGAGCCCGGAGGCTGGGGAGGGCCCCGGGGGGGGGGGCTGCAGGAGGGCTCCGGGACGGCGGGGGGCGGGCTCGCCGCTCCCTCGGCCGGAGGCAGAACAAAGGCGGCTGCAGCCGTGCCCTCACCCCCCCGCTGCCCCTGGGCGGCGGCCGGGGCTCTCCGGGAGCTGGAGGGGGGGGGGGGGGCAGGAAGGGCTCAGCCCCACCGGAGCCCGGCGGGGGGATACCGGGGGAGGGGGGCACGGCCCGAGGGCTGGAGGGGCACGGAGCGGGGCTGAGACACCCCCAGGGCTGTGACACCCCCGGGGCTGAGCAGCACCGGCACCGAGGGGCACCGGCACCGGCACCTCCCCTGGCGGCTCCCCCCCCCGGTGCCGGTGCCGGTGCCGCTCCCCCTGCGTTCACTCACTCACCCCAGGCGGAACAGCAGCGGCCCGGCGAGGGCCATGAGCACGGCGGCGAAGCGGCGCAGGGCCGGGCTGAGCCAAGCGGCCGCCCCCAGCCCGCACACCCCGACCCCAGCCCCGCTCCCGGTGCCGGTCCCGGTCCCGGTGCCGGGCGCCGCCGCCGCTCCCCGGCAGCGCGCCCCCGCCATGCCCGAGGCCACGCCCCCCCGCTCAAACCACGCCCCCCTCCGGCGCGCCACGCCCCCCCGGCAGCCAATAGGAGAGCGGCGCGCCCCCCCCCCCCGCAGCGTTTTTCCCGCCAGCTCCGCGCGCCCCCTGCCGGCGGCGCGCGCGCCCCTTTGTGAATGACGCACGGGGAGGGGGGTCCCCTCAGTGACGTCACAGCCGAGACAGGGGGTTCCCCCCGGTGTCCCCCCCGCGCCCCCCGTTTCCCTGCCCCTGTCCCCGTCCTCAGCCCCGGGGGGGTCCCCGCGGTGCCCCCCCCCGCCCCGGGCACCGGGCACCGAGCGCCACCGCCAGGGGGAGCGGAGAGGAGCGGGGAGGAACCGGGGGGGGCCCCGGGGCGGGTCCCGGTGGTGAGGGGGGGGGCTCCGGGCAGTGACCGCCCCCGCCCCGCCCCGTCCCGGTCCCGGCGGAGCGGCCCCAGCCCGGCGGAGCAGCGCGCAGCAGGTAGGGGAGCGCCGGGACCCCCGGTACCGGGACCCCCCCCTCGGTACACCGCCCCCCCAGCCCCGTCCCACACCGCCGGTACCGGGGGGGAGCGGGGGAAGGGGCGCGGAGCCCCCCCACGGCTTGGGTGGAGCCCCCCGGTTGTCCCAGCGCAATTTGGGGTCCCCCCCCCCCGGTGCCAAACTGCCCCCATCCCATTAACCCCGCTCGCCCCCCGGGGATCCCAGCACTGGGTGGGGGGGGTCCCAGCACGGCACCGGGTGTCCCGGGGGGGGTGGCAGGGCGGTGGCGGGGGGGTCCCCTCCCTGAGCCACAGGAACGCGCCACTCCTATGGGATTTGGGATTTTTGGGATTTGGCCCTGCGAGGTGTGGCCCCAGGCTGGCGCCTTCCTCTGCGCCTCCTGGAGCGGATGGGGGGCAGCCTGGGGGGCCCGGGACTGGGGGGGGCATCCCTGTGTGCCCCCCATCCCTTTGTCCCCAGGGGGTCACGGCCCTATTTGGGGACCCCACGCCAAGGTGTCCCCGCGGTGGCACCAACCCCGTGGGAATAGGGCTGCCACCCCGTTGCGAGGCAACCTGTGGATCCCAATAACCGGGGCAAAGTCCTGCTGCGTGTGCCCACTTGGCATCGTGGGGACAGTGGGGTCCCGGGGACAGCGTGGGGGGAATGGGGTGAGGTTTGGGGTGAGCCAGGTTGGGGACAGCGCTGGGACACCTCGGTGGCCTCCTGGGCACTGTGCGGGGTGTCCCTTGGGGTCCCCATCAGGAGGTGGCCTTATGGGGTGAAGCCGGGCACTGCGGGGTGCCGGGGAGCGCAGGGACGCGCGGGTCCCCGTGGGGTGGGGACAGGAGGTGACAAGTGTCCCACGTGCCTGGCACCCCCGGGACGGGGCTGAGAGGGGGCAGAGAGGGGCAGCCATGGTGCTGAGACCCCACAGACTCACATATGGGGTGAGCTGGGTGGGGGCAGCGAGCCTGGGTGTGTGTGGCCCTGTGACCCGAGCCGTGCCACGCCGCGCCGTGCCAAACTGGTACCAGTTCCCAGGCTCTTCTGGGAAGGCAGAGCCCTTCCAGAGCCGGGGCAGCTATAGGGACGTGGGGACCCCACCTGGAGGCCCTGCTCCCCGCGCCCTACTGGGCACCCCGGGGTCCCTGCCGAGCTGGTGGCAGGGCCTTGAGCCAGGTGGGTGTTGTGGGGAGCGGGGCGAGGGGGCAAAATCCCCCACTGGGGGCCCAAATCCCCCACTGGGGGCTCAAATCCCCCATTGGGGGCTCAAATCCCCCCCCCCGCTTATCGGTGCTGAGTCACGGTGCCCTGCACGGCCCCATCCGTGGGCACCGGGGTCTTGGTGGCAGCCAGGGGAAGAGGAAAAGGGGCAGCGGGGCCGGACCCCGCTGGTGGCACGGCTCCTGTGGCAAAGGGCACGGGGAGGTGACCCCGCTGCTGATTTGGGGTGGCCCTGGGGACGCAGGCGTGCCACGCTGTGGGGCTGCCGGGGGGGTGGTTATGGGGCTGGGCGGGACGCAGGGGGGGGTTTGCGTGCGGCTGGGTGCGGCCGGGACCCGTTGGGCTGGTTCCCTCACCTCTGCCTCGGGTTTTTTCCTGGGCCGGGCTCGATTTTGAGGTTCTGGCCCTGTTTCAAGCTCCAGCCTTCGGTCCCGGCCAGGAGGGGACCGGAGAGGGACCGGAGGGGGACCGGGGGGGGGAATGTGGGGTGTGGGGTTGTTGGCCGAGAGGTGCCAGCAGCTTTTGGGGAAGCAGCCGGGCAGCGAAAGCAAAAGTGTGGGGTCACCACGTGGCCGGGTTATTTTCGGCAGTGCCATCAGCGCGGTGGCAAACATGACGCTGCGGCCGCCCCCACCCCGAAAGGGACGCACGGACAGCGGGGTGCTCGCCCCTCGCGCCCCTCCCCGCTGCCGTCCTGCCCCTCCCCAGCCCTCACGTCACCGCTGGCACGGGGTCAGGGTGGGGGCCTGGCGGCGGTTCATGGCAGCGCTCATGTTTTCCTGGCCTTGGAGGTTCTGCCTTCCTCCTCCTCCTCTTCCTCCTCCTCCTCCTCATTGTCCGGGGCCGTGCTGCTGGCCTTGAGCCCAGGTGGCTGCCGGAGGCTCAGCGCAGGGGAGCTCAGCGCGGGGGTCCCGTCCCCTCGTCCCCCTCGGGAGTGACAGTGGCGCCCTAATAGTGGCTGGCACGTCCCCGGGGGGCACCCCATAGCCGGGGGGTGGCCCTGGAGGTCACGTCCCCGTCACCACCTGAGTCAGCGCGGCCGTGCCCTGCCCTGACGCGGGCAGCGGGGACTCAGGGCGCGGGAATGTGGGACGGGGACGGTGACGGGGACGGTGACGGGGCTCCCACTGACCCGATGGTGCCATCGGGGCCACCGCCGTGATCCCCAGCCCTATTAAAGGGCGGCTTCTGCGCTGGCAGTTTGGTGACGTCCCCATTTTTCCCCCCCCTTAGGGTGCCCACGAGGAGCCGGCATGGCGCAGCCCAACGCGCCCCCCCCGTACGACGACAAGAACCCGCTGTACCCCCCGCCGCCGGGGGCTTACCCCCAGCCCCCCCACTACGGGGGGGGGGTACCCACAGCCTGGGGGGTACCCGCAGCCGGGGGGGTACGCGGCACCGGGGGGGTACGCGGCACCGGGGGGGTACCCGCAGCCGGGGATGCCCACCATGCCCATGCGGTTTGGTAAGCGGGGGACCCTTAATTTTGGGATGAGGGGGGTGGGTTATGGGGGATATCTCGGTGCCGGGGGTCTCCCAGGCGCTCTGAGCACCCTGTCCCGGGAAGGGGGTGTCCGTGGGGGTGTCACCGAGCTGTGTCCCCCCCCCTGGGGCAGGTGATGGCTACGGAGGCGAGGGCATGGGGGGCAGCTCCCCCTTCCAGGCGGCCGATTGGGACGACAAGAGGGTCCGGCACACCTTCATCCGCAAGGCAAGTGTGGGGCCAGGACGCGGCCACCCCCTTTTATTTAATTTTTTTTGGGTGGGGGTCACCGCGGCCGGGTGCTGACCCCCCCTCCCCGAAATCTCCCGCAGGTCTACGCCATCATCTCGCTGCAGCTGCTGGTGACCGTGGGGATCATCGCCGTGTTCACCTTCGTGTGAGCTACGGGGGGGGGGGGAATCGGGGTTTGTTTGTTTTTTTTTTTTTGGGGGGGGGGCTCACGCCACTTAATGCTCATCCCTGCCGCCCCGCAGCTCGCCCGTGCGCTCCTTCGTGCAGAGGAACGTGGCCATCTACTACGCCTCGTAGTGAGTATGGGGTCCCCGAGTGGCCCCCACCCCCTTGATGACCCCAATGCCATTTTTTTTTATTGGGGGGGGCGCTGAGCTCGACCCTCTCCTTCTCTCCCCAGCGCCGTCTTCCTGGTCACCTACCTGGTGCTGGCCTGCTGCCAGGGGCCCCGGTGAGTGCTGGGGACCCCAAAAAAAAAAAAGGGGACAGAGTTTGGGGACCACCCCCAAAAAAAAAGGGGAACAGAGTTTTGGGGTGTGGGGGGGGTCCTCTGGGTATTGAGGGATGGGGTGTTTAGGGCATGGATCCCGGTGTGGGTTTGGGGCCAGCCCCTGTGAGGGAGGCTAAGGGAGGTGGGAGGGGGACATATGGGGACATATGGGGACGTGGGGGGGGTTGTGGGGGGGTTGTGGGGTTGTGGGGGGTTTTTGGGGCCGTGGGTGTGGGCGGGGGTCTCACAGCTGCCCCCATTATCGTCCCCAGGAGGCGCTTCCCGTGGAACATCATCCTGCTGAGCATCTTCGTGAGTGGGGGGCTCGTGGGGGGGGGTGGGGGTGACACATTGGGGACAGTCCCGTGTGCCCCCCCCGTGTCATTACTGAGCCCCCCCCTTGTGTCCCGCAGACGCTGGCCATGGGGCTCATGACGGGGACCATCGCCAGGTACTCACCGGGTGTTTTTTTTTTTTTTGGGGTGGGGGGGATACGGGACACACACCCCTGACTTTGGGGTGAGCTCGGTGCCCCCCCCGGTCCCGCAGCATGTACCGCACCAACGCCGTCCTCATCGCCATGCTCATCACCGCCATCGTGGCCATCATCGTCACCCTCTTCTGCTTCCAGACCAAGGTGTGTGGGATGGGGGGACACGTACCCCATTGAGGGGGGGGGTTGGGGACACCGTGGGACACCCCCGTGACACCTTTTAACCCCCCCAGGTTGACTTCACGTCGTGCCCGGGGCTCTTCTGCGTGCTGGGCATCGTGGTCATGGTGACGGGCATCGTCACCGCCATCGTCCTCTCCTTCAAATACGTGAGTTTTGGGGGGCGGGGGGCTGCGGGGTGCCGTGCGACCCCCCCGGCCTCCCCCCCCCCTGTGTCCCCAGCCTGTCCCCGTGTCCCCACGCAGGTCCCCTGGCTCCACATGCTCTACGCGGCCATCGGGGCCATCGCCTTCACCTTGGTGAGCCGCCGGCGGGGAGCACCCTTGGGTGGGGTGGGGTGGGGTGTGTGTGGGGTGGGGGGCACCGGCACCTCTGCCTGACCCCCCCCCCCGTCCCCCGTCCCCTATTATTTCCCCCAGTTCCTGGCCTACGACACGCAGCTGGTGCTGGGCAATAGGAAGAACACGCTGAGCCCCGAGGAGTACATCTACGGCGCCCTCACCATCTACACCGACATCATCTACATCTTCACCTTCCTCCTGCAGATCGTGGGCCGGGATTAAGCCCCCCCCCACCCTATAACCCCCCCCCAGACCCCAAAATGCTTCTTTTTCCCCCCCCTTTTGCCCAACCTGCTCCTCTCTCCGCCAGCCCCTCCTGGGGGGGGCGAATTGGGGCTGGTTCCCATTATGGGGTGGGGGCGCATCCGCTTGTAAATACGCTCTGAAGCCAGCGGCGGCCCCAAAAACGCTTCGGGACCCCCGCCCCAAGGCTAGCCCTGGGGGGGGTGCTTCCCCCATTCAGTGCCTTAACGTGGGCCCCCCCCGGTGCCCTGATGTGCCGTGGGGTGGGGGCGCGCGGCGTTATAAACCGAATAAACCCACTTTAATTTTCCACTCCGCGTGCCCCAAACTCCTGGCTCCTTTTGGGGTTTGGTTTTTGGTTTTTTTTTTTTTGTTTTGTTTTTGGGGGGGGGGGGTTCCCGGCTACGCCCTGCGGTAGCGCTCGGACTCGTAGTGGCCCTCGGTGGCTCGCTGCATGTGCTGGCGGGCGCGCAGCTGCTGCAGGCGGCTCCTGTCCACCTCCCGCTTCACCAGCAGGAACAGCACCATGCCGCACGGCAGCCCGATGGCCCTATAGGACAGAAAAGGGGGGGGACACAGCGTGGGGACCCCCCCGGCACACCAGGACAGCACCGGGGGGGCACCAGGAGGGCACCAGGAGGGCACCGGGACCCTCTTAGAGGGGGGTATCGCCCCCAAATCCCACTCACCACGCCAGCCCTATGGGCTTCATGGGGTTCTTGCCCTTTTTCCGCGTGGGGATGTACTCCACGCCCTCGGGAAGGGCTCCCGGTGGTCCCGGGGGGGGTCCCGGTGGTCGTGGGGGGGGTCCCGGTGGGGGCCGGTGGCAGCCCCGGGTTGGGGGCGGCCCCCCCCGGAGCCCCCCGGTGGCCGCTGCCAGGAGCCCTGCGGGGACGGAGGGGGTCGGGGGGGGGCGCCCGGTGCCGGTCCCGGTCCCGGTCCCGGTGCGCGACCCCAAACCCGCGCGGGGGGCGTGGCCAAGCCGGAGAGGGCGTGGCCAAGCCAGAAGGGGCGTGGCCACGCCAAAAGGGCGCGCCCAACCCTAGGGGCGTGGCCTATACACAAAGGGGCGTGGTCAAAGCACCAGTGGGCGTGGTCAACGCCACAGTGGGCGTGGTCAAGGCTATAAGGGGCGTGGTCAAAACCCAAGGGGCGTGTCCTTGATCCCGCCCCGCCCCCCGCTCGCGCCCCTCCCGCCCCTCCCGCCCCCTCCCCCCCGTCCCCGCCCGCTGTCCCCGTGTCCCCCCCCCCCACCCCGTCCCCTTCCTCGCCCCCCGGTCCCCCCCGGTACCGCGCAGGCCGCCGCGCGCCGCCGCCATGCCGGGTGTGGCCGGGCTCCGCCCCGCCCCGCTGCATGCCGGGAGCCGCAGTGCGCCCCGCTGGGGCCGGCAGCGGGAGGAGGCGCCCCCGGGACTACAACTCCCAGAGGGCCCCGCGCGGCACCAACAGGAAGGGGGCGGGACGGGGGGGCAGGAAGCGGAAGCGGAAGCGCGGCGCAGCCGGCATGGAGCCCGCCGAGGGGCCGGGCGCGCTGGGCTTCCACGGCGACGAGGAGATCATCGAGGTGCTGGAGCTCGGCCCGCCCGGACCCGGTGAGGCACCGCCACCGCCAACACCGCGGGGCATCGGGCACGGCGGCCCCCGGGCAGGCTTCGGGCCCCCCAGGCCCTGTCAGGCCTCCCCCGGGCCCTCTCGGCCCCCCCCAGGCCCTGTCAGGACCTCCCCGGGCCCCCTCAGGCCCTCTCGGCCCCCCCCAGGCCCTCTCGGGCCCCCCCGGTCTCTCTCGGCCCCCCCCAGGCCCTTTCAGGTCTCCTCTGGTCCCTCTCGGGCCCCCCCCAGGCACTGTCAGGCCCCCCAGTCCCTCTCGGTCCCCTCCGGGCCCCCCCCGGGCCCTTTCAGGTCTCCCCCGGTCCTCCCCAGTCCCTCTCGGTCCCCCCAGTCCCTTTCAGGTTCCCCCCAGTCCCCCTCAATCCCTCTTGCCCCCCCCCCCCAGGCTCTGTCAGGCCCCCAGTCCCTCCCTGGTCCCCCCCAGTCCCTCTCAGCCCCCTCCCCCCGGTCCCTGTCCCTGTCCCCATGCGGTCCCTCGGCCAGGTTCCCGGCTGTCCCATGCCATACACTGAGCCCCCCTGTCCCTGCAGATGACCTGGCCGACGAGATGGAGGACGTGGACTTTGAGGATGAGGAGCCCGATGGCCCGGCGTGGGAGACAGAGGACGACAATGACGACGAGGAGGAGGGGGGGGGCACGGACGGCATGGAGGCACAGGACGACAGCGAGGTCACCTTCGGGCTGCACTCGGGTGAGCGGGGGCTGCCGGGGAGCCTCCAGCCTCCTCCTGGCTTCCCTTGAAGGGAGGAGGCGCGGGGGGGCCCCACCAGCCTGCCCTGCAGCCCCCCCCTGTCCCTCTGCTCTTCCCTGAAGCTTCTGTCTTCTGCGTGAGCCTCGACCCCAAGACCAACACGCTGGCGGTGACGGGCGGGGAGGACGACAAAGCCTTCGTGTGGCGCCTGAGCGACGGGGAGCTGCTGTTCGAGTGCACAGGTGAGGAGCACGGGGGGGCACCCCGTTGCTCGGGGCTGGCCAAGCCAGCAGCCACGTCCCCGATAGCACCTTCTGCTCCCTGCCGCCCCTAGGGCACAAGGACTCGGTCACCTGCGCCGGCTTCAGCCACGACTCCGTCTTCGTGGCCACGGGCGACATGTCCGGGCTCATCAAAGTCTGGCGGGTGGATGCCAAGGAAGAAGTCTGGTCCTTCGAGGTGGGGGACCTGGAGGTGAGCTAAAAGGCTGGATGGGGGACACGTGGGGCTCCTTCCCCTCCTCCTGGGGGCCGCTGCCCCGTGACGCTGCCCCTCCCCTCTCCGCGCAGTGGATGGAGTGGCACCCCCAGGCCCACGTCCTCCTGGCGGGCACGGCCGACGGCAACTCCTGGATGTGGAAAATCCCCGGCGGGGACTGCAAAACCTTCCAGGGCCCGGCGTGCCCGGCCACGTGCGGCAGGATCCTGCCTGACGGTGAGGCGTGGGGACCCTCCGGGGAGGGGAACCTCACCGGTTCTGGCCGCGGGGAAGCTCTGGCTCAGCGCCCCGGTTCTGCCTGGCCGTAGGGAAGCGAGCCGTGGTGGGGTACGAGGACGGCACCATGCGCATCTGGGACCTGAAGCAGGGAACCTCGCTGCACGTGCTGAAAGGTAGGGAAGGAATTCATCGCCTGCGGCGCGGCGAGGAGGCAGCACCCTGCTTGCTGCCCACGCCTCTCCTCCTCGCCCAACAACAGGCCAGGACGGCCACCAGGACCCCTTGACGTGCGTGGCCAGCAACCAGGACGGCAGCTTGATCCTGACGGGCTCCGTGGACTGCCACGCCAAGCTGGTCAACTCCGCCACAGGCAAGGTGAGCCCATGGGGGGGTTTTGCTAGCCAAAAGCAGCCTGCGGTGGCCACGGGTGGCCAGCAGGAGGCGTGCCTGGCCAGCAAAACCAGCAAAACCATCGCCTGCAGCCTGCTGGGGGGGGGCTCACGGGGTGTCTCCCCTCCCGCAGGTGGTGTGCGTCTTCAGGATGGAGAGCGCGGCCCCCAAGGCCCCCGCCGGCGAGGGCGAGGAGGCCGAGTCCAACTCGGTGGAGTCGCTGGGCTTCTGCAACGTGTGAGTGGGGTTGGTTTCCAGCCCCTCGGGTCGTCCCTCGTCGCCTTGGGGCTCTGCGGGGCCTTCACACGCTCCCTTCCCTGCCTCCCCCGGCTCCCCGTGACGCCTGCTCCCCTCTCCGCAGGATGCCGCTGGCTGCTGTGGGCTACCTGGACGGCACGCTGGCTATCTACGACCTTTCCACGCAGACCCTGCGGCACAAATGCCAACACGAGGTACTGCCCGACGCCCTTTTTCGGGGTCTGTGACCTTCTGCGGCCCTAGCCAAGCCTGTCTTAGAGCCCAGGGGCTTTCCTGGCTGGCCGGGGGCCGGTTCCTGCTTTCTGCTTCTCCCTTGGCCCTCGGGTTTCCCCTGAGGCAGCTGCCGTGCCCGCAGGGGATGTGCCTGAGGCCGTCTCCTCTCTGCTGTGGGGGCACGGGGGCGCTGACCCCGCTGCCTCCCTGCTCCCGTGCCGCAGTCAGGGATCGTGCAGTTGCTGTGGGAGGAGAGCTCGGCCGTGGTGTACACCTGCAGCCTGGACGGGGCCGTGCGGCTCTGGGACGCCCGCTCGGGGAAGCTGATCAGCGAGTACCGGGGGCACTCGGCTGAAATCCTCGACTTCGCCATCAACAAGTGAGCGGGGAACCCCTGGGAGGTTGGGTGCTGAGACCCCAAAAGCCCCCAGCCCCCTCTGAGCCCTGTCTCCCCCCCCCAGGGATGCCTCCGTTGTGGTGACGACCTCCGGCGACCACCAAGCCAAAGTTTTCTGCGTGCAGCGCCCCGACCGCTAGGGCCGTGGCAGGAGGAGGGTGCCCCGTGGACAGCAGGACAGGGGCGAGGGGCTCCCTCCTCCTCCTCCTCCTCCAGCCTCTGCTTTGTAATTTTCCAGCCTGCCCCGCTCCGCCCTCGCTGCCTTGGGGGCTGGGGTTGGGGTTTTGTATGAAAATGTCTTTAATTATATAAATTATTTCACTTAACTCGCCCCCCCTCCTGCTCTGCTTGCTGGGGAGGGAGAGGAGCTGGAACTGCCCCCACCCACCTCCCCCAACCCCAGGAGCTTCAGGAATTCGCTGCCCTAATGCTTCCTGGGCTTCCTTCGGGGTTCCTGAGGACCAGGATTCGATGTGGCTGCCCTGAGCTGAGGGGTGGCAGCAGCTGGTTTTATTGGGGTCAGGCTGGAGGCAAAGCCCCAAACCCCCTCCTGGCAGGAGAAGAGAGAGGGGCTACGGAGTGAGGGAGGAGGGAAGCTCCAGGACACGGTAATTTCCCCATGGTTAGCTCTAACTCCCCCCCCTGCGCTTGTCTTTCCACGTGCATTGACAAGCCAAAAGCCCCCAGCTCCTTAAGATAGAAAGATCTCCTTTATTAATGAACCCCAACAGTATTTCTTCAGATACAGGAGTTTTGGAACTCAAATACTCAGAAGAAAACAAGTTAATATTGCATTATTTTCCTAAGAAATACTGCAACTTATTTCCGGTAACATATTGCAAAGCGAAACAGCTTGAAAAGAACAAAAAAAAAAATTAAAAAAAAAAAAAGAAAAGAAATTTAAGTCAATCAAACTGGAATTAAGGTTTGTTTTCTTGGAACGATCGAGTCCTCGCAAGCACAGCTCGTTTCTGCAGATTACTCCCCAAACTGTCGTACAAACAGACCCCGATTGCTTGAATTCCTTATGAGCCCACAGAGGTGCAACATTAAAAGCTACGATTATCGGGTAGCAAGTGCCCCAACCTTCATCCTCCACAGCAGCCTCCGTGCCCCGGCTGTTAACGGGTTGTGAACGTCTTCCCCCTGCAAGGATGGACGCGGAGAGAGGTCAGTGCCTGTTCCGGGCTGCCTCTGGCTGGCTGCTGAGCTCCAGGGCAGCTTTTTGGCCAGCAGATGCTTGCCCTGAGCTCTCAGAGACACAGGTAGGGGCAGTTCAGGGCTCAGGGGTGTTTTATATGGCACCGAGTGCAGAGCAAGCCCCACGGGAAGGCTCCTAGCCCCGTTGAGCTGCTGACCACAGGCAGGAGGAACCTGCTCCGGCCCCCAGCTGCCCACAGCACCCCCCCGTCCCCGTTTTCCACTCACGTGATTGTTTTCATTTCTTTCTTCTCTGCGTCTGGACGGGCACGGTTCAGCACCTTGAGGAAATCCGATGTTTTTGCCCTCATGCGCGTGTGAATATAGGCCTGCAGAAACAACGCGGGGACGCTTCAGGATCCTGTCCTCACGGCTGAGGTTTTTGATTTTGAGTCTTTCAGCTAACCACAGCTCAAACCTCCCCTTTCCCCCCCTGGCTGCATGCCCTCAGTACCTTTGAGCACTTGATGTGATAGTGCAGGTAGTCCCGGAACGTGTGGATCAGGTTTATGGTGTTGTCTCTGGCAGCAGCGTTGGTGTGACGGGGGAACAGCACTGAAAGAAAAGCAGCCACACGACCCCATTACCCCCTTCCTGACCCCATTATCCCCTCTCGACCCCATTATCCCCTCCTGGAGCTACCAAAGGGCTTCAGGCTCCTCTGCTGCTGCAGGCTTTGCTCCCTACAAAGAGCCCGTTAGCGCGCTGCGTAAGCAGGATTAAGCACCACTTGTGATTTCAAACACAGGGCTTAGCAGCGCTTTCCCACCCGCTGTCACGTGCCCAAGGCTCTCTCCCAGCAGCCTGGACACAGCTGGAGGCCAGGCCGAGTGCCCAGAGGTGACGCCACCACCGCAGGGAGCTGCAGGGAGCTGTGGCTGCTACCTCGGGGCCGTGCCCCACATCCAAGGGCTGAAAAACCTTTGGTCTGCGCTCCAATCCACAGCCACGCCGGCCTGAGCAGCCAGCCAGGACCCCCAGTTTCTCTCCCTTCAAACAGGAGCAGGGTTTGGGCTCCTCAGCTCTGCTGCCCAGGAGGAATCGATGCCTGCTGGCCAGCAAAGCGGTGCCTCCGCAGGCAGGGGAAGGTGCTTCGGAGACAGAAGCGTTTGGCCGAGAGCAGAGAGGAAGAGCTGGAGACACAGAGCTCGCAGCCCCGCTCCTGCCAGTGACTGCTGGGCCAGCACTGCACAGCTGGCTGCAGCTGGAGCAGCCACAGCTACAGCCACATGCCCGTGAGAAAGAAGCCTCTGATTTCCCTGCTCTCACACCAAATTTCACTTGATCCCGACAGCGTGTGGCTCGCTGCCCGCTCCCCAGCTCATAGCCCCGGAGCTGCCCGCTTACCGAAGGTGATGTAGCCGATATTGTCGCCGACGGCTGCGTCGGTGTCTTTCAGCTCCAAGGGTGGCTCCCTGTGGCTGAAGAGCACCTGTGGGGCTGTGTGACTGGCCCGGCGACCCTCCTTGAACTCCTGAAAACGACAAAAATCGGGTGATTCCCACCGTGGCACGCCAGGAAAGCAAGTGGGGCTCCTCTCTCCCGCAGGGTCACTGGGCAGAGGTTTCCCAGCTTTCCCTGCCATTGCAGAAAGCATCTCCCACCAGGTGGCTTCACCTGGGCAGGAAAAGGCACCTGTGGGGTTTGGAACTTGTGCGTGAAGCCTGCTCCTCCCAGCTCTTCTCTAAGCCCTGAAACAACGCCTCCAGGCAGATCTTTTCCCACTAGGGAACCTCTCAGGAAGCAGCAAACACTCGTTTCACGTGGGATGAGCCAGCTCTGCATTGCAGGACCGTCCCTAAACGGGGCTGGGAAAGTCCAGACCCCATCTCCTGTCCCGAGGCAGCACAATCTCCCCCCCTCTGCCTCACGGGCAGGAGGACCCGTGCTCCTGTTGGAGAGCCAAGTAGTTCACTGGGGTTTCCTTCACGAACGCTTAGCCTGCACTTCTGCCCGCCGATACCAGAGGGGATGGCTTCACTGGTTGGTTAATGGCCAGGTTTTTCTCCATGAGAGCCCAGATAAGCAGCTGGGTGTTACGCAAGAGCAATAGCTGGAGGGAAGGAGCCAGCGTGACTCAGAGTGGAAACTCTTGTGGCCAGGCAGGAACAGGATTTGCTGTAGTGAAAACCAAGAACTTGGGACACGCAGACTCTGGGACAGCCACTCCCTTGAAGCCTTGCCCTCTCCCCAGGAGCCTCACAAACCCGGTTTTGTTCACTTCACACCTCCCTGCTGGCTTATAAAGCTCAACTGCAGGCTGTGGGCAATGCTGGTGGGGAACAGCTCAAAACCAGAGCAGATGCCCTGCCCACAGCTAAACACACAGACAGCAGAGCCGTGAGGTAAGATACCCACTGCTGCCATCACAACACACCCTGTCGCAATGATCTTCAGCGCAGGTGAACTGGTATCCAGCAAACTGGGCCAGTGTCTCGCTGCCCCCAGGCCTGTCAGCAGGCAGGAGGGCAAAAGCTCAAACCCCAGACCCTTTCTCCACGATGCCCGTTTCCATACCTGCATGAACACCTTCCCAATCACCACGTCGTCATCATCCTTAAATACCGTGCTGAACACAACCGTGACGCGGTCCTTTTTTGCCTCCACATACCTGCGGGGGGGGGGGGAGAAAGGAGAACCCGGCTGTGAACAGAGCTGCTGGAGCTACCACCGGACGAGGAGGCAGCTGCGTGACGAGCTCAGGTAGATGCAACAAACCCTCACGGGCCCGCCTGCTGGAAATTTCCCCTCCCAAGATTGTATTTACACAGAGCAAAACATTTCTGTTGGGAGCGGCCGATTCCTTTCCTGCGTGCAGCCACAAGCGCTCCTGCTAATAGAGGCTCTTGTATAACGTCTCTGCAGCCTGAGGGGTGAGCAGAACCCTCCCAGGCTCCTTACAGCCTAGGACAGGCCCTTATTACCACGGCAAAGCACAGAGCAACAGCGTTTCCTGACCTTCCACCACATCCTACAGCTCTGAGCAGAGGTCTGCCTCCACTCCTCGAGCACTTACATTGTCTCATCGTCCCTGTAGTGGATGACGGCTCTTTTCTCTCCTTCTTTGCCCTCTTCTTGGAATTTGAAATACTTCTCAAAGACCGAAGCAAAACAGTTGCGCTTCAACATGCCGGCTTGGTGCACGATGGCATCCTTGTCCGCTGGGAGGTTCTCCAGGTCGTAGAGCAAGGAGACGTTGTAACCTGGGGAGGGCCAGACACCAACCTTCAGCATCTCAGGGCCTTACTGCAGCCAGGCACACGTTTTCTGCAAAGAAACGCCCACAGCCCAAGCACCCCGCCACCACCTGTCCCACCTTTGCCTCGAGGCCTTCCAAAAGCCCCGGGGGCGACCGCTTCCCACCCCCCTGCTGCCAGGAGCCGTGCCCGGTGGGCACGTGGCCAGGGCAACATCCCCGGGGCTCCTTCCTGGCTCCCAGACACACGTGCGGGCTGCGTTTTGTGCAGTTTTGTGCAGTGAGTAGGAAGAGAAGCTGTCACAGGTAACCATGGTTTTCCTGTGCCTCACAAAGCCTCTCTGCGAAGAACAAAGACCCAGCCGTGAGGAACAGCGGCTTCCCGGGGGAGGGCTGCGCTGAGCGTTACAGCTCGTGCCGCGAGCTGCTTCAGCCCTGACGTGCACAAGGCACCCTTCGGGTTGCCATTCGCTGCACAGAGACGCAGACATCGGGCTCTGGAGGCACAGCCTCCATCTGAGCGTTTCCGAGGTGACCTGAGTCACTCTGGAGCTGCACGCACACACGGTGTGAATATTACAGCAGGGTTACCTGATTCAGGATTTACCAAGTAGCTCCCATAGACTTTCTTCAATACCTAGGAAAGAAACGGACAGGGTTTTTTTTTTCCAGAAGTTTGAAATTTAGATTTTTTTTTTTTCCCCTGGTCAAACGGAGCGTGGCCAAACAGCTAAGTCACTGGCTTCTTGTTGTATTGCCTCCTCCTTCTCCCTGAACCCCGCTGGCAGGGAACAAGCTGCAGGGCAGGAGGCAAAACCAGAACTTTTTAAAGTTCTTGCTAGTTTTGAACTTCTGTGGACAAGAATCCCCCTTCCACATGCCTCGTGGCTTCAAAGAACGGTCAGTGGAGCTCGGCACGGCAGCTCTGAGGGCTCCAACCCCCCTCCCACCCTGAGGGCAGCCCCCAGGGGTTTAGGATGCAGAAAACCTTGCAGAGCACGCCCTGGTGCTCTCCCTGCACGCTCAGAGATGAGGTCAGGTGCAGCGTGGCCGAGCGATCGCCTGCCTGGCCTCAGCCCATTCCGTGGGACAGATGGGGATGGAGAGGAGACTGCCAGGTGGCTTGGATGCCTCCCAGAAGCAGAGCCGCCCACGGCACAGCACAAACCTTTCTTCGAGCATAATCACTGCTGAATTTTACATCAATGGCAATTTTCAGCTGAGCCACGGCTCCGTGGCAGTGAGGGGGCCGGGAACAGGAGGCATTTCGCGGAGAAGCACAGAACGACGCTGTGGCAGAACTGGCCCTCCTGGGCTGACACCCACCAGCACCACGCAAAGAGGATGCACGGGCTCTCTGCACGCCAAAAAACCTCCTCTCAGCAGAAAGCCTGCCTGCAGCGGCCCGGGGAGATGCTCTGCCTTAGCAGGAACTCCACTTCGGCTTCCCAGCGGGGTTTCACCAAAGACCGAGCGGAGGAAGTGCCGAAACAAGCTCCGTCTTCTCCAGGGAAGCACGGAGAGAAGCAGTTTGTTAAACGGCGGTTTAAAAATGCAACTTCTATTTAGTCAGCACTCCCGAGGCAGTCCTGCAGAGATCCCATCTTCCTCTCAGAGCTTGACAAGTTGGCTGGCAGCTGCCCTCACTGCCAGCACGGCACCAGGGCCTGAGCACAGCAGCCAGGGGCAAAGAGGCCTCGTTGCAACCTGCAGGGATTCACTTTGGGCTCAAACCTCCCGTTTCTCGCCCGACTCTCTAATTCCTGGACCGGTTTCCTCGTTTCCCTCCACAGACAGACACCCAGTGGCAAAAACCTGCAGGGTGCACCCCGTTTGCTAACGGGAGGAGATTTGAAAATTGACTCAGGAACTGAGTCACACTTCCTGCCTCGCCACCCAACCACGGCTCAGAGAGGCTCCTGCTTTCTACCATAAATGGCCCTCCGCAGCCCGAGCCCATTCAACAGGAACTGAACCTGCTCCTTCGCACAGCAGCAGCAAAAAGGGAAGCAGGCCGTGATCAAGGTCTGCACACACGGCTGGAGCTCATCAAGCGTGGTTAGAGTCAGACGAGCAGCGCCACGGGACTCTGGAGTTGCCTTGCTGCCTTCCTGCACTAGAACATCTGCCAGGGAAACTGCTTCTGCCAGGCCTCGCACTCCTTTGGAAGGGATTTCGGAGTTAGTGATGCCTTTTTTTGCCCTTCAGGCTGTAGGGTCAGAAAAGATGACTGCTAATTCCCAGGAGAATGGGAGCGTGCTTTGTCTTCTAGCAAAGCGGGACTCCTGCTTGGCACAGGACTGTCAGCACAAGGTGGAAGCACAGACAAATCCAGACACTTCTCTGCAAGTCAGACCCTAACAACATCCCAAGGGCACTGCCTGTGCTGATGAAACCTCTGTAGGCTCAAGGCACTGGATGTCCAGAGATACTCACCTCGTCAGCACCATGTTCCTGGAGTTCTTTGTAGAATTTCAGAGAAATACTGACCATCACTTTTGTCTTATCTCCGTTGGGGTTTGAAATATGGTAAAGGACTCCATCGAAGTCTGTGAAGCAAGAGAGAAAAACGTAAGGAACTCGAGAGGGAGCGTTTCCTATTTCTGGGGAACTCTTTCCCTGTGCGTTCTAGGAATTCCATGGGGTGACACGTTTCCTGTCCTCACAGATACACCACGAGAAAGCCCTCACTGGGTAACATCACACTGTTATCCTTCAAAGGGCTGGAACAGCTTTGACATGCCCAGCACAGATCACAAGATCCAGCCTGGTGCCACTCAGCATCCCCAGCAAATCTGCTCGCCTTCAGCGCACAGGGACACAAACGCGCGGGGATGGGAGCCGTCTGGATGCCAAGCACAGCAAGCGACTGATGTGCCCACCAGGCCACAGCTGCAGCCTGGGGGAGAAAAAAAAAGCCATCAGCAGAGCAAAGGCAGCTCAGGCACTGCCTGCTGAGCTTCCACTTCGCTGCAGAAGGGGCAGCAAGGGCAGGAGGGGGGCAAGGCAGCCCTCCGGGCACCCAGCACGCTCCGTTTGGCCGCAGAGCCCCGCAGCTCGCACAAATTCCTGGTAACAGAAGTGAGACATCGGCTGCTGGCGAGCACTTGTGCTTCCTCGCTGCTTCTCATCCTAGAGAGGAAGCTTCAGGCTCCGAATTCATCTCGCCTGGCACCCCAAGCCAGCTTTCTAACAACCCTGAAGACCTAATAGCAAACAGCACCACGTCTGGGGCTGGAGAACGGGCGAGGTAAAAGCCAGCCAGTGCTCACACCAAGCACTGTGACTGCCAAAATCATCCCTGGGGGCTAAGCCCCGGGGAAGGTGGACGTATAGAGAAAACACAGGGCAGCCTACAGGAGGCTTGGCACCTGCAGCACACAGCTCTGGGTGTTCAGAGTCTGTCCTGGCGCTGCTCTTCCCTCTGCCAGCGGTGCTGGGTGAATTTGGGTGCGCCAGGATAACCACAGGCAGGCCACAAAAAAAAAAAAAAAAAAAAAAAAAAGAAAGGTGAGGAGAACTCAGCGCTTACCTGCAAATGTTACTTCTACTGCCTCTGGTTTATTTCTGGAAAGAAAAAAGGACAGAGAACAAAGGAGGTAAATGAGAAATCAAACAGCAGCCTCCAAGCTGTGAAGAAAAGAGGATTAATTTCCAGTGCTGTATTTCTCCCAAGCAGCTCTGAAAAGCCTTCTAGCTCCTGCTGGTCGGGTAGCAGGTAACCTTTGACAAGAAGCCTCGGCTCACTCCCCATTCCTATCAGAACCAGTCTTACCAGAGAGGGTATAAAACAGGCCTCGAAGCTGGCAGAGATTGCTGCTATTTGGAGTTTAATAGGTTTGGAGATCACAGACTGCAGATTTCAAGTGAGTTAGGGGACACTTTTGGGGACAGTGCTGGGGACTAACGCTACCAGTGCCGCCTTTAGGATCTCAGAGCAGCACCAGAAGCATCTCACACGCCATTTGTGTTTAGGTACGCGGATTTAATAACCCCTTCACAAAGGGTATTTGCCAGTTTGCCTGTGAGAGTTTTTTTTGCCAAAACTTGCCCTGCACAAGTGTCCCGCTGGGTACCAGGCACCACCAAGGAAGCAACAACTCCCTATTTACCTTCTTTCAGCTTATCCCAGAGAGGCTTTCAGTTTTTTTTCCCCTGCTCAGCAGAAAGCATTGTTCTTCCAAGCGCTTTCCTGCAGGCAGTCTCATTCCTGGAAGCCCCGAATGACCACAACGTGCTCGAATCAGCAGGCAACGCAGAGCCCAAGGCACTGAGCAGCACCAATCCCAGGCCGTGCACGGGGTCAGCTACGCTTTCCGTGGGCAGAAAGGGAGGAATCATCCCCCGGGCAGGGATCCTAAGTGGAAGGGAGGAGGCGGTGCTGCTTCCTGAGAGCCATTAGCTGCGAAAAGCAGCATCCCTTCTATTTGGGAGACCGGAGAGGCTCCGTCCGTGGTGCTGCATCCCTGAAGATGAAAACCATGCCCCCGAATTGTATCTAAACCACTGCTGCTCGCCGAGGACTGCTCGAGGCAGAGATGGGAGAAAATCCCCGCGATCCCACACGGTCAGACGACGCAGACGCGTTCCTCTTTTAGAGCGCCACACTCAGACTCCGGAATCAGCGCGGATGGCAATAGAAATTTTTTTTTTTTTTTTTATAAAAAAAGCAACCCGTGTAGGAAGCTTTAAAGATAGCGCAGTCAGGCACACGAGAGCTGGGAATATTAAAGAGGACGCATCCTCAAAGCTGGGCTCCGTCTCCTGAGAGTCACAGCGCTCAAAGCCCAGTCCCCAAGCGCGCAGAGCTGTCACCTCCTGGCTCTCGGCAGCCCCTCCAAACACAAATCTGACGGTGAGGAGCGAGGGGAGCACCTGGCAGACAATGAGCAACGGAATGATTTTGCTGAGGAAGGACAATGAGCCCCTGCTCGCTCAGCCAGCACCTCGGGAGAGGGGAAAATGACTTGTCAGGGTATTTCAGAAGCTGAGATCTCGACCCGAGGCAGGTTAGGAGCTTTGCACGCCAGCCTTTGTTCTGCACACAAAAGCTCCGGGCGGGCACGGCCCCGTTTCCACTCGTTTCATCACCAAAGCAACTTCTTTTAAGGCGGATTCTCTCAGCTCTCGGCCTCGGGGCTGGCGGTGAGAAGGGCGATGCAGGGGAGAAGCGGGGAACCGGGCGCAACTCCCGGGCGCTGGAAATCCAGCGGCTGCCTGGAGCGCTCACGTGAGCCGCATGCAGAGCTCCCGGCGGCCACGCCGTGCCGCAGGATGGCTTTCAGCTTCCAGTCTCGTGCAGGGGGAGGCAGGGAGGCTCCCGGCCCTCGCAGCCCGGCAGTTTGACCACCCAGCAGCTCGGCTCTGAGCGCTGCCTTCTGCCCGGCACATCCCAGAGCACGGGGTGCCCGTGGAGGGATGGCAGCAGGCACTCGGGAGCAACAGCAAAGCTCTGCTGGGACAGCATCGCCTCAATTTTCACGCAGCCGACTTCCAAACTTCCCTGCCTCGCTCTCAGATATTCTAATATTTTGCTCCATAGGAGGGGAAGAAAACAAAAAAAAAAAAAAAAAAAAAAAAGGGGGAGGGGGTGAGGAATATGTCAAAGCTGAGAGCTTCCAGCTCTGAGCAGAGCTCGCAGATCGCTGGAGTCGACACGCAGAGCGAGCCAGATTCGGAGACAGACTGCAGGCTCTCGCTGCAGAAAGGTCACCCCAATAAAAAAATGATGAGCAACGGCTAAAATTATCCACATGGTTCCTCCACAATCCAGCTCCTCCACCCGATTCCTGCACACCGCTCCCCGGGAGGCACTCGGGAAGCACTCCCGGGGGTGACACGGAGCTGGCCCCTCACGGGAACCAGAGCTGCAGGGCACAATGCCCTGCCTGCTCCCTGTTCATGCAGATTTGTTTTCTTCTGCACGGTGGGCAAGCACTAAGGCACGATTTGGGATAAATGATTAATTTGCCAGCAGTTCAGGGCAAGCTACGTGTGGCTGCAAAGCCACAGCCATGGAAACGAGCCCCGTGCCACACCTCCCCTGCTAAATCAGAGGGCAAATTGGGGTGAAGATTCACTGGGCACAAAGACAGTCACCAGCACTTCACTTCTAAACCGGGCTGTTATTTTTCTCTCTGTGCACATAGCAAAAAAAAAAAAGACACGAAGATGAAAACCCCGAACCTGGCAGAGCTCACTTCCTCCCACCCCGTTTCTCTCAGCAAAGGGAAAACCCGAGCGTGCCTCCAGCTCCCAGGCAATTCCTCGAGGCACAGCGAGCCGCCCTGCAGCCCGCGGAGCAGTTTGCTCCCTCCACACCCGCAGAGGCTCAGCCGATGCCCCGCGGAGCAGCCAGGTATTCCCCCAGCTCGGCAGCTTTCAGCACCGAGTCGCTAACCGCAGGTATTTTCGCAGCGGCTTCGGGCCACGGTTTAAAGACGTTTGCAAGACGTTGGTTTAAAACGAGAAGTTAGAGAGGTAAATTTAAGAAGCGTCACCCCCAGAGACCTGAGAAATCAAGCGAGAGGGGGGAGCACGGAGGAAATGGCCTCGGTCACAGGGCTGCGAAAAGCAGAGCGCTTCTCAAGTGACTCGAGGATAAAGGTGGCACAGAAAAGGGCCCGGCCGGGGGTCCCTTCCCCGAGCAGCCAGGGCAGGCTCCACCCCACAGATCCCAGCGCCGTGCTGGGCTTCTCTAGGCTTTGTCCCCACACAAAGGTGCCCGGTGCTGCTCTTGCCAGCAGTGGCAGCAAGCACAGGGACAGCTGGGCTGCAGGCACAGCCACCCGAGGGCCACCCCAGGGGCTGAGGCAACCGGGCAGTGCTGCAGGTGCCCCACAACCGGCCCCGACACCCGCACACCCCCAGCCCCGTGAACCCAAGGCTGGGGCTGACCCAGGGGTGTGACAGGAACCCGCTCCCCGCCCCCAGGCAGTGGCTGCGGGCTGCCGCTGCCTTCCTGCCCCTCACCCCTACTCCAGCCCCATCCTCACTCCCTCAACGCCGCAGCCCCTCCCCACGCCCGGGCCCTGCCCATCCCCTCCCCACTGCAGCCGTGACCGCCCCCACAGCCCCCTATACCCCTCCATAGACTCCTAATCCCCCCATAGCCCCCTATACCCACCCCCACAGCCCCCCAATCTCCCCCTCCACAGCCTCTCAATCCCCCCATACCCTCCAATCCCCCCCACAGCCCCCTATGCTCGCCGTAGCCCCCCAAATTCCCCCCACAGCCCCCAATCCCCGCCCACAGCCCCCAAAATCCCCCCCTACACCCCCCAAATCCCCTTCATACCCCCAAATCCCCCCCACAGTCCCCCAAATCCCCCTCCACAGCCCCCAATTCCCCCCTATAGCCCCCAAATCCCCCCCTATAGCCCCCAAATCCCCCCTATAGCCCCCAAATCCCCCCCTATAGCCCCCAATTCCCCCCCTATAGCTCCCCATAGCCCCCAATCCCCCCCGTTTGGCCCCCTATATCCCCCTCACACCCCCTAAATCCCCCTATATCCCCCCACAGCCCCCCAATCCCCCCTCATAACCCCCTACAGCCCCCCCCATCCCCCCCCCCCCCCCCCACCCCTCCCCCACCCCCTCAGGCCCTGAGGCCTCCCCCGGGCCCCTCCCCTTCCCCCCCCCCCACCGCTTCCCCGAGCCGTACCCGGCGGCGGCGCCGTCGAACTTGAGGGTGAGGGTCTCCTCCACGATGCGGTTGTTGACCTCCAGCAGGATCATGGCGGGGCCGGGGGGAGCCGAGCTCCGCTCCGCTGCGCGCACCGGGGGGACCCGCCCGAGCCCTGCGGCCGCCGCTTCCGCTTCTCCTCAGCGCCTCGCGCGTCACTTCCGGCACCCGCCCGCCGGCGGGAGGGAGGGAGGGAGGGAGGAGGGCGCATGCGCGGAAGAGCCGCTGGGAGGACACGCCCATCTCGGTGACGTCACGCTTGTGGGCGTGGCTACGGAGGGGGCGGGGAGAAGGGAGGGGTGGGTGGGGTGGGGGGGGTGAGGGGGTTATGGGGGGGGGTGCAGGGAATTTGGGGGGGCCCCAGGGAAATAGGGGGGGCCCTGGGAATTTGGGGTGATCCTGGGAATTTGGGGGGGCCCCAGGGAAATAGGGGGGCCCCTGGGAATTTGGGGGGGCCCCAAGGAATTAGGGGGGGTGCAGGGAATTTGGGGGGGCCCCAGGGAAATAGGGGGGACCCAGGGATTTAGGGGGGCTCCAGGGAATTTGGGGTGACCCTAGGAATTTGGGGGGGGCCCAGGGAATGTAGGGAGGCCCCAGGGAATTTGGGGTGACTCTGAGAATGAGGGGTGCCCCAGGGAATGTAGGGGGCTCCAGGGAATTTGGGGTGTCCCCAGGAATGAGGGGGGGCCCTAGGGAATTTAGGGGGGGGGGCAGGGAAATAGGGGAGCCCCAGGGAAATAGGGGGGACCCAGGAAATTTGGGGTGACCCTGGGAATTTAGGGGGCTCCAGGGAAATAGGGGTGACCCAGGGATTTAGGGGGGCTTCAGGGAATTTGGGGTGACCCTGGGAATTAGGGGTGCCCCAGGGAAATAGGGGTGCCCCAGAGAATTTAGGGGGACCTCAGGGAATTTGGGGTGCCCTAGGGGTTTAGGGGTGCCCAACGGAATGTAGGGAGGCCCCAGGGAATTTGGGGTGACCCAGGGAATGTAGGGGTGTCCCTGGGAATGAAGGGGGCCCCAGGGAATTAGGGGTGTCCTAGGGGTTTAGGGGAGCCCCAGGGAATATAAAAGGGTGTGCCAGGGAATATAGGAGGGGCCCAGGGAATTTAGGGGTGCCCTAGGGAATATAGGGGTGTCCCTGGGAATTTGGGGTGATCCTGGGAATGAAGGGAGTCCCAGGGAATTTAGGGGCGAGCAGGGAAATAGGGGAGCCCCAGGGAAATAGGGGGGACCCAGGAAATTTGGGGTGACCCTAGGAATTAAAGGGGTCCCAGGGAATTAGGGGTGCCCAAAGGAATATACATGTAGGGGGGCCCCAGGGAATTTGGGGTACCCTAGGGGTTTAGGGGTGCCCCAGGGAATGTAGGGAGGCCCCAGGGAATTTGGGGTGACCCTGGGAAGGAGGGGAGCCCCAGGGAGATATGGGGGAGCCCCAGGGAATATAGGGGTGTCCCGGGGAATTAGGGGTGTCCCAGGGAAATAGGGGAACCCCAAGGAATATAGGGGAGCCCCAAGGAATATGGGGGTGTCCCAGGGTATTAGGGGTGTCCCGGGGAATTTAGGGGACCCCGGGGAATTAGGGGTGTCCCAGGGAATATAGGGGAACTCCAGAGAACATAGGGGTGTCCAGAGAATATAGGGGTGTCCCAGGGAATTTAGGGAAACCCCAAGGAATATAAGGGGGCCCCAGGGAATTAGGGGTATCCCTGGGAATTGGGGGTGTCCAAGGGTATTAGGGGTGTCCCTGGGAATCTAGGGGAGCCCCAGGGAATTTGGGGTGTCCCAGAGAATTTAGGGCATCCCCGGAAAGAGGGGGTCCCCAGGCCACCGGAGCAGCCGTGGGGATGCAGGGGGAGCCCAAGGGGTGCCCCAAAATCCCAAAGCAAGGGGAGGGGGGGGGTTGCCCAGGCTGGGGGGGCCGTGGAGGCTGCCACTTCCCCTTGGTGGAGGAGATTTTGCAACCTCGCTTCCTCCCCGGGCCCCATAAAGCTGCTCCTCGGCACCGGGGCGGCCGGCACAGGTGAGGGACCCGCTGGCGGAGGCTCCCCCGGGCACCCCAAAGCTGCTTTTGGGGGGTGACGGCCCCAGAACGAAACCCACAGCCGGGGCACGGAGGGGAGAGGGTTGGGGAGATCTCCCCAGCACGGCTGGGAAGGGGAGAGGATTTTTGGGGTCCGGAGGAGGCAGCTGATGGAGGGTGAGTCTGTGGGGTGCTCGGCTTTGGGGTGGTTTGGGGACACCCCGCTCCTTCTGCGGGGAAGGGGGTGCTTGGGGGGGGAGCCCCCTGAGCTCCAGGAGGGGTCCTTTTGGGGTGAGCCCCCCCAACCCAGGGGGGACCCCGGTGTCCCCAGGAGGGTCTGTGAGCGGGGTCGGGAGGGGAAGCGGGGGGTTTCCCCTTTTTTTGGGGGGAAATCCGCTTCCTCCGGGGGGGGGGGGGCGCAGAGGAACTGCAGGGATTGTGGCGGCCAAAAATAGGGCGAGGGGAAGCGGGGACAGCTCGGGGGGGTGGGTTTGGGGGGAAATCCCCCCCAGCCCGGCCAGGAGGGGAAGGTTGCTCCTGGGGTGAGCGTCGGGGTTCAGCCCCGGTGCCACGGAAGGGCTGGGGTAAAAATGGGGTCGGAAAATGGTCCCAAATCGTGGTGGGGCAAGGCTGGAGCCCCGGTGGTGTTTGGGGACAAGGGGCAGGGCGTGGAGGTGTCCCCAAGGGCCAGGCTGGGCTCCACCTGCCATTTCCCCATCGCGGGGGCCGCGGGGGTGCCCGGCAGCGGAGGAACAGGAAAGCCAGAGACGTGAAATCTTCCCAAAACCGCCCCGCAAAGGGTGACACATCTTTCCGTCCGGGGGGTGCAACCTCACACGGGGACGGGACGGGACCGGTGGGGAGAAAGGGGTGAAACCGCCACCAAACCCGCCCCGTGCTCGGGGAGGTGCCGCGGGGTCCCCAAATATTTCCGAGGCGCACCCCAAAAATGGGGATTTGGGGGTGCTGGAGGAGGCGGGCTGAGAGGAGGTGGCTGGGGACCCCCCCCGCCTTGGGGACGGACGTGGAGGGGGCACGGGATGGGATGAGGTGGGGTGGGTGGGGGGCGTTGTGCCGGGGGGACGCTTTGGGGACGGCGCCCGGGCGCCCCGTGCCTGGCACGGGGGATGCTCAGGGTGCCCGGTGGCTCGCAGGCGGGATGGACACCATCTCCTTCAACGGGGACCTCTCGGATTTGCTCTACAACTACACCTACGACTACAGCACGGCCCTGCCCGACGCCGCCATCCTCTCGTCCCCCTGCCGGCCCGACGGCTCCGTCCTCAACAAGTACCTGGTGGTCTTCGTCTACTGCCTCGTCTTCGTCCTCAGCCTGCTGGGCAACGGGCTGGTGGTGCTGGTGGTCACCTCCTCCCACGCCAACCGCTCCGTCACCGACGTCTACCTGCTCAACCTGGCGGTGGCCGACCTGCTCTTCGCCCTCACCCTGCCCCTCTGGGCCGCCTACCGGGCCCACGAGTGGGTTTTCGGCACGGTGATGTGCAAGGCCGTCTCGGTGCTGCAGGAGGCCAACTTCTACAGCGGCATCCTGCTGCTGGCCTGCATCAGCGTGGACCGCTACCTGGCCATCGTCTACGCCACCCGCGCCGCCACCGAGAAGAGGCACTGGGTCAAATTCGTCTGCCTGGGCATCTGGCTCTTCTCCGTGCTGCTCTCCCTGCCCGTGCTGCTGTTCCGCGAGGCCTTCGTCTCGCCCAGCAACGGCACCGTGTGCTACGAGCGCATCCGGGGCGAGGACACGGCCAAGTGGCGCGTGGTGCTGCGGGTGCTGCCGCAGACCTTCGGCTTCGCCCTGCCCCTCCTGGTCATGCTCTTCTGCTACGGCGTCACCGTGCACACCCTGCTGCGCACCAAGAACGCCCAGAGGCAGCGGGCCATGAAGGTCATCCTGGCCGTGGTGCTGGTTTTCCTCGTCTGCTGGCTGCCCTACAACATCACGCTGGTGAGCGACACCCTGATGAGGACGCGGGCCATCGCCGAGACCTGCGAGCGCAGGAACCACATCGACACGGCCCTCTCGGTCACCCAGGTGCTGGGCTTCTCCCACAGCTGCCTCAACCCCATCATCTATGCCTTCATCGGGCAGAAATTCCGCAACAGCTTCCTCAAGATCCTGGCGCAGCGCGGGCTCATCAGCAAGGACGCCGTGGCCCGCTACGGCCGCACCTCCTACGCCTCCACCTCCGGCAACACCTCCACCACCCTCTGAGCCCTCAGGGCAACCCCTCAGGGCACCCGGGTGGCCATAAATGAGGGCTGCCGGTGGCTGGGGGTGCGTGTGGCCACCCGTGTGCGCGGTGCCGTGCGGCGGGGAGGGTGGCAGCGGGGTGACTCTGAGCCCTGGTGGCACCGCGACGCTGTGGTGAGGTGTAAGGACACCGAGCGTCGGCACGGGGGGGACCCCGGGGAGGTGCCGGGTGCTGCCCGCCCTCCCCGCCCGCCTGGGATTTTGGGAACCCGTGGCCCCCGTGTGACAGCTCAGCAATAAAGGAGGTGGCGGGTTTGTCACCCGTGTGTGGCTCCTGTTGGCCGGGGGGCTGGGGCACGTCCCCGCTGCGCCACGCTTCCTGGGGACAGCGGGCACAAATCCCTGCAAGATGCCCTCCGTGGCCCTTCCCTGCCCGTGGGGACAGCGAGCTGGCCCTGTCCCCCTGCCCCCCCTGAGGGTGGCAGCTCCTGGGGCACCCACCCCGTGTCCCCCCGGTGCCGCGGGGCCGGCCCGTCGTTGTGCAAGGAGCCGGGAACCTGGCCTTACACAACCTGTGTGGGGTGGAGGGAGCTTTTCCGCCCCAGCTTGGGCAACCGGGGCTGGCAGCGGGGTGAGGAGGGGGCTGTGACCCTGCTGGGGTCCCGCCTGCCACCCTGCTTGTGCCCAGCATCGGGGTTTCTGCCCTAGGGTCTCCCCAGGAGGGTCCCACCTTGTTCTTCTGTCCCCCCTGCTCCGAGCTCTTGGGGAGCCTTAATCCCGGGGGGCCTTAATCCCGGGGGTGTGCAGGATGGGGACAGCTGGGGACAGGGCATGGGGGGTCCCCCGCACCCAGATGCACGGTTTGGGGGGCTCAGGGCAGCTCGGCAGGGCCAGCCCAACACCTCTGTGTCTGGGAAAGCTCTTGCCCAAGCGGCGCCTTGCAGCCCGGCAGGAAACCGGGGCTGTTGGCCAAGAGCCCTCAACACCAGGACGGGGCAAAGCCTGGGACACCCCTGCTAAGGGACAATCCCCGTGGGGAGGGCTCGGACACCCCCGTGCCACCATCCCCCTGCCCACCCCACCCCACTTGTGCTGCCGACGGACAGACGACACCGGAGGCGCTGGGCTGGCAGGACCGGGTTTGTTTCCCTCTCCACGGGCCGGCCGTGAGGAGAACATCTCAGCCCCAAAACCCGGGGTGCCAGGACCTGCCCGCACACCCCGTGCCCCCATGCGCAGCGGGACAGCCCCCCCTCGGGGCTCACGTAGCCGCCGGGTGCCTCTGCTGGTAGCAGAGCAGGCAGCACCTCCCCTGCTTGCCCACGTCCACGGAGCACGCGTGGCACACCTTGCCCTGGCACAGCCTGCCAAGAGGAGGGGGTGCGGTGAGGGCTGTGCCACCCTGGCACGGCCTCACCACGTCCCCCGGTGACCCCCGGTGTCCCCCGGTGTCCCCTGGTGTCCCCAGGAGCCCACCTGCAGCTGTAGCGCCGGGAGAGGAGGCGGAAATCCTTGTGGCAGCGGGCGCACAGCCCTGCCTCGCGGGGAGCCGGGCTGGGTGCCGGAGCATCGATGCCCTCCGTCTTCTGCCACAGGGCGTCCTTCTCCCTGCGGGGAGGGAGGGGACACGGGGAGGGGACGCGTCACCTGGGCTGGTCGTGGGTGCGTGCGTGTGCCCGGGCGGGTGACGGGGTCCGTGCAACAGCCCCTCTGCAGCTGCTGTGCCCAGGTTTGTGCCCGGGTTTGTGCCATAAGCCACGGGTGACAGCCTCGCTGCTGCTGTCCCCGCACCGTGGAGGGGGTCTGAGGGTGTGGGAGGCTGTGGGAGACCCACGTTGGGCACCCGAGGGTGGCACGCCAGACCCCTGGGCTCTGGTGCCCTCCTCTGGGCGCCGGGATTTGGGAGCCCTCGCGTGGCCCCGCGTGGCCCCGTGGCTCACCGCAGCAGCTCCAGCAGCCGCCCCTTCATGTCGCGGATCAGCTCCTGCTGCCGCGCCTGCTCCGCGCCGCGCGTGGCCTCCCGCTCCAGCGCCTCCCGCTGCGCCCGCTGCAGGGCCGCTGCCCAGCGCTCCCCGTCCTGCCGGGCCCTGCCACGGGGCGGGCACGGCACCGCTCAGCCCCGGGGGTGGCCGTGGGGAGAAGGGTTCCCCGTCCCTGGGTGCCTGTCCCTCTGTCTGTCCCCCAAAGCCAGCCGGCTCCCCGGCCCCACAGCTCGCCGTCCCCGCACCGTGCCCATCCGTCCCTCCCCACACCCGGCCCTCTGTCCCTCTGCCCTCCCAGCCATCCGATCGCCCCAAATCCATCCCTCCAGCCTCCCCGCCCATCCCTCTCTCACCCCAAATCCATCCTTACCCCCCCCACCCCACCTCCATCATCCCGCCCGCCCCCCATCCCTCCCTCCCTCCACCTCCCCTTCCCCCTCGATCCCCGAACCCCTCCCTGCCCTTCCCCAGCCCCCCAGATCTGCAGCGGGGCACCAGGGGTCACCCCTCCCGCGTGCCCGTGTGCTTGTAGGGCCGGGGGTCCCCACGGTGTCCCCCCCCCACCTGCTGAGCTGCTCCTGCAGCCGTGCCACCTCCTCCCTCTGTGCCTGGAGCTGCTGCTGGCTCTGCCGAGCCTCCTCCTGCGCCTCCTTGGCCAGGGCTGCCAGGCGCTGCGGGACAAGCGGGGCTCAGCCCTCACCCCCTGACCCCCCACCCCACAGCGGGACCCCCCCAGCTTGCCCGTACCATCGCCATATCAGCTGCCGTGCCGGGGTCCCCCTCTCCCTCTCCATCCATCGTGGGGTCCTGGGGACCCCGGGCGAGCTCCAGCGCCCTCCGCAGCACCTCCTGGAGCGCAACCACCTCGCCCGGGGTGCCCACATCCTTCGGGGTGCCCTCATCTTTCGGGGTGCCCTCATCTTTCGGGGTGCCCGTCCGTGCCCGCTCCTCCAGCGCATCCTGGCAGTCCTGCAGGCGCGAGGCCAACGCCGCCGCCTCCCCCAGCGCCGCGGCCAGGCGGGCGCCCTGCTCCTCCGCCACCTCCCGCCACCTCCGGGCCTCCTCCTGCGCCCGTGCCAGCGCCCGCGGGCCCCCCGCCTCGGCCAGCGCCCGGCTGAGGAAGACGTTGGTCTCCCGCAGAGCTTCGGCCTCGCGCTCCCGCAGCCGGGCCTGCCGGGCGCTGCTCTCCTCCCGCTGCCGGTGCCGCCGCTCCTCCCGTGCCAGCCGGGCCGCCAGCGCCCGCGCCGCCTCCTCCTGCCGGCACAGCTCGGCACGCAGCCGGGCCACCAGCAGCGACGCCTCCGGCCCGGCCGTGAGCCCTGTGCCGGGTGGCGGTGATGGGACGGGGTTGGCACCCAGCTGGGGGACCTCCGTGGTGCTGGGGATGTCCCCTTCTTCCTCCTTTGCATCCTCGTCCTCCTCCTTTTCATCCCCGTCTTCCTCCTGTTCGTCCTCATCCTCCTTCTCATCCTCCTCATCCTCCTCTTTTTCATCCTCATCCTCCTCCTTTACATCCTCCTCCTCCTCCTTTCCATCCCCATGACCTTCCTCTTCATCCTCCTCCGTATCCAGCTCCCTCTCCACGTCCTCCTCCTCCTCCTCACCCCCCACGGCTGGGCTCGGTGCCCTGCGTGGTGCCGCGACGGGCTGCGAGGGGTCACGGGCATCGCAGGGTCCCCCTGTGCCGGCACTGCCGGGCTGTGGGGCTGTCTTTGCCAAGCTGGGGCGCACCAGTGTCCTGGAGGGGACACGAGGCTCAGGGCCACCGAGGCCACCGGGTGTCCCCCCCCCCACGAGCCACGCTCCCCGTAGGGCCCAGCACTGATGGAGAGGGCTGAGCGGGGCGCGGGCGCGCGGTTGGCACGGCCGGGGGGCCCTGGATGAGGGCAGGGAGGGGATGCTGATGACCGAGAGCCTCCGGTGTCCCCCCCAAATTGTCCCCGTGCTCACTCAGAGAACATGGGCCAGGCGGTGTCCAGGTCAGCCCTGCGCAGGGCCAGCTGGAAGGTGACGCCGTCCAGCTCGTACAGGCTGCCCAGGATCTCCGCCCGGCGCTGGGGGCTCAGGAAGGGGCTGCGGGCGTAGTACCACTCGCTGCAAGCACACAACGGGCTCGAAACCCCCCCTGGCCGTCACCCCACAGCCGCACCAACCCCCCCGATGCTCTCACCTCAGGCTCTCGGGGTCGAGCAGGCAGAGCTGCAGCGACTCGGCCAGCTGCCGGTGCACCAGGCAGTAGCGCAGGAAAGCCCGGCCCCTGCCCACGGGGGTCTTCAGCTTTGGGGGGGGGGAGCGAGGGTTAGGCAGCCCCCCACACCCTGCTGCCCCCAAAGCCCAATGCAGGGGGGCTCCGAGGCTGGTTTTGGGGGCTCAGGGAGCATCGGGGGCGCTGATGAGAGGGGAGGGAATCGAGGAGTGCGCGAGTGCCCGTGCGTGCAGGGGGGGTGCGCGCACACACGCGGGGGTGCCCCGTGAGCCCCCCCCTCCCCGTGGGTGGCCCGTGCCCACCTTGTCCAGCGAGGTGACAAATTTGACGCCCTCGTGCTCCTGCCGGCGCCGCGCCAGGCCCTGGCACAAGAAGTCCCAGTAATCCTTCCGCTGCCCAAAAAAACTCTTCTTCTCCTTCAGGTCGAACTGCCAGGGACACGGGCACGGTTGGGGGGTCCCCGTGTCCATCCGTCCCCCTCCCCAAGCTGTCCCCCCGTGGTATCCATCCGGCTCCTCCAGTGGGCACCCAGCGCGGCTCCTCGCGGTGTCCCCAGCTTGGGGACAGCCCCGGGCGCCGTCTCCGTGCCTCAGTTTCCCTCGGGGCTACCTGCAGGAGGAACTCCAGCTGGGCGCAGAGGCTGTGCAGCTCCCGGCTGCCGTCGGTCACCGGCCGGTTCTGCTCCCGGTAGCCGCGGTTCAGCTCCCCGATGGTCTCTGCGGGGCGCCGGGGATGAGCTGGCACGGCCCTACCCGGGCACCCTGCCCAACCCCGCAGCTCCCAGATCCCAACCCCGGGGATTTCTGCCCGCAGGTGAAAGAGGAACCCGGGGAGGGAGGCGCAGGGGGGAGCGGCGGGAGCAGGGGGGCACAGGTACCCGGTGGGTGGCGGTGGCGGGGATGGGTTTGGGGGCACGGGGGAGCTGTGTTGGGGTGCCAGCGGGATATTGGGGACGTGGGGACACGCTGGGGGGGTCGGCACGCTGCCACACTTACTCTGCAGGTCCCTGATGACACGGTTGAGCTCCCCGTCCCCTGCCATGGCTCCGTCCCCCAGCCCGGAGGGGGGGGCTCTGCAAAGGCAGGGTGCCTGTTAGGGGTGCCAGGCCTCTCCCCACCCCACAGACAGGGGTTAGGGGTTTTACCCCCCCGGCTCCACCACGGGGCTGCCTTCCCCTCAGGGAAGAAACGGGGGTGGGCTCAGGCACCCATTAACCCCATTAACCAGGGTATGGGGTGGGCAGTGCCGCCCCGTCCCGTGCGCCCTTGGCTGCCCACGGTGCCACGTCCCCAAAAACCTTTGGGCTCTGCCACTGCCCGGTTCCTCAGGGTGCTGCTGGCGCTCAGCCACCCCTCCCGTCCCCGTCCCCGTCCCTGTCCCCGTCCCCGTGTCCCCCAGGATTCAGGATGTGGCTTTGGCACAGGGGAAGCGCTGCCTTCGCTTCTGCTCTCGCTTCCCTTGCGCGCGCCACGAAGAGCGCGGGGGGCTCCCGGCACGGGGCAGGGGGGGGGGTGGGGGTAGGAAAAGGGGGAGACCACCCCAAATGCAGACCCCAAAAATGAAATGAACCCTCTGCTTGGGGCCCCCTGGGGGCAGGTCACTGCCACGGGGCTTTGTGGGGACAACAGGGACACCCGGCCTCCTGTCCCCATGCCCTTGGGTGCCCTTGGGTGCCCTTGGATGTCCCTGTCCCTCCCTGCCCGCCCTGCCCGTGCCTCAGTTTCCCCATCGGAGTTGCCCCCCCCCCCCTGTTACCTGCAGCCCTGGGGTGCCCCCGGGGTGCCGCCGGGTGCCACCGGGTGCCGGCTGCTCCCCGCTCCCACGCCGCGCCCCGCTCCTTCTCCTTTTGTACCTTCGCCCAGGAGGAAGTGCACGGGATGGGGGTGGCCGTGTGTCCCCCCCCCGGCACCCTGCACCGAGCCCCACAGCTCTGCCCTCCCCCCCCAAGCAGCCAGCTCCCTGCACCATGGGGGGGTGTTGGGTACGTGGGGACCCTCCTGGATGGATTTCTGCAACGGGGGGAGCACCCCGACACCCCCCAAAGGGTGGGCACAAGGTTTTGGGGTGCTTTGAGGGACCGCCCCCGTATTTTGGGGAGCGGGTTTGGCTACGAGCAGCCACGGGGGGAACAGCATCCCTAAGGGACAGAGCCCCCCCCATGCACAACAACCCCGGGGGGAACATCCCCTAAACACAGAGCCCCCCCCAGGAGGGGCAGACCCCCCAGCAAAACCCATAACCCCCCCTTAGGGTCCCCCCCCCAAAATGCTGTGCCCAGAACCGGGGTGCAAACACCCCCCTCCGTGCACCCCAACCGTGCCCCCCCCTCTCCATCCATGCAGGACCCGGGGACCCGCTGCCACCCCGCTCCCCGGGGGGCTGCCCCCCACGTCCTGCCCCCCTCCCCATCCCTCACCATCACCCCCTGTGCCCCTACCTGTGCCACGGGGGTCGGGGGGGGGGGGGGGGCCCGGCCACCCCCAGCCTGGCCTCGCTCGGCACCAAAGCGAAAGTAGGAAGTGCGGCACCGAGCGGGGCCTGCCCGGCCCCCCCTCGGGGTGCCGGCATGTGGGGTGCCCCCCCGGCACAGGGCAGAGCCCCCCCCATCCCCACCACCCCGCATCACCCCATAACCACCCAGCCCAGCACCCTAAACGGGTGTCGGGGAGGGGGGGGTGCACAGCCGTGTGTCCCCGTCCCCGTCCCCCCCCCCCCAGCATCCCTGTCCCCTGGGGGGGCCACCCAGCAGCTGTGTCCCTCCGTCCCTTAAAGGGGGGGGATTTTGGGATGGGATGGGGTTGGGGGGGGGCTCTGGGGGGGCCGCCTGCCCGCCCTTGGCGCGGGTGCAATTCAATTAGCGGGGCCTGGCGCAGCCAATAACGCTAATGGCCCCGCACAGGCCTGGCGCTGCCTGGCTTTGGGGGGGGGGGGGCGGGGGCCATCTGCTAATTAAATGGGGGTGGGGGACAGCGTGGCCAGCGGTGATGTCACCCCCATCACGAGGGGGGGGGCACTGCGCCCTGCTTGCCCCCCCCCAGCCCTCTGCGCACCGTGGGGCGCATGAGGGACCCCCCCATGTCCCCATCCCATGTGTCCCCCCCCAAAAAATTGGGGGGTTTAGGGTGTGCCCTGCGATGAGGAGACCCCCCCGGTAATGCCGGGGGGCTGTGGGGGGGCACCCAAGGGGGGGGTGCACCCATTGGGGGGGGTCACCCCTGAAGCATCATCCCAAGGCTGTGGGGAAGGGGTTGGCTCGGCTGGGGGGGGCTCTGGGGGGGGATCCTGGCGGGGGGTGCCAAAGGGAAACTGGGGGGCAGGATGGGGGGTGGGGGGGGCAAATCAGAGCCAGGCATCCCCTAAATAACAGGGGGTGAAGGGGGGGGTGCTGCCAGGATCTGGCACCCACCCCACAGCGGGACCCGGTGGGTGCAGGGGGGGCCGGCAGGGGGCACGGGGGGGGGGAAAAGGAGAAGGAGGAGGAGGAGGAGGAGGAGGAGGAGGAGGGGGGGGAGCGTGCTGGAGCTGGCTCCCACCCAAGCACTGCAGGACATGGGCGGGCACGGTGCTCCCTGCCTGCTGCCAGCGCGCAGGCGACGCTGGGGGGACCAAAGTGGGGGGGGGGACACACACACACAGGGCCTGGGGGGGACCGCAGCCCCCAGCCCATCACCACCGCACGGCCCCGTGCCCAACACCAGGGCACCTCCCGGGCACCTCCCGGGCACCGCAGCTTGTTGCGACCCGAGGGCACGGCTGGATTTGGCTGGGGCCCCCCCCCCCCCAACCCCAAAAAGTGTCCCCCCCCCCCCAAATCCTGGGTGACCCCCGGGTAGGGGCACCATGACCCGGCTGCGCTGGTGCTTTGCCACCTTGGTTGGCTGGGGGCGATCGCTGGTGTCCTGCCTCCTGCGCCGCCACAGGGAGGTAAGGGGGTGCCGGGGGGGGGGCCACGGGGGTGCCATGGCAAGGGGGGGGCGCACGGGGCTGGGGCAGCTTCTGGGGGTGCGTGGGGCTGGGGGGCAGCCTGGCACTGCTCCTGCCACCTGCAGATATCGAGGGGTTAAAGTGTGCCGGGGGGGGGCCCTTGTCATTTATCCCTCCTTGTGTGCCCCCCCCCACTGCATGGCACTGGGCCCCCCCCCCCCTCCCCACCCTGTAACCCCTGCCCTGAAGGGATCTGTTGGGATCCCCGTGCCCCTTATGGAGTGGGTGCTGAGGAAAAGGGGTGTCCCCGTGTCCTTACAGCACCCAGAACGGGGGGACCCCCATCTCCTCTGCAGGGGGGGGGCCTTGTCCCTAAAAAGCCCCCAGCCCCGGAGATCCCAGAACGTGCCCGGTGTGCGCAGGATCCCCGTCCCCAAAAAGCCCCCGGCCCGGGGTGCCCCCCGGGAGCAGGATCCCGGTGCCGAAAGTTTGCCCTGCACGGAGTGTCCCCGTCCCCGTTGTCACCCAGGGTGGGGGGGGGACAGCCCCCAGCGGGGGGGCACCCATGGGTGACACGCACGGGACGCGTGGCGCACCCGGTCATGCGTGTGCCTGGTGTGTGCACGGGGTGGGGGGGGCACCGTGGGGGCACCGCTGCTGGAAGCAGGCGTGGGTGGCACTTGGCTGTGCCGGGGGGGGGACACGGTGGCCCTGGGGGGGGGGGACAGGGCACACAGAGGGCCCCTGTTAATGCTGGGGGGCTGTGGGGCTGGGGTTTTTGGGGGGGGGGGGGATGCGCCCTCACCACTGGTACCCATGGGGGGCTCCCTGTGCTCTGTGCGCCCCCCCAGGGAAATGAGCCCCCCCCCCGAGTCTTGGGGGGGCTGCCAGCCACCAACCAAGCCCCCCCAGTTGTGCCAGGGCACCCAAATTCCCCCCCCACCCCCCCTATTAGCACTGCCGAGCGCTCGCCCCCCCCCTGCGAGGCCCCCAGCTCTGCGCAGCGTGGCCTTGGCACCGCACTGCTCCCTCCCCGGGACCACCCAGGGGACAAGCGGGGGGCCCCCCCCCGGGCCAGGCCACCTCCACAGCGTGTGTTTTTTTTTTTTGGGGGGGGGGGGGGTCTCCCTGAAGGCGCCTGCCCCCCATACATCCCCCCAAATTGCCCCTGGGTGCTGCGAGGGGGGCTGCGGAAGGGTGCGCGCTGCCCCCTTCTCTTTGTCCCCAGCTTGGAGAGGGGGGGGAGCCGAGGGGGGGGGGGGCTCGGTCCTGGGTTGGGGGGGTCGGGGGGGGGTCGGGGGCGGTCCGGGCGGGCGGAGCGAGCGGGGCCGGGCTGCGGGAGGTGCGGCGGGGCCGCCGGGGCAGCATGACCGGGCTGTGCCTCTCCTGCCTGCTTTGGGTACGGGGCCGGGGGTACCGGGCGCTGGGGGGGGGCGGTGGGGGGCGCACGGAGGTGGGGAGAAGCTGGGGGGGGGTTGGTGATGAACCGGGAACGGCTGGAAAAGAGGAGGGGGGGCGCGGGGAGTTTGGGGAGGGGGGGGCGGTGGAGGGGTGGGAGAGGTTTGGGGGAAGTGCTGCGCTGGCACCGGGGTGCCCCCCCCCCCCCCTTGAGTATCCACGGGGGTCTCCGGGGGTGGGGGGACCCGGGATGGGGCCAAGGGGGGTGGGGGGGTGGGGGGGGCACCGGACCGGGACGGCTGCAGCAAGGGGGGAGCGGGCGGAGGGGGTTGGGGAGGATGCGGGGGGGACGCGGGGCTGGCCGGGGGGGCTCGGTGGGGGTGTTTGGGGCCCCCCCGTTACGCGCAGCCTGGCCCTGTGCTCGAGGCTCCGTGGCGCTTGGAGGAGAGGGGGGGGCACTGGTCAAACTGGGAGGTTCTGGTGTGTGCTGGGGGCTCGGGGCTCTGCGCCCCCCCCTCCCCATCCAGACCAGTCGGGCTCCGAGGCTCCGGGGCAGCACCCCAAAAATGCCCCCCTCCCACCTCAGCTTTGCAGCCCCAGCCAAATGGGATGGGGGATGGAGGAGGCGGGTGTCCCCCTTCCCCGGGGTGGGGGGGGGACATTCCCCCCGCTGTCCCCCCCCCGCGGCTCTCTGCAGTGCTGGGCAGTGAACCCAGGCGTCCCGGCGCTTGATCCATCTGGCACCTCTCCCTGGGGCCTCATCCAGCCCAGGACACCTGGGTCCCCTTCCAGCCTCCTTGGGGTCCCTCTGCCGGATTTGGGGACCCCAGGCTCTCAAGGTGACAGCCCCAGAAGGGCTCAGACCCCCCCTGTGTGTCCCCCCCCAGCCCCAAAAGGGAGCTGGTGCCCGGATCTGGCCGGCAGGGAGCTGGGATCCCATTGTTTCCCGGGACTGGGGGCACCTCCCCGGCGCGGGGACGGCGTTGGCACTGTGACAAGCGCAGGGGGGCTCCGAGGGGTGGGAGCAGGGGGGGCTGCGCTTCCCCTAATGAGGATAATTGCCCTTAACGAAGCAGACCCCAGCTCCTGTGCGGGGCCAGGCTGGCGGAGTTTGGGGGGGGGGGGTGGCGTGTGGGAGACGGGCTGGCATCCCCGGGCATCCCTGGGAGCGGGGGGCAAAGCCTCTTCCCGGGGCACCCTGCAGCGGGGAGGCTGCTTTGCATATGCAAATGAGCTCGTGGCATCGTTAGGCCTCGCTGTCACCCAGCAACTCTGCAGTGGGAGCCCCTTGGGGGGGGGGGGACACAACACGGACAACTTGGGGGGGTTTGGGCACCACCAGGGGACGTTTTGCCTGCAGCCGCAGGATCTGGGGCCCCCACCCCTCACTGGGGAAACTGAGGCAGGAGGAGCAAGGTGGGGGGGGGGGCAGCACGGACAATTCGGGTGCCCGGGGGAGGGGGGGAGCAGGGTGAAAGGAGGGGGGGCTGCGGGGCCTCAGTGTAATCCCATTAGTCCTGGGGCGGTCGGGGTGGGCACCGGCTGCCCGCGGCCGTGCCAGCACCCCCGTGCCGGCACCCCCGTGCCAACACTTGTGCACGCTTGTGCACACACACACGCGCTTGTACACGCACAAACACGTGTGTCCACGCGTGTGCACACCCACACGTGGCCACACGCCGTGCGCGTGCACGTGCTCAGGTCTCCGCGTGCACCCCCGTGCGCGCACACCCACCCTGCGTGCGCTCACACGTGTGTGCTCCGCCCCGGTGCGCGCCGCCAGAGGGCGGCAGAGACTCTTTATAGGGCCCGGGGGGTGTCGCAGCCCCCCCCCCGGCACCGGTGGGGCGCGGGGAAGGCACAATTGGGGTGCCCTGGAAGGGGGGTGAGGCTGTGCCCGGAGGGGAGCTGGAGCAGGGTGAGGGAGCGGGGGTCTCGGTGCTCCCCCTGCCCTGCTGACGTGTCCCCGTGTGTCCCCCCCCCCAGCCCCAGGACCTGGAGGCCCCCCCGGCGCACGCCTTCAAGATGACGAGCTTCAAGAAGGTGAAGGCGTGCGGGATCTGCCGGCAGGCCATCACGCGCCAGGGCAGCACCTGCCGAGGTGAGCGGGGCGGGCGTCTGCGCGCGTGGCCGAGCGTGCACCAAGCGTGCAACAAGCGTGCAACAAGCGTGCAACACGCGTGCAACGCTGCCCGCTTGGTGCACGCGACGCCACCCCGCACGTGCGGGCACGGGCACGCTCACGGCCCCGCTGCCTGCTCCTCCCCTTCGCTTTCCTGGTGGCCGCTGTCCCCCCTTGGCGAGGCCGGGGCGCCCGGTGGGACACGCGGTGACGTGGCCCCTCGCACGTGTGCGGTGACGCCGAGCCCCGTGCGAGGGGCGGCGGGAGGAAACGCTCCCGGCCGCGGGAACAATGCGCCTTCCTGTGTTCCCTGCGCTGCAGGAAACCATCCCGGGGGGGACGGGGTCTTTGGGGGGGGCCGTGCAGCTGCGGCCACGCTGCGTGGGGACCCTGGCGTCCCCTGGGGGCGGCGCGCCGGGGTGCGCCTGGTGTTGCCCCGCTGATGGGTTGGCGTCCTGCACGGAGACGTGCAGTGAGTGTGCACAGCTGCGTGGGTGTGCGTGGGTGTGCAAGAGCTCACAAGCAGAGTTGGCACCACGCGCTCTCCATCCGTGCCCCCTACCTCCAGGCACCGCGGTGCGCACAGGCACACGCGCCCCCGGCACGTTGGCACCACGGGGGGGGACGTGTCCCACATGTGGGGCGCACGGGGGCAGGGTTTGTGCATCTCTGTGGGTGCTCCCGCAGTCCTGGGGGGCTGGTGTGGTCCGTGCCCCCTCGTGGGTGCAACCCTGCGTGTGGGGTCACCGCGGGCTGCCCCCATGTGTCCCCTCTAACGCCCTGTCCCCTCCCGCAGGCTGCAAGCTCTCCTGCCACACCAAGTGCCAAGCCAAGGTAAGGCTGGTCCCCTTTTATCCAGGAAGGGGGGGGTCTGGGGGCTTGAGCAGGGGTTTTGGGATCCACGCCGGCCATCCCCAACCGGGCGGGCACCCGGATTGCTGCCTGCTGACGGCGGCACCGCTGTCACCAGTGCCAAAGCGGCGGCGTGCCACCCCGCTGCCCGTGCCTGCCCTGCCAGCGGGGCTGGGTTTTGGGCTGCGCATTCCCGAGCCCCCGGGGAGGGACGGGTGCCAGGCGGCTCCGGGGCTGGCATCTCTGGCGGGAAGAGGCTGGCGCGCCCCGGGCGGGCAGCGTGGGCTGGGACGTGCCCGTGCCCGTGCCCGTGCCCGTGCCCGTGCCCGGCTGGGCAGGGAGGGAGAGAATTGGCTCCGGAGCCCCGAGGCGGCCGTGCCAGGGGCCGGGCACGCGTGGCGCTTCGCAGCGTGCCGCGGTGTGGGTGGTGCTGGAGCAGCCCTGGCACCACGCCGGGGGCTCAAGGGGCTGCAGGGGAACCTTTGGGATGTGCCCGGCACCCCGGGTCCCGAGCGGGCAGGGTAGAGGTGGCTGGGAGGCTCGGCAGGGCTGTGGGGACCCTGTGGGGACCCAGTGACAATCTGGGGACCCTGCGTCACCCCGGGGACCCTCTGCCAAGCGCCCTGGGGCTGAGCTGGGGGAGGCAGCGTGCCCTGGTGATGGGGAGAGGGAACGGGGATGCCTACAACACGGCACGCGGTGGCGGGGAGCGTCTGCCAGCGTTTGCAGGCGGGAGGAAGCGGCTGGTGGGGATTCTCCGCTGTCTGCTACGGGGTTGCGCGCCCGCAGGGCCTTGCACCCGGGGCGCCGGCTGGGTGCGTGAGGGAAACCCGCTGCAGTCGGTCGGCCTCCCTCCCCCTTCCCACGCTCGTCGGGGGCTGGAGCTTCCCCCCTGCGGGGGTGCTGCTGGGGCGGGGGGGTGCGTGCGTGGGGCCGGGGCCAGGGGCCTTCTCCGCGGCTCCGCTGGGCCAGCGCCCAGGGAGGGGCTGCTGCGGCCAGGCGAGCAGCCAGCGGGCTCACGCCAGCTCGTTCCTTTAGGGTCTCCAGGGAGGGAGCGTGCGGGGAGGGGGCTCAGCTCAGGGTGAAAATGGCCTCGTGTCCACCTGAAGCCCCTCGCCTTTAACCCCTGCGCCCCCTGGATGCTCGGGGAGTGGGGAAACGGGATCCCCCCCCCCCCCCGAGGTGCTTGGTGCTGTTCGCCCCAACGCTTCCTCCTGCTGCCCTGGAGATGCTGCTGAGCTCGTGACGCCCCCCCCTCGGCTGCTCCTGTCCCCGCTGCCTTCGTGTCCCCTCCCTGTGGTTTCCCCAGGGGCCCTGCCCCGAGCCCTCCCGCAGCCCCCTGGATTCCTCCTGGCCCCATCTGGGGAAAAAACCCCATGTAAAAGCCCCAAATGGACGGGCTACGGTGGGAAGGGGGATGCGGAGGTGCTGGTGGCACCGAGGGGGACCTGGGGGCGGCGAAGTGGCCGTGCCCCCGCGGTGCCAGGCGAGGCTGGCGGGGTGCCCGCAGCCCGTGGGCGGCACTGGGGGGGCCGGGGCAGACGCACAGACATCATCTGGGAAGCACGAAGCCGTTCCCATGCCCATGTAAGGCCCTTCTCGCGCCCGGCCCCTCCGCTCGGGGGATTTTTCCTTGCTTAGCAAACCTTCCCCCCTTCGCTCTGAGGGGGACGGACGGACGGACACCAGCGTGCGCTCAAGCCCCCCAGCCTTCCTCCTCCATCCCTCGCTGTGCCGGGGTCCTCAGCCCAAAGCTGGGGGGGGGGCTGCAGCTTCCTTTGCAAAAATGGGGAAACTGAGTCACGGGGGGGTGGCCGGGCACGTGTGAGCCCCCGGGGGTGCGTGGGGAGGTCCCGTCCTCACCCCCCGGGGCTGTGGTGCAGAGGTGGGGGCCCCATCCCGTGGGTCCCACCCTGCCAGGGTGGTGCTGCTGGGGGCGACCCCAAGGTGCTGGGTGCAGGGGGGGCCGCGCGTGCTCCGGGGACGTGCCGGGGGCCGGATCCATCCCCTGCTGGCCCCGTTCCAGGCTCGGCTTGTTTGCCAAAGTGCCCCCCACCGTGGGGTCGGGGAGGGGGGGGGGTTTGTCCATCATTAAACCGGGCGCTGGAGCGGGGCCAGGGCCGTGCAGCGAGGTGTGTCCTGGCCACAGCGATCGCTCCCGGTGCCCGCGGCACCTCCTGTGCCCCCGCACGGGGACGGGGTCCTGGGCTGTGGGAAGGGGGGGGACGCGGCGGGGACGCATCCGGGCAGCCTGGATTTGGGGTGCTGGGTGCTGTTTGGGGCACGGCCGGGCCCTGTGGCTGTGCCATGAATGGGGGACACGGGGAGGGGACAGCAGTGACCCTGCTGCGGCACACGGCTGTCCTGCTGGGCTGCCCCCGGCCCCGTGCCTCGCGCTGGGCGTCCCATCCCTGTCCCCGATGCCCCCCGTTAAAAGCCACCCTGCCTCCGGGACAGATAATTAGCAACACCCATGGTCTCCACAACACAGCACGGGGGAGGAATGCAGCAGGAATGTGTCCTTGGCCCTGGCACGGGCCCAGCCGGGGTGCGGGACGGGGGGCTGCAGGGGGGCCAGCCCTGCCCGGCCGCTGTGCCAGCTGGTGTTGACGCAGCGGGTCCTGGAGGGGGGTTTGGGTTGTGTTGTTTTTTTTTTTTTTTTTTTTTTTTTCCTTCTCCTTCTTCTTCTTCTTTTTTTTTTTTTTTTCTCTTTCCTTTTTCCCCTTCTTTACGTCACCGCCGAAATATTCAGCCTCTGTCTCAGCTCTGGGGGGTGGGGGGGGGTCGCTGGAGCTGGGGCCCGTCCTGCACCCTCCGGGTGCTGAGCCCGCCCGCGCTCAGGGCAGGGGGGAGCGCGGGGAGGCTCCCCCCCGAGGGCTGGTCCCCACGTCCCCTTCCTTCTGCCACCCTGGGGGTGGGTGGGGATGCTCCTCCCGGGCTGGGTGCGCTCCGGGGTGGCTGTTTTGGGATGGGGATGGCTGTTTTGGGATGGGGATGGCTGTTTTGGGATGCGCAGGAGCTGGTTCAGGTGGGGTCCATCACAGGGCCCAGGTTTCCCTGGGGGGGCTCCGCGAGGCCACCGGAGACACTGGGCCGCCTGCTGGACCCGTCCCCCTGTCCCGTGTTGGCTCCGGGATGTTTTTGGTGGCTGGCGGGGGTCTGAGTTCAGAGACACTTTAAGGACTGGAATGGCTGCGCCCTGTGGAGGGGACGCGTCACCTCCCCGAGGGACAGCTCCGTCGCCTCCCTGGGGACAGCTCCTGCAGGCAGGGGACAGGGCTGAGCTGTCAGTGCCCTCCGCTCACCCCCTGGGATGCCGAGCCTTTCCCATCTGGCCCCGGCTCTTCCCACACTGGGGTTTCCCAGGGCCTGGGAGCTGCCCCGGGGCCGCGTCCTGGGGAGCCGAGATTTGTGCCGGCTCCGGCTCCGTGCCCTGCTCCTGGGCTGGGGGCGTTCGTTGCTCCCCTGCCCCCTTTCTGCTGGAAAGCCCCCAGCCCCCCGAGCCCTCCGAGGGCACGCAGCCGCCCCGTGCCTCGGTTTCCTCACGCGCCGGGGGCTCTCTCCACGCTTTCCAGGAGCAGCGGGTGCAGGTGCCAGCAGCGGCTGCGTGGGGCTGAGGAGGAGCGGCCCCGGCGTGGCGCAGGGGATGCGATCAGCGGGATGCTCGGGTCGGACGTGGAAAGCTGTGTGGCCCCGGGGGGAGAAGGCAGAGGGCGAGCCCCTCGCTGCCATCCCGTCCCATCCCACCCCATCCCACCCCATCCCACCCCATCCCAGCCCCTGGCTCCAGGCAGAGCCAGCCCTGGAGTTTTTTTGGCTGGGCCCGCGGCGCGAGGACGGAAACGCAAACAGGAACGGGGAGGTGTTGGGCGAGAAAATGTCAACAGTGCTGGGCCCGGCGGCTGGCTCGTGGCCCCCCCCCGGCCTGTTTGCCTTTCTGTGGGCTCGCCCCCGGCCCCGCTGCGGCCGGGGTTTCCTTACACCACGGCCCCTCTGCGCCCGGGTGTCCTGGCACTGACCACTTGCTCGCACGCCGCTGCCGGCACCCCGAGGAGGAGGAGGAGGCTGGAGGGAGGTGGGAGGAAGGCCAGGGGGACGTTGGGTGTGCCCCGGTTTTAGGACAGGCCAGTGGGGGGGCTGGCAGGGTGTCGCGTGCCACGGGACAGCGCCGGCAGTCAGTGCTTCCCCATCCTTTTTTTGGCATTTTTGGGGGCAAAGCTTCGCTGCCCCCGCTCCGGCACCAGCGGGGTACCCGAGAGCCATTTTTCGGGCATGCAGGGTGGGGGACCGAGCTGTCCCCTGTTTGGGGGGGCCAAACAGAAAGACCCCAAGCCGAGCCCCGTGCCTGTGCCCCTGTGCCCCTGCCACCCCCCCGCCAAGGGCACGGGGACGCCACCAGCGTCACGCGGGGCGATAAGGCCCCGACCCCGCCGCCCGCCCGGGGCCCCTTGGCACGGGGACGTGCGAGGCGCTGGGCTGGGCTGCTCGGGGAGGGGGGCAAAATTTGGATTTGGGGGTCGGGGAGGGGGGTGTGTGTCCCCCCCTCGCCAGCGCCCCTCGCCCCGGGGGCTCGGCTCCCGGTTGCCTTTAAGGGCGTTTTTGGGGGAGGCGAGGGGAGCGGGGCTGGGCGTGTGCGTCCGACTTGGAGCGCGCCGGAGAGAGGGAAGAGGAGAAGAAAGAGAGGGAGAAGGGAGAGGAGGGAGGGGAGCGGTGGAAAAAAGCCACCCGGGACCCCCCCCCTGTCCTCCCCCAAGGCCGGGGGCCGGTGCCCCAGGGCCCCCCCCCGGCAGCCTTGGGGGTACGGAGGGGCGAGGAGGGGGGGGGGTTGCAGGGCCCCCCTCCCCGGCTCCCCTCCATCGCCGGGGTCCTGCCTGCGGGGAGCGAAACCCTTGGGCTCTCCCCCCCCTTTTTTCCCTCCCTCCCCTCCCTCCTCCCTCCCTCCTTCCTTCCTTCCTTCTCCGGGCTTGTCCCGGGGAGGGAGGGGGGCTCTGCCTGCAGTCCGCCTTCACGCCTGCCCGCCCGGGCGACGCTGGGCTCCCGCCTGCCCCAGGCCCCCCCCCCTCCCTCCCCGGCAAACCCCCCCCCCCCAACCCCAACCCCAGCCACCCCCAGAGCCCCCCGGCCAGGTGAGGCTGCGCTGCCGTCCCCCTCGGATGTAGGCAGGCGAGACCCCGGATGGATTTCGGGAGCGTCATGAACCAGGTACAGCCGGGTGCCACGGCACGCGGGGGTCTTTGCCCCCCCCCCCCTTTTCCTCCCCCAAAACCCCGTTAGGGGGACAAACGCTGCGCGGGGCGGCATCTCCTGGGGGCGTGGGGGGGGGTCCGAGCGTGACAGCCGTGCGGGGAGGGTGCTGCGTGGCTGGGGGACCCCCTCCTGCGCCCCCCTGCACACTCCGGGTTTGGGGACGCTGCTGGGGGTCGGTGCCCGGAGGGGGTCCCGCAGGGGGTGGGGGGCTCGGAGGGGGCAACACGGGGAGCAGCGTCAAGGGAGGGGGCCAGGGAGGGGGTGCAGGGTGTGGGGGGGTCCCTCCTGGGCACCCCGTGCCCCCTCTCCACGGACGTGTCCCCACACTGGACCGGGGGGGTTTGGCAGCCGTGTCCCCTCACCGGGGGGGTCACGGGGTGGGCTGCGTGTGTGTGGGGACAGCCGGGCAGCGCAGGGGTTAATCCCCCCTCCCCGTCCTCCTGCGGGACCGTCAATGGTTAAACCCCGGGTTAATGAGTGGTGAGGGGCCTTGGGGAGGGGGGGGGGGGACACCACGGTGGCCTCCTGGCCCCCCCCTTCCCACCCCGCCGCCGCCCGGGCAGGCAGAGGGTTAAATTCGCCAGGGCAGGTCCCGGCGGCGCAGATGTTTTTGGGCTGTGTTCCTGGGAGAGGAAACGGCCGAGCGAGGCATCAGCCGTTTTGTTTTTAAGGGGAAAACAACAAAAATAAAAAAAAAAAGAAAAAAAGGAGAACTGCGCAGCCCTGCGCGGGGCCGGGGTCCGTCCCCGGGTGTCCCCCCCCGGCTGTGGGTGGTGGGGACAGAGCTGGCAGGGGGGCAGCGGTGGCTGCGTCCCCTGGGTGCTCGTGGAGGGTGCCCTCGGGTTTGGGGACGCGTTTTGGGGAGCCAGGGGGGACCCGAGCACGCACCCCGTGCCCCTGCAGTGTGGGGACACGGAGAGGGCTGCGCTGTCCCTGCTGGGGCACGGCGCTGCCGGCGGCCCCCTGCTCGTCCCACGCCTCCCTGGTCAATGCCACCCCCGTGGTGGCACCCCTGGGGGACACCAGCCCCCGGTGTCCGCTTTGGAGCCTCCCTAGGGCAGCCTCTCCGCGGGCCCCTGCGCCAGGAAGGGCAGGGCCGGCGGTGACGCTTCGTGGGGCCCCGCTCCTCGGGGCTGTGCTCGCCCGTGTCACAGACTTTTGGGGTCCTGAGCCCCATGCGGGGCCTCTCCCCAAACGCCGAGGGCCGGTGGCTCTGTTTGCACCCCGGTTTGTTCGGGGGAGCAGAGCCGGAGGGTTCGGCTGGTGCCAGCCTCCCGCTGGCTTTGCTGTGCCCCGTGGCCAGCCTCGTGCGCCCTGTCCCCATGGCACCCCAAAACGGTGGCGCAGGGGCACGTGGCACCCCAAAACGGTGGCAGAGCCCCCCAGGTGGCACAGGAGGGGACGGTTTGGGCACGGGGAGCGCGGTTCCACGGGGACCGGGGGGCACCCACACGGGGATCCACTCAGCGACCAATCCTATGCTGGGATCCCTGCCCTGGCCAATCCCATGTGAGTATCGGGGATCCAACCAATGCCACGGGGGGATCCACGTGCAGACAGCGAGGATCCACTCACCGACCAATCCCTGCAAGAATCCACTCGCTGGCCAATCCCGCGCGAGGACCTCTCCATCCCAGTCGATCCCCGGGGCCTATCGGGGTCCCCGGGGTGGGACCAGAGCCCTGGGGTCCCCCCGCCCCCGTGGCTGGAGCAGGGCGCAGTGACCCCGCTCCTATCCGGGGTCCCCATGCCAGGGCAGGTGGCACCCTGGGGACGGACACCCCTGCGCCCACGGGTGGCAGCACCCACGGGTGGCAGCACCCACGGGTGGCGGCCAGGCTGGGAGAGCGGCCACGGGACGGGCGCTGGGGCCGCAGCCAGGCAGGCGCTGGCCTGGCGGGGCGGCCGGTGCCGAAACGTTGCCTTTTTAGGTGCTGGAGCACAGCAGGGCCCTGCCCGTGGCCGGCCCCGTGCCGAGCCCGGCGCCCGCAGGAGGAGGCAGAGCAGGGCCGGCCCCGCTCCGGGGCACGCCGAGGTGCCCGTGCCGTGCTGCCGACCCCAAAGAGCCCTTTTACATCCCAAGAATGTCCAAGGGCACGGCTTCTCCTCCTTCTCCCAGTCCGGCCGCTGCAACCCCTGGGCCGATTGCTCGAAGCCCTCCGGAGCCAGGAGCTGCCCTTATTTGGGTTAAACCCGGCTATTTTGGTTCAATCGAAACCAGCCGGAGTTGGAGGCCCCGCAACTTTCCCGCGCGTCCCCTTCCCGGCTCGGTCCCCACAGCCTGACAAGTGACACGCCACCGGGAGCCCTTGGGGCTGCCACCCTCCCTGCCCCTATTGCCACCTTCCTGGTGGGACACCGGGGCAGGGTCCACCCCATCCAGGCTCAGCACCGTGGGGCGGCTGCGCGGCGTCCCGGCAGCTCTCCGCTGCCTTCCCTTACATGGTCCCCTCGGGTTTGCTGCCCCGAGCCACGGCGCTGCCAGGGGACGAGGACTTGTTGCCACGAGGGTGTTTACGGGGCCAGCGCCCGGAGGTGTTTGTTGGAAATAGCAGGGGGTGGTGGGAGGGGAGGGATCCTGCGCTGGTGCTGGGCCGGGCGCACGTCCCCTGCCGTGAGCTTAACCAGGCACCCGCGTGTCACCGGGGTGGCTGGTGGCCTCTGGCTGCAGCAGGGCAGCTGGGGATGTCCCCGGGCTGTGCCGCGGTGCCACGGCTCTTGGAGCACTGCGGGTGCTGGTGGAAATCAGTGCTGACCCCAAGGAAGGGCGCTGCTGGGGTTTTGGGGGTTTGGGGTGGCTGTGGTGGGGCGCTTGGGGACGGCGTCCCCTTGCCTTCGCCCTGCCCCGGGGTTGGTGCTCATCCTTCCCCTGTGCCTGGGCACAGGGTGAATCCTTTCTGTTCCTGAGCCCTCCTTGTGGCTCCTGTGGGGTTTTAGTGGCCTGAATCGAGGAGGCGTGCAAGGGAGAAACAGGAGCAGGGCGTGCGGGTGCTGCAAAGGGTTCGCCCCGCAGCGAGCCTCCGGGCTGGGGATCGGAGGAGAGCGCTTCCCTCCCCGGGTACCGCCAGCATCTCTTGTGCAACGGCTGCAGGGACACGGTGACGCCCAGCCCGTGGCCTCTGCCCTGCTCTGGGAGTGCCTCGGGGCCGGGCACGTGGCGGGGCCGTGGCTCTGGGAAGGGGATGCTCGGAGCAAAGCCTGGGAGCTGCGGGACCTCTGCGCTCCGGCGTCCGCCCAGCTCCTGACTCACCCCCAGCTCCTGACTCATCCCGGCCAAACTGGGGCTCCCGGCACGTCCTGCCCGCAGCTTTGCGGGACCCGGCTGAGGGGCAGAAACCCGAAAAGCAGCCGAGCACTTGCCGTTCTGGGGCGCTGAGCCCCGTTTCTCGGGATCCCCCCGCGAGCGGCTGGGTGCGGGCGCCCCGAGGCTGGCACAACGGGGTGCCCGCAGCGCACCGAGCCTGGGCAGGGTGGGGCTGGGCCGAGGGGGGGAGCGTGGCTGGAAACGTGCGGGGGACTTGTTGCATAAACAGGAGATGGGCTGCGGCGGCGAGAAACGCACGCTGTGAAATTTGGGGTGGGAGCAGGGAGCGGGCAGGTGGCCGGAGGGGCGCTGAGCCCCGGGGTCGCTCCCCTTCGGATGCGGGGGTGCCACCGCTCTCAGCCTTGTCCTTTCGGGGAGGTGATGCACAGCTGGGACGTGGGGTGACGCACAGCTCAGGTGACTGTCCTAGGGGGACTGAGGTCCCCTGCGGGGTGACACGGCGCTGGATGCAAGGGGTGGGCCGGGGTGACTCCTCTCCACGCATCCTCTGGTGCCACCCCGGCGGTGTTCTGCGGGACAGTGACTGAGCCACTGAGCCACTGAGTCACTGCCCTCTTTGGCAACTGCACGTCCCACCCTCTGCCCAGCTCTTGTGGCTTCACGGGAGGGGATCATCCTCCCCATGGCCCCGGGGGAGGCCATGTGTCTCCCCTCTGCGTGTCTCCACGGTGCCAGGGAGCACACTGGGTGCGCTCTGGCTCCCGCCGCTACTCCTGGCACCGCAAGGGTCAGCACCGGCCCGGATATCAGACGGCTCGGGCTTGTTTATCAGAGCTCCTGGGGAAGGGAAAAACAAAAACCGCCACCCAAAGGAAGGGATATGCGTCAGCGATGGGCCTGTGTAACCCACCGGCAGCTGGGCGGGCTGTGCCACGGGCCGAGGGCCAGTGCTTGCCCGGCCCCGGGAGCAACAGCTCAGCATCCTCGCGTCCCGCAGCCCAGCCAGGGGACCCTCGGAGTCACCGCGGGTGTTTGCTGGTTGCTGGATGTCCCAGGGGCGTGAAGTTTCTGCAGATGTTGTGCCAGCAGGCGGCTGGAGGCAGGGGGAGCCCCTTGGCACCCCCCAAGTGCAGGATGTGCTCGGTGCCCAACCCTTGAGGAGACATCAGGGAGCCCCCACGGGGCGTGTTGGAAACTTGGGCTGGGCTTCACCTTCGAGGAGAGGCCGGGGTCTCACGGCGGGGACCTTTTGGAAGGGCTGCGACCTGGGGGGGCGCAGGGCTTGGGGGTGGGCGGCCGCCCCGCTGCGCCTCGTTCCTCGCATTCCTGGGCAGGGCTGCCGGGCGGAGGGGTCGCGGCGGAGGGAGCCGGGCGGCAGGAATGCAAACACCGGCCGGGGGGGGGGAGAAGAAAGGCGGCTGTGTCTGCTGCAGCCCGGCAAACCTGGCCTGGGGGTGCACGAGACCCCCTGCCTTATCCCCCAAACCCCGGCAGCAGGGGACGTGGGGGTCCCTGGGGATGGCGGTGGCGCCGTCACCTGCGTGGTCCCTGAGCGTTTCCCTTCGTCTCACGGGCGCAGGGGCAGGACAGGCAGCGAGGGGCAGAGGGATGAGGGGATGGGAGCAGGGCTCGGCGTTGCCAAGCCCGGCTGAAAGCTCAGCCCCTTGCTCGCAGCCCCGCTGCCACCAGCTGGGGTGCCTCGGGGACAGGAGGGATGCTGCTGTGCCGCTGGGTCGGGAGCTCGGCTTCCGAAGGAAGGGCTGTGCTGCCCGGCTCGGGGGGCTGCTCTCTTCTCCTTCAACCCAAAAGCTCGTTTTAGCCAAGCTGGAGAGGGGCAGAAACTTAAAATGGTGTTGGGCTCCCGCCGGCCTCCTAAAACTGCCTTTCTGGGATGAGAGAGAGACAGGCGGTGGCGGTGCCTCCTGTGAATGGGAGGAGAGGTGCCGGCTGAGCACAACCCCATATTAGTCATCGGAGAATCCACTGGGGCAGGGAATTATGACCACGGACACCCCCTTGAAGCTTCTGCAGCTGAAGGAGCATCTGGAGCCTGAAAGCTTGGCGCGGAAACCCGAGGGCGGGTGGGCACGCGCCCTACCTGTCCTCAGCGCCCTTGTGTCCCGTGGCGGGGGGAGCGGAGCGGCTCCCCCTGTTCCCCCCATCGTGAGCCTCAGGAATTGGGGTTCTGGGGTTGCTGGGGTGTGGGGGAACCTGTGTGAGCATCCCTTGGGGTGGGGGGGGGGGCGTGTGTGGGGCGCAGCGTGGGGCGCAGCGCGGCCCCGTGCCGGCCCCGTCCGCGGCGGCTCGCTGCCGGAGAACATTCCAGGGAGGCTGGCGTGGGGCCAGCGCCGCGGGGCAGGGAAAGGGGCCTTTTATGGAAGCGTTTCTGCATTAGAATAAAATCATAATAATAATGCGCAGGGGAAGGGAGCGGGAGGAGGAGGAGGAGGAGGAGGAGGAGGAGGAGGAGGAACCCCCGAACAAAACACGAAGGCGGGACGGGAACGCTCCGGCGGCTGGAGAGGGAGGGGGCACCTTTAGGATCTGGCTGCTCACAGTGGGGTTTTGCCCCAAAACCTGCTTTTTGCAGCCCGTGGCAAGGGAGGAAGAGTGGGGTGCAAGGGGTTCCCGTGCCGTGGTGCTTGGGGACCGGCCCCGGTGTGGTGTTGGGTGCCAGAGCTCATCACCTCGAGGCATCAGTGCCTGGGACAGGGCAGGGGGTGGCTTAATGGGATCACTGCTTCCCGGGGACACATGTGGGGAGTAAAGGGGACGAGCTGCCCTGAATCGCAGCCTCTCACCACCACCAGCATCCCCAGTCCTCCACGGGGCTGCAGCAGCTCCTGGTGCTGCTCCCGGCCCCGACAAACAAGGCGCTGCCTCTCCCAGCGCGGCGTGCTGCTGCTTCCCAGCGCGCTGGGGCGCACGCAAAACCCAAGGTTAATTGGCAGTAATTGCCGCTGGTAATTAAGGTAACAATAGCTGGGCTGTTCGTCTGGCGTCTGCAGAAGCGCTCACGAGGCCGGGCTGGGTTTTGTTCCAAAAACCTGGGGCTGGGGCTGCCCCTGCCCGGCCTGAGGACGCGTGGCACTGCCCCCGGCACAGGGCGTGGGGTGTCCCCTAGTCCTCCCCTGTCACTACAGGAGCCCTCGGGACGTGACCTCGGGACGGTGCCTGTGCTCCTGCCCGTGGGTTTGGTGTCCCCATCGCTCCCTGCTGGGTGCTGGCTCTGCCCCGGGGGATGCTGCGCCCTGTCCCCTTCCCGTGCCGGGATTAATTCGTGCCCTCTCTGTTCCCTTGCAGGCTGCCACCCCGTGCGCCCCCGCGGTCAACTATGAGCTGGTAAGTGCCCCCCCACCCCGCGTGGAGCCGTCCCTGGATCCCCAGAGCTGGGGCTTTTTGGGGAGAGGGCTGGCACGGGCCCTGAGGAGGACAGGCGGGTGGGACGTGACCAGCTCAGGCTCTGGTGTCCCCTGGAGCCGGGGGCCTCCCCTCCCGGCTTGGAGCGGGTTTCTTGCACGCCCGGAGATGGCTCTAGCAGATGTGCCTTTGGCTGCGGGCGCCCAAGGCCGCACGTTAGCATCCCTTGCTATTGTCACCCCTTTCTTTTGTCCCTCTCGGGGCCGTTTATGAGCAGACGGATGTGCACAGAGCTGGATGGAGGCTGGGGGGCGTCTGGGGTGACGTGAACCCAGCGTGGCAGGGCTTTGGGCAGCCTGGCACGGTGCCGGGTGCCTGCGCCCCCCCCAGGGGCCCCGACCGGGCACCCCGTGGCACAGAGGATGCTCGGCAGGGCCCCTGCCAGCTCACAAGGGCAGCGCGTGAGCAGGGCCCCCTCCGTGGTTATCTGCCCCGGGTTTAATCTCCGCCTGCACCGCCTCGGGCACTTATCGTTGGCAGAAACGTGTTGGCTCCCAGCTGGGACCGTTACTGCGGCTTCGGGAGGAAATCGAGAGGGCTTTGCCCCGCTGCCAGGGCTGGAGGTGGCAGCGCTGCCCCTGTCCTTGGGGTCTGGGCACTGCTGGCCCCTGGCCCCGGCCCTTTTTCAAAGCTCCAGAGGCCGCAGGAGACGTCTCACCAAATGTACCCCTTCCTCAGCATCCCCTGCCCCGTGGGGTGACCCCCCCGGGGTGACCCCCGGCCAGGCAGTGCCGTTGTTTTCCCCGTTGCAGCGCGGCCCTACAACGCCCAGCGCCTGCTTTGGGGGGCCACGGCGGAGTCTGGGGGCTGCTTTTCTTCTTGTAAATCACCGCAGCGCTCCCCCCCCCCCCCCCGTGGGTTGTGGGGTGAGGAGGGATGTGGGAAGCATCCAGCCCTTTTGGGGGATTTGGCCCTGGGGGACGCAGGAGGGGTGTTGGGGTGTGGGTGCTCTCCGTCCGTGACTGCGGCCCCGTAGGGGGCAAGCTGCTGCGAGGCAGGGGGACAGTGCCCTCGGCCCCCATCAGGGCTCCGTGTCACCCCCGTGCCACGCTTGGGTTTCGAGGGATTCCCGGCTTTGAGGAAGAACGGACACGTCCTTCCCACGGGGAGGCGGGCAGGGAAGGAAACGGCACGGCGGAGCGCTTCCTAGGAAGGGCCAGAAATAGCCGGGGGGGGGAACTTCTGACCCCGGCCTCCACTCTGTGTGCGTGTGCGCGCGGCTCTCACCCTCTCTCTCTCCCGTTCTCTCCCTCTCCCTGTCTCCTTTCCCTCGTTCCCCCCCTTCTCCTCCTCCCTGTCCGCCCGCAGCCGTCCCCGGGGGAGAGCATCACCCAGCAGGCGGACACCCCGGTAAGTGCCCCGTGCCGGGGGGGCCTGGCCTCCTCCTGGAGACATCGCTGGGGATCCCTCGTGCCTGTCCTCTCGCCTCAAGCCACAACCCCTCAGCCTGCTCCCGAGGTCCCCCCCGGTGCCGCGGGGACCCCCCCATGCCCGGGGCCGTGCCCGGGGCGAGCAGCGGAGGTGGAGGTGGCAGAGCCCGGTGGAGAGGCCCTGGAGAGGAGGCCGGGTTTTTTGCCGCAAAGCCGGCTTTCCTGCCCAAGAGCTGGGGATACGTTATTTAATCTGTGGACATGAAATTGCTAAGACAGTGTAGACAAACGCCCTGCCAAAGTCAACGCAGACGGCTTCCCCCTGCTCGCCTGCCTCCGCGCGCACCGGGGCTGGGATGGAGCAGGCCCCGGTGGGGATGGAGGATGGAGATTGGCCGTGAGGAAGAGGAGACGAGAGCCTTCCTCACCTGGGAGGCTGCTTGTCCCGTCCCTGTGGTGGTTTCAGGTCACGTCTCCAGCTCTTGATGAACAGGAGAGAGGGAACCCAGGGCTGGGAAAGTCCAGCGGGGAGCCAGGAGCGCTCTTCGTCGGCTTTGCTTCTCCTGGGGAGTTTCCTGGTCTTCCTGCGCCCTTCCTTGCTGCTCACATTGCCCTGAAGCGGCTGGGGGCAGGTGGGACCTGTGGGTTTCGGATGGTGCCAAGAGCCTGGGGACATGCTGAGGTGACAGGAGAGGAGGCAGCTTGGGATGGGGACCCCAGGTCCCCGCTCCCGGGGGTCTCCGCGGCACCAATTCCACCAGGGCACCCAGAGGGGCTTGGGCAGGGATGCTGAGCCCCCAGGCAGCTCATCGGGGAGGCCGTCGGCCACCCCAAGCCTCCCACGGAGCTCCACCGGGCACCGTGACCTTGACGGGACCGGCTGGGGACGCAGGAGCCGCAGCGGGAGGTGATGTTGGTTGCACGCCGCCAAACCTGCCCCAGGCTGGGTCATGTTTTGGGACCCCACGGGGTGGTGGCACGTCCTGCAGCTCTGCATCGGCCGGTGGATGGGGTTCGGGTCCTTCCCGGGGCTCGGGAGGTGCTGCCCGTGCGAGATGAGTCTTTAAAGGCCTCCTGCTCGTTAGCGGGAGATACTAAAACTAATGAGGTGTGAGTGTGTTTTCCCTGAGCGGGTTTTTTTTTTGGAAACCCTGCTTTGTTTTTCGGCTGAGGTCACGCAGTCGCCCAACAAACCGGCTGCAGATGAAATTCTTGAGGCCGGAGAACACGCATAAATAGAAGTTTCCTGCTCGCAGAGCTCAAACATTTCCTCCCGGCGTTCGGCGTGGTGCAGCCGGGGCCAAAGCAAACGGCGGTGCCCGGCCACGCGAGCCTCCCGCGGGCTGCAAGCCCGCCCCGTCCCCTGCTGTCCCCTGGTGCCATCGCACTGTCCCCGTCGTGCCCGGTGCTGCTGCTCGTTGCTGTGCCCGTGGCGGGGGTGGCAGCGCGATGGGGTGCTTGGTGGCACCGGGATGGGGCTTGGTGTGCCGGGGATGGATGCGCCGGCCTTGGCGTTGCCCCTGGGGACGTTCGGCCCCTCCAGAGCCACGGCAGTAACTCGGTTTTCCTCTCTGTTTTTTTTAGGACACCACGAAATCCCCCAGGGGCGGGCAGTCACGCCGCAAAACGTCCAGGTAGAGTCCGCGTGGTCCGTGTGGGGACGGGGACCTGCGGTGGTGGGGCCACAACGACACCTGGGAGCGGGGAAAAAAAAAAAACCACGGGAAGCCCGACCCCAACCGTGCCGGGTGGGCAGTGTCACCGCGTCCCCTGGGTGCCACGTCCTGAGGGCGGTCCCCTTCCCTCGCCCAGGAGCATGAGCGTGACGGCGGCGATGGAGAGCAGCTGCGAGCTGGACCTGGTGTACATCACGGAGCGCATCATCGCCGTCTCCTACCCCAGCGCGGCCGAGGAGCAGAGCTTCCGCAGCAACCTGCGCGAGGTGGCCCACATGCTGAAGTCCAAGCACGGGGACAACTACGTGGTGAGGGGCCCTGGGAAAAGGGGCCGGGGTTTTGAGAGGATTAAGGTGCTGCGTCCTCGCCGCCGGCTGGTCTCGATGCCGGTGTGCTGAGCCGGAGAGGGGGAGGCTCTTTGCACGGAGGTGGAGGTTTTTTTGTTTTTTTTTGTGGGAGGGTTACCGGGGAGGAAGGTGTTCCCTCACTCTGTCTTTCCTCTTCCCTGAAGCTTTTCAATCTGTCCGAGCGGAGACACGACATCAGCAAGCTGCACCCCAAGGTGGGTCGTGCCTGCGGGGGGCACGGGGCTTTGGGGGCTGGGGAAATCTGTGGGACCAGCTCCTGCTGCAAGCTGCTGGGGGCGCGGATGTGACCCCCGGCTGTGTCCCACCCCCCCCCCACCTCCCCAATTCCTCACCCAGGTGCTGGATTTCGGCTGGCCCGACCTGCACACCCCGGCGCTGGAGAAGATCTGCAGCATTTGCAAAGCCATGGACACGTGGCTGAACGCGGGGGCGCACAACGTGGTGGTGCTGCACAACAAGGTGGGCTGCGGCCCGTCCCCAAAACGGGGAGGGACACGATGGGGAGGGGTCCTGAGCACGCCGAGGGATGCAGGGAGCCGGTGGCTCGTGGCTCGGTGTGCCAGCATCCTGTGGGTGCACGGTTATACGGGATGGAGCGTGGGTGCTGGGGGGTGACCCCAACCCCCGTGCTGTCCCTTTTTGCTGTCACAGGGGAACCGCGGCCGGCTGGGGGTGGTGGTGGCAGCCTACATGCACTACAGCAACATCTCAGCCAGGTGAGAGCCATACCCGGCCCCGGGGCACCGGGAATCCCGACCCGCTGCCCCCACATGGGGACAGGGACGGTGCCACCGCCTCCCTTCTCCCCTCACCGTCTCCTCGTCCCCGCAGCGCCGACCAGGCTCTGGACAGGTTTGCCATGAAGCGTTTCTACGAGGACAAGGTGGTGCCGGTGGGCCAGCCCTCCCAGAGGAGGTGGGTCCTGGGGGGGCGTCCACAGCCCGGCTTTCACCCCGTGGTTGTGCCAGGGGGCGGCGAGGGCTGCGGCACAGCCCCCGACCTCCCCATCCCGTCCCCTCCTCGCAGGTACATCCACTACTTCAGCGGGCTGCTGTCCGGCAGCATCAAGATGAACAACAAGCCCCTCTTCCTGCACCACGTCATCATGCACGGCATCCCCAACTTCGAGTCCAAAGGCGGTACGTTGCCCCCAGCCCCATCCATCCCCATCCATCCAGCCCCATCCAGACCCCGAGCATCCCTTTCTGCCCACCCCAGCGCAGCCCCGGCTGTTGCCCGCGGCCGGTGGCCCCAGCGGGGAGCGGCTGTTTGCCTTGGCTCCTTCCCTGTTTGGATTTCTCCCCCGTGACTAAGCCCTGCCCCGGCCCCTCCGCCCCGCCGGCTAACAACGTGCGCCTTCTCTCCCCCGCTGATGTCTTCCAGGTTGCCGGCCCTTCCTCAAGATCTACCAGGCCATGCAGCCCGTCTACACCTCGGGGATCTAGTAATTATCCTGGGGAAGGGGGGCTCGCATTTTGGGGGGGTGATGGAGACGTCCAAGACCAAGCCCCCTGCGGTTCCGCTGCTCAGCCCTTTTGGTTCCCACCAGCCTCGGGAGAGAAAAAAAAGAGGCTCCCCGTTTTCTTAGAGGCTGTAACTGGTTATACTGGGCCGTACTGGGCTGGCCTGGGCAGCGTTGCTGTGGGGGGGGGGCTGTAGTGACTCTGCACATCAGCAGAGGGAGCCTGGGGTCTGGGGCCGGGGACACCTCGCCCTCCCTGGGGACACGGAGGCGTTGGGGCCGGAGGGATGCTCCCCCTGTGGGGCTACAGAGCGATGTGCCGTGACACGAGGCACCCTCCCTATAGCAATCCTATAGGGCTGACACCCTGCCAGCCCCCCGTCCCTCATCCCCATCCCTTGGGTGCAGAGATCGCCGTGAAGAGCCCCCCCGGGGGCCTTCTTCATCCCGAAGAAGAGCTCCCCACGATTTCACCTCCCCACTCTTCACCCCCACACCATGTCCCGCTGCTGCCACCCGGGGCAGGGTCTGTGCCCCCATTCCCAGCCCCACCAGCACCAGGATCCCAAGGAGCAGGCACAGGGGAAGGCCAAGGAGCTCATTTCCCCAGCTGCCCAATTCCCACTGCGGGTCCCCCCAGCACCTGGCCCCCTTCTTCCCGCGTCCCCCAGTGCCAAACGTCGACGCCACCGCTCGCAGGTGGCCCCCGGGGTGTTTGTGGGGTGCAGGAGGGGAAACTGAGGCAGGGGGGCAGCTGCTGGGATGGAAAGGGGCAGGAGGAGGCAGGGTGCTGCGGGGTTTCTGCGCTGCCACCCGTGTCCACGTGCCGTCCCTCTCCGCAGCAACGTGCAAGGGGACAGCCAGACAGGCATCTGCATCACCATCGAGCCCGGGCTGCTGCTGAAGGGCGATATCTTGGTAAGGAGCCCGTCCCCGGCTGCTCCTCGTGTCCCGGGGGACCCCGGTAGCTGGGGAGGACTCGTCCTCATCCCCGTTCCTCCCGCAGCTCAAGTGCTACCACAAGAAGTTTCGCAGCCCGACCCGCGACGTGATTTTCCGCGTGCAGTTCCACACGTGCGCCGTGCACGACCTGGACATCGTTTTCGGCAAGGAGGACCTGGACGAGGCTTTCCGAGGTAACCCCGCTGCCCGCCGCGCCGCCTCCCTCCTCCCTCCTGCCAGTTTTCAGCTCCTCCTGCGGCCCCGAGGCTGCTCCCGTTGCTGGGATGCCTGGGCACCCCGCTGGTGGGGAGCGCGACCCGTCCTGGCAGCATCACCCCAAATCCGGGCATTGTTGCCCAAGGAAATCCTTTACCAGCTCCTCTCCCTGAGCTGGCCGGGGCAGCTTTGGGCACATTTTGGTTGGAGGGATGGATGGGGACGGTTCCTTTGCTCTCTCCCTGCCAGATGACCGCTTCCCCGAGTACGGGAAGGTGGAGTTCGTGTTCTCCTACGGCCCCGAGAAGATCCAAGGTACGGCTCACCCCGCGGGGAGCGCTCCCTGCCCCAAAAAGCCCAGCCCTGGGCACACTCTGTCAGTCCAGCCGCCTGTCCCCAGGCGACCCCAAAAGCCCCAGCCAGCCACGTACACCTCGTCTGTGCGTCCTGCTGCACCCCCCAGCCCACCCGTCCCTCTTGGTGCCCCCGTTCCTATATCTACACCCCCCACTTCTCTCCCAAAAGCGGGAGAAAGCCCCATCCGTGACTCTCCTCCCTTACCCCGTGTGCCTCCCCATTTTTCCCTCGCCCCATCCCACACGTGCGCTCATCCTCCCAGGCATGGAGCACCTGGAGAACGGGCCCAGCGTCTCCGTGGACTACAACACCTCCGACCCGCTCATCCGCTGGGATTCCTACGAGAACTTCAACATCCAGCGCGAGGACAGCGCCGAGGGAGCCTGGGCCGAGCCGCCGCTGCCTGCCAAGCACCTGGAGAAAGGTCAGGGCCGCGGGCGGCTGCCGGGGCCACCGGGATGTTGCCGTGCCTCGGTTTCCCCATGCCGGGGACGAGGACGCCTCGCTGTCCCCTCGCTGTCTGCTTGGAGCTGGGAGAAGGTCCCCGAGCCCCCCGCTTGGCTGCTGCATGCTGGCTGCCCTCGCCTGCTCACCAGGGACAGGGCGTGCTTGTATTTTATACATATTGAGGGTGCCGAGCCCGCGTCCTGGTGGCCAAAGCACCTGTGGCCGAGCAGATGCCTGAATTTTCCTGGCCGTCCCCAGGGCAGGGACAGCTGCGGTGCCCGGCGTCCCTGAAGGTCACCGGCTGTGCCGGATGGGAACCTGAGTGGCTTCGCCTGCCCCGTCCCCGCAGGGGTCTCGTCCTGGCAGGCTGCCTTTGGGGTGGGGGCGCACAGCTCTGCCCCATGTGGGGTCTCCACGGAGAAGGGGGACCCCTCCACGATCCTCTTCCCGCTGGCTTTTGGTGGCGAGCCTCCTGTCTGCTTGGCAGCGGGGGACCTGGCAGTTTTGCTGTCTCTTTCCCCCCCCCCCTCTCCAGCTCGGTTTCCTTCCTCCCTCGCTCTCCAGCGGGTGGGCAGGCCGGCGGGGCGGCCGCGGGGGCCCACGTGCGCCATGGGGCCGGGATCGGGGCCATGCGGTGCGAGGGGTCGGTGTTTATGGTTGTTCTGGCCTTATTTGGGCAGGGAATCGCACGCCGGCATTTTTTGGCACACCAGGCGCGAGCGAGCGAGCGGCGGCGGCGGCGGTGGCGGCGGCAGCGGTGGGGCGGAGGGGTGAGAAGGGAGGGAGGGGGGGGGGGGGGGACCGAGGCTGGCACGAGGCGTGGGGGGGGGACGGGACCAGAGCCCCGGGGTGGGATCAGCCGCCGCGCCGCTCCTGTGCCACTGCCGCTCGCCGCCGCCCGGCGAAGGCTCCCCGAGGAGGTGGCAGCCAGGGAATTCGGGATCGCCCGCGATCCGGTGGGTTCCCCCCGCCCCGCGCCGCGTCTCCGCCGCCCCCCCCGTGCCCGCCACCCTCGCCGTGGCTCTGCTTGGGGACCCGGCTGGGCAGCGAGGGGGGTGCTGAGCTGGGTGGGATGGGAGGAAGGGCCCCAAGGGGCAGGAGGATGGTGAGGGAGGGGGTTTGAACCCCCAGGACTGGATTTTTTGGCACGGAGGGTACCCAGGCACGGGCTGCCCTGCGAGCCCCCCTGCTGGCCTTCTCCAGGTCCCTGCTGCCCCGTGGGTGTCTGTGAGGTCGGGGTGCGGGGGACACCCCCGTCCCCATCCTGCCACACCTCATCTGCCCCCGCGTGGCTCCGCCTGCCCTCCTTCGTCCTCCTCAGAGGGGTTGTGGGCTTGGTGCCGGCTCCGTGCCGAGTTCCCACCAGCGTCCTGGCTCTTCCCCGTGGCTGTTTTTGGGGCAGGTGGGCAAAGCTGGATCCGTGACGGTGCAGAGAGGGGGGACACCGGGCTCGGGACAGCCCTGGGGCAGCGCGAGGTGATGCCAAAGGGCCACGGATGTGTCTCCAACCCATTAACCACAGCCCCTTGGACCCACTCGCCCCGCTGCACCCCTTGTCCATCCTTCCCCTGCCTCCCTCCTCCGTACCAGCCCTGGGGCCAGCCCTGCCCGGCCCCGCTTTGTGCTGCCGAGGCCGGGCCAAGCCCAACATCTGCAGGGGACTTGCTAAATCCCCACCTGAGTAATGCTGCTGGCGCCGCGCTCGGCTGCGCTCACGCGTGTGCGCTCCCCTCCTGATTGATGTACCCTTCGGCTGGCTCGGAGGGGACTGGATGTACCCGGGGGGGGCACAGAGAGGGGGACACCACCTCCCCAAGGTCAGCCCTGGCTGGGAAACCTCCTGGGGTTATGCTGGTGCCCTCCTCCTCCCGCCTGATCTCCCCATCCCGTGCTGGGAGCAGGGTGGCGGACACCAGCGCACCTTTCCGCGGGTCACCGCGTCCCCAGCTGGGGTCACCGCCACGGGTTTGTCCCCCCCCGGGTTTGTTTGCGGGGCTGGATCCTGCCTCCAGGGGGGCCGCCAGGACGGACGGGGAGCGCGGAGGAGCGGGGAGCCACCCGGGGCCAGGCCGGGGCTGTTAAAGCCATCGGAGTGGAGCTGCCGGGCTGCGGCGCTCCCCCCGCGGCTGGCTCCGTCCCCTGGCCGGGCTGTGCGGGGAGGGGAGCCGCTGGCTCTGCTCTCGCCTTCGCCAGCTGACTAAAGCCGAAGGAATCCGCTTCCCCCTCCCCAGCCCGCCCATCTCCGCCGCCCTGCGCTCCGACCGCCGCGAGGTAAGGGCTCGGCGGGTGGGATTTTGGGGTGGGGGCACGCGGGGCTCGCACCCTGCTCCTGGGCAGCGGGGACCCGGCTAGGCTGGAGCTGGGTGGGCGGGGAGGCTGTCCTCCTTTCTGTCGGGTTATTCCCCGAAAGGGGGAAATGCTGGAGCATCCGTGGGCTCGGCTGGATGTTTGGGCTGGGCAGGCGAGCCGGCAGCTGCTCCCGAGGCAGGGGCCGTCCTCTGACCTGATATTTTGGGGTGGAGAAGCGGGGACTGCGGGGCTCCGGGCCAGCAGGGCGCACAGCAGGGATGTGGGCTGGGTGCCCGGCAGGCACTGGAAGCTCAGCCCCTTCTCCTTCTCCTTTAAAGAGTCCTTAAAGTCCAAACCCGCTGGGGTCAGGTGTGCGTTTTTGGGGTCCTTGGCCTGCCCTCCCGTGGGTGCCCAGGGCTGTGGGACCTGGGGGAAAAGAAGAAAAAGGTGTAAAACGGGGCAAACAAGGTTTGCAAGGATGCTAGCTTGGTGCCTGCCGCTGTCTGGAGGATATGGGGCTCTGAGTCGGGGGCCTGGCTGGAAAAGGGAAGGTGGGAAACGGTCATTTTGGGGGGAAGAGAGCGCAGAACTTGCATTTTGGATGGAGCTGGAGCGTGGCCACTGCAAGGGGAGAGGGGCTTGGCCGTGAGGGGTTTCTGCTCCTCTTGAGCTGGGCGTTTATGACGGAGAAACTCGGGACTCCAGCCCCCTCAAAGCACCCCGTGGGGCCCGAAAGGACATCCCCCTCCCACCCAAAATGCGTCCTGGCTTCCTGGGGACAGGTGTGACACAGCGTGGGAGCTGGGCAGGGCTGGGGGGCTCAGCCTGGGGGGTCCCCAAGGGGCTGGGGTCCCCTTCAGCGGGGTGATGCGCTCTGTGCCAGGCTGGGGGGGGGCCGTCCATCCGTCCGTCTGTCCGCGGTGCCTAAGAAATGGTTAACGCAGCGCTGCCCTTGGAGGAAGTAGTTAATATTCATAACTAGGAATTAATATTCATAACTAGGAGCCCTCTGTCTGTCCGGCCGTCCTCCCTGCCCTCCCTGCCCTCCCTCCGTGGCGTCTCGCCCCTCGCCGGGTTAACCGGGGCTGGGGCTCGGTGCCGGCAGCCCCCGGCCGCCTCCCCGCTGCCTCTCCCCGGTGTGGTCTGGGCGGAGGGGAGGGATCCGACACCTCCTCGCCTCCAGCCTCCTCCGTCCTCGCCTCCAGCCTCCTCCGTCCCCGTCCCGCTGCCTCCTCTCCTCCGTCCTCCCCTCGCTCCCCCGCCGGCCGCCGCTGCGCCCAGCTCCCGGGGCTGAGCCCCCCCTCCGGTCCCCCCCTTTTGCGCTCGGGGTGCCCCGAAGTTGGCCCCGGGGACGCGGCGCTGGGGAGGGGATAGCTCGGCGAGAGGGAAAGCAAAGCCAAAGGGACAAACGCCAGCCAAAGCCAGCCCCAGCCGTCGGCTCCTGTCCTGGACGGACGCACGGAGCCGGCTGCGGACGCCGCTCGAGCTCCCCTGGAAGGCTCTGGTGCTGGAAGGAGCGAAGGAAAGGGATTTTGCCGCCCGCTCCTTCTCTTCGCCTGGGATCTTTTCTTCCCTGTGCCCTTTGGTAAGTCCCGATTCTGCTTTTCTTTCAGCCGGAGGGGCTGAGGGGGGGGGAGGGCAGGGGCAGGGTGGGATTTATGGCCGCGGTGACCCCTTGGCTCAGGGGCTGGAATTACTTCTTGCCATCTTATCGGGGCACACGATGAAACCAGAGCTGGGGGGGTGGTGCTGAGCTCTTCCCGTGGGACTCAACCTGGCTCCTCCATCCTCTGGAGGGTCCTGAGACCCCACAGACCTGCCCGGAGGCAGAGGCAGCAGGTGGGATGCTGCTGGACCAGGGGGGCTGCGGCGGTGCCCCAGCCTCATCCTCTCCAAGGGCGCAGAGCCCTGGGCAGGATTTGCTGCGAGATGCGTGAGAGATTTGGGAACTGGGCTCCTTCTTCCACCCACTGGGCTGACCCCCCATCCTCTTGCCACTTGTTGTAGACCGGGTTTGGGGTTTTTCTCCCGGTTTGAGCTGCGGGGTGCCGGGGAGGGGAGCGGGGCCATAGGGCCGGGCTCGGCGGCTCCCCAAAACTCTCCCCGAGCTGCTGCGGGGGCTGAGCCCGGGCAAACCTGGCCCTGGCAGGCTGGAGCTGCACTGACCTTCAGGGACAGAGCCTGACCTTGCGGGGAGCTGCAAGCACGCTGCAAACGGGGACCTGGTGCCCCGCTGTTCTGGGGACATCCGCACTGCGTGTGGCAGCCTGTGCCCCTTCCCTTGGTGCTTTTTGGGGCAGTTTGCTCAACTTCTCAGGTGACAGTGACGGGCAGCTGTCACAGCGTGGCCCAGGGGTGGCATGGGGAGGTGGCAGGGGGCAGCGGGCAGTCACCTCGTGTCACCAGAGCCCAGGGGATGCGTGGGGACAAGGACGGGGAGCACAGGCTGGTATGGGGCGGAACAACCGTGGAACGGGGGACCCGAGGGGGCCTGACCAAAGGCCCCTTCCTCGCTTGGTGCTGCTCTTGGGGGTCACCAAATCCCTGTTTCCCCGTTTAACTGGAGGGTCCAGGATGGGTAGGGCCGGGCACTTGGAGATCCTTTGCCCCGCTGCGGGCTGTGCCCCACGCTGACCCCGCTTTCGAGACGTTTCGCCCAGCCGGGGGGCGGTTCCCAGCCTCCAGCCTAATTAAAGCCTTTCTCCTCTATTTTTTTTTCCCCTCGGAGCCACGTGCTTTCATTTATATTTATTTATTCCCTTTTTCCTTTCCATTCCCTTGCCCTATTTATCCCAGCCCCCCCCCGGCTCTTGCCCTATTTCCCGGGACCGGCCAGCACATCAGACGGGAGGGCTGGGCGATGTCCCGACTCCAGGCGATGTCTCAGCCTCTCCGGCGTTGACGCGGCCCCTGGACACGCTGCTTTTTTCCTTTCTCCCTCCCCTGGAAGGGATTCCCTCCCTCTCATTCTCCCTTTCCCTGCTACGGGAGGGGTGGCCGAGTCGACCGCTGCCGGTTCCTGGCTACGCAGGGCGCACCGAGGAGCGCCGAGCCCCCGGCAGAAGTCACCGACACCTCCTCATCCCTCCACGCTGGGTGCCCGCAGGAGACCCCGCTGTCCCTGCTGCCCTGGGGCATCTTCGAGGCCGGGGCTCCCTGGGCTGCCAGCAGGGAGCCGGGAACGGAAAATCGGCGTCAAGGGGGCTCTTTCCGGGGCGGGAACAGGCCGGCTGGGTAGGTGGTGTGCCGGGCGGTATTTCTGGCGAGGAGGGGTGGTGGTAGGGGGGCGAGGGCGTCCCCGCGGGCAGGCAGGGACCCGGTAAGCCGTCCCCGCACCCCGGCTCGGGGGCTGGCTTTCGGAAGTGTTTTGCTCGCAGATAGGAGCGCTCTGATTTCACACTATCGCATTAGGGCCGTCTTCCGTTCCTGAGTCAGCCGCCTGGCCCCCGGCCAGAGAAGAGTCATTTTTTCCTCCAAAAGAAAGTGTTTAATGCTGCTCGCAGCCCCTTCCAGGAAACCTCGGCGGGGAGCTGGAAAAACAAGAGTCTGCAGCCCAGCCGGTGCCGTGCGTGCTGCTGGGGGGGGGGGGAAGAGCGGGCACGGCGAGGGGGGGGCTGTCCTCGATGCCACCCCGGTGGCTGGGCTCCTGGGGACCTCGCTGCGTTCCCAAAAGCTGGGCAACCCCTTTGGGAAGCTTTAAAGGGTGAAACTAGTGGCTGTGGGAGCTGGGGAGCTCGGAGCAGGACGCGTGCCCTGCGGAGCTGGTTGTGGGGTGTCCCGGTGGGGTTGTTGGTGGGTGGCGTTGCTTCGAGCTGTGGGGTGTCCGGTGGCTCCCCGGGGAGGAGACGCCGTGTGCCCAGGGCTGGGCAGAAATGCTGCTTGTGGGGGAGCTCTGGGGAAGCGTCCGGCCGTGAGGGAAGGTCCGGAGCAGATCCACCCACCCTGAAAGAACAGAAAGGGTGGGAGCCTGTCTGCAGCCAGGGAAGAAAATGTCAAGGATGGGTGGCTGGCTGGGTCCCTGCCTCGTCCGGGAGGGGAGTGGGAGGTTGGAGCAGGCGGGGAGGGGAAAAGTGGGTCCTTGGCTCATCTGCCCTCCATCCCTGGGCCGAGAACATCCACCCAGCTGGAGGCACGGAGACCCGTGAGGCCAGCTCCCCACTGCTCCCCCATCTCCTGAGGCTTGTGTGCGTGCATCGCCCCCACCCTCTGCGCTGCCACAGCCCCCGTTCCCCCCTCCCCGATGCCCTGTGGCCCTTTGGGTGCAGGCTGCGCCCCGCAGAGCCACGGGGCAGCGCTTAGGCAACAGCCCACGGTACCGGCAGCCCTGACCCTCCCCGTCGACGGGCCCAGGAGGAGAACTGCACGGACTTTGCACGGCCCCGGGGGGGGTGTTTGCTGGATGGCGGCGGAGCATGCGGTGCTTGCGGGGTCAGGGAAGGACGGCGCGCGGAGCCAGGGCCGTGCGGGGGCACGGGGAGGGGGTCCGGCCCCGGTGTCTGTGCATGGTGGCGCCTGCGGGATTGCGGAGGGTGCAGAGGAGACGGCGATGCCGGTAGCTCTGCGTTACGGCGGCACGGAAGAGATCGAAACCACCGGCTAATGGGACCCATTAGCTCCGTGCAGCGAGCCAGCCATTGATCTGGGCTCTCGTGTTCGTTTCTCCCCTTGCAGAGGTTGGGCACACGCAAGGGCCCCTGGACGGGAGCCTCTACGCTAAAGTGAAGAAGAAAGACTCCCTGCACGGCAGCACCGGCGCCGTCAACACCGCCGCCCGCCTCCCTCTTTCGGCTACTCCCAACCACGTCGAGCACACGCTGTCGGTGAGCAGCGACTCGGGCAACTCCACCGCCTCCACCAAAACCGACCGGACGGATGAGCCGGGGGCGCCCGGGGCGCCCGGCGGCCACGCGGTGCTGAGCCCCGAGGAGAAGCGGGAGCTGGACCGTCTCCTCGTCGGCTTCGGCTTGGAGAGCGCGGCGCCCATGCACAACCACGCGCCCGGCCCCGTGCCCGCCCGCGCGCCCGCCGTGCCGGGCCGCCACGTGGTGCCCGCCCAAGTGCACGTCAACGGCGGCGCCGCGCCGCTGGTGGCCGAGCGGGAGACGGATATCTTGGACGACGAGCTGCCCAACCAGGACGGGCACAGCGTGGGCAGCCTGGGCACGCTCTCCTCCTTGGACGGCACCACCACCGCCAGCGAGGCCGGCTACCACGAGGCGCCGCGGGTGGGCAGCCTCTCCTCCCTGCCCAACGGGCCGGCGAGCTACAACGGGGCCGAGAAGATGCTCAAGGAGGGGCTCTACGAGGCCGAGCCGCTCTCCAACGGCACCTACCCCTACGGCAACCAGAACGCCCTGGTGGGCCACCACCTCCGCGACCCGCTGGCTCACTTGCGGCCCTCGGCATCCGCGCAGGAGCACCTGGCCGCGTACCCGCAGCGGCCACCAGCCACGGCCTCCCCAGGCTGGCTGCAGCCCCCGGCACCCCAGTCCTACGTGTACGGCTACGACCTGCCCGGCGCCCACCGCTCGCAGTCCTTCCCAGCCGTCGGGACGGCCAAATACGAAGCGAACCCGGCGCTGCCACAAGCCCCAGCTCGCAGCACCAGCAGCCGGGAGGCCGTGCAGCGGGGCTTGAATTCCTGGCAGCAGCAAGGAGGCAGCCGGCCCCCTTCCCGGCTGCAGGACGGCGGCTTGGAGAGCCACAGCCCCAGCTTGTCCAGCTGCAGCCCCCAGCCCAGCCCGCTGCAGCCGGTGCCCCCGCACAGCCACAGCATGCCCGAATTCCCCCGGGCTCCCTCCCGCCGGGAGATCGAGCAGTCCATCGAAGCGCTCGACGTCCTCATGCTGGACCTCGCGCCCGCCGTCCACAAGTCGCAGAGCGTCCCCACGGCCACCCGCCCGGATAAACCGGCCGCCTTGCTCTCCTCGCTCTCGGCGCAGCCGCTTGCCAGCCACTACGCCCAGCCGGCCCCGCAGGTGGCCCAACCGAGGTCCTTTGGCACCCCTGTGGGCTCCGATCCCCTGGCCAAAGCCTACTCTCCCGGCCCGCTGGCTCCCGTGGGACGAGGCGCGATGGAGCCAGACTACACCGTGCACGAGTACCGGGAAACCTATACGCCCTACAGCTACCAGCCGGTGCCGGAGCCCAGGAGTTACAGCCACGCTGTTGCGCCGGCGAGCGTCCACCCGCTCAGCACCTCGTATAGCCCCGTGGGGTCCCAGCAGCTCCTCGGCTCCTCCCCGCCGTCCCCCACCGTCCCCGCACAAAGCCAGATGCCCCCCAAGGGATTGGAGAGCTACGAAGACCTGTCGAGATCAGCGGAAGAACCCTTGAATCTGGAGGGCCTGGTGGCCCACAGGGTGGCAGGTAGGACGCTTTGATTCCTCGGGGTGGGGGGCGGGTGGGAGGTGGCGCGGGGGCCAGCTCGGCGGTGGCACCATGCGTGGTGGTGACAGGGACGGGGGACGGTGACACCTCGGCTGTGCCAGACCCAGGCGGAGCCCACGGAGGGCTGGTGGAGAACCCCGGTGCAGCTCGCCGTTTCTGGGGGAATGATGCAGCCCCCTCACCCTACAACAGGGCAGGAACGGGCAGCGGCACCTTGCTGGCGGCGATGGCTCCGTGCCGCGGAGGGGAGGCTGCGTTCCAGCTCCCTGCCCTCCCTAGGCTCTGATTTGGGGTTTTCAGGGCCACGGAGGGTCCCAGCTCCCTGGGAAGGAGCTGCTGAGGCTCTGCGGCACCGCGGGTGCCCTCCCTCCCGTTCTCTTAGCGAGCAGTTGTTTAATTGCGGAGCGACATTTGGGAAGGGTTCGGGGATGTGTCCAGGCTCGGGGCCAGCTCGTGATGCTGGGGCTTGGCAGCTCCGTCCGTTCCAGCTCTGCGCTCAGTCCAGAAACTCGCCCGGTATTAGAGGGAGGGGGAAGAGGCTCGGCTGGAAAAATCCGACAGCACCAACCCACCCGGCGCTGCGGCTGAGTCACCGCTGCCCCAGGAGGGGGGGGCAGCGCCACGGGGCAGGATGGGGGGCGCTGGGGGCGGTGGGGGCGGTTTGCATCCATCCGAACCCCGTTTTGGGGGGTTCAGGCCCACAGAGGGGTTCAGGGAGCCAGGGCGAGCCAGCAAACCCAAGGATACCGGGATGCCCAAACGGCGCTGGGTGTCGGGGCTGGATGTTGTAAGGAGAAGATCCCGCACGCCCCCAAACCCATCGAACAGCTACGGGGAGGGGAAAAAGTAGGATGGAAAAAAAGGAGAGCCCTGAAAAGAGGCTTTGGAACGAGTGGGAAAGGGTCGCTTGGTGTCTGCTGAAAATCCTGCCCGCCGTGCTGGGGCCGGGGAAGGGTCCTGGGTGCGGTGCTGGGCTCGGTCCCACCCCACAGCCGCCGGGTGTCCCGGGCAGGAGCGGCGTGCGGGGATGGCCCCAGCCCATGTCCAACTGTCCCCGTTGGAGCCTGTCCGTCTGTGCCAGCGGGGACAGGGCGGGTGGCCGGCCTGCCCTCTGGCAGGAACGAGGTGTCCCCGAGGCAGCAGCGTGGAGCTGGAGGGGACGGCTGACGGGAGCGGGGCACGGCCGGGTTTGTTTTGCATTCCCTGCTGCTAAAAACTGCCCGCAGGACCCGGCGCAGCCAGGAGGAGCGTCCTGCATCCCCTCCGTCCTGCCACCCCGATGTCCCCGTCCCCTTCAGCCAGGCAGCCGTTCCTTCGTCTTATGACGGGGGGGGCCCTGCCCGGTGCCGTGCCCAGGGGGGACGATGGCAGGGCACCAGCGGCGTTGCACAAGGCCACGTGTGGCTGGGAGCCACCGTTTCTTCCCCCTGGGGGTTTAAGCAGAGGTGAAGCAATGTCCCTGCGCTCTGGGTGATGTGACAGCACGTCCAAGTGGGGCCTGAGCTCCCTTGGACCCCGAGCAACCCCGGGCTCGTCTTCCGGAGCCCAACTAATTTTCTCTTGTTTTCTCTCTCTCTCTGTCTCCCTTTTGTATCTCGTGACATTTGTCCTGTCTGCCCTCTCCTCTCCCCGTGGGGGGCTGTGTCTGTCCCCTGTGACCCCCCCCACCCTCCTTGCACCCTGTCCTGGTACGCTGGCAGAGTACAACGCCAAGCTCAGGGACCTCAACAAGAGCACCAAAGCCCCCCGTCCTCCTCTGAAACAGCAACGGTCCTTCTCCTCCTCCGGTTCGTTCAGTCCACCTCCCTCCTTCCCTCTCCTCACGCCTTCCTCCTTCTCCCTTCTTCCTCCTTTCCTTCTCCTCCCTTCTTCCTTCTCTTCCCTGCTCCCTCCTCCCTCCCCTCTCGCCCTCCTTCCCCGCATGCCGAGTGCTCCGTGTGTTGCATGGACGTGGGATGGAGGGAGGACGATACTCAGGGCCCCCCTCCGCCTCCCCTGGTGGACTGGGGAGCCCCTGGCCCTGGGTTTGTGCCTCGTTCCCATGGCTTTGTGTCTGGCACATCCTCTCTGAAGAGGTTCGAAGCCTCCAAGTCCTTGGCATAGAGTAACGTGACCAAAATGCTCCTGGGGCTGTCCCTGGCTGGGCTGGACTCTGGTCCGTGGCGTGGCCAGGGACGGGTTGGGAAATTGAAGGCGCACCCTGGAGCGCACGGCTTGCAGCAGGGACCGTGCCTCAGCCCCGCAGTGCTTTTTTGGGGTGAAACATGGGCATTCACATCCATGAGGCACCCCAGGATGGAGAGGGGGGAGCTTGGGGAAGGGCTGGCAGCGTGGGCCGCACGGGGGGATGCTGCTGTCCCCCAGTTTGGCCGCTCTGGGTGCGCCGTGATGGGGACACCCCGGTGCCGCAGCCCAGCGAGGCGTCCTTGGGGAGCTGGTGCTCGGCCGAGCCGGGCTGTACATCTGCAAGGGGGCACAGCGTGGGGGGAAAGGAGGGTTTACTTTTCAGGCGTAGTTTCCAGCACATAAATCACCTGGGGGTCGGCGAGGCTGTGCGCAGAGCCTGGGTTTCCTCCAGGCTTCGCTCCGAGCAGCCTGTGAAGTTTCCCACTCTCCGCTCCCGAACAATGAGTCCCTTTTTTTTCCCCTCCTCCCTCCCCTCCCCGCCGTCCCCGTCTGCTTTCCATTTCTGGGGAGTGGAGCAGCGAAAATCCCGTGAGCTGCCGGGCGTCCTGGGCACTGGGGCAGGAGCTTGGCCACCGAGGCTGGCCCCGTGCCGCCCCTTGTCCCCCGCAGCAGCCTGGGGACCTGGGGACACCCCGGCACGGCACAGCCCCGGGGAGCAATGGGCTCCCCAAATTAAAAAAGCCAACCAGTGCAGGCGTGAGCGAGTGGAGGAGCCCAACCCCTGCCTCTCCGCGACGCGAGGAGCAGGGCAGAAGGTTTGGGGTGCCCCTTCACCACGCACGCCTGCCGCACGGCTTCCCGGAGACCCTCCGGGTCCCCCCCGTCCCCACCAACGTCTCTTTGAGCTGCTGGCCCCCGAGCACCTGCAGAAGGGATCGGGGAGTTGTGTTTCAAAGCTGCTCTTAGTGGAATTTTCCAGGCCGCCTCCGCGGCTCGAGCCAGCCCCGTTGGCTCGCGGCCCCCGCCTCTCAGCCGGGCCGCTGCTCCCCAGAGCGGTGATTTTATTGTTGCTGCCATTAACTGCGCTGATTAGTTCGAAACGCACCCGGGCCACCTCCTTCCCTCCCTCCCTCCCTCCCTCCCTCCCTCCTACCCCTCCTCCCTCTCTCCCTGCCAGCGGAGCTGTGAGGCCGCATCCGCGGCGCTGAGCGGGCGCAGGGGTGGCTGGAGGAGAGGTCAGCGGGTGCGAGGCGCGGAGCCCTGCAGGGCAGGGGGAGCAGCTGACGGCCGGTCGTCCTCTGCGAGCCCGTGGGAAAGGAGTTGGTGTTTGAGAAGTGCATTTCCTGGAGCGTGCTGCTGGCCTCTTTCTTTCCTTTTTTTTTTTTTTGTCTCCTTTTCTCTCACTTTTTTTTTTTTTTTTCTCCCTTCTCCACCGCGACGCCTCTCTGAGCAGGGCGCATGGGAAAGGCGGAGGGGACGGTGCTGTCACCTGTACCTCTGCCCCCATTCCTCAGCTTTCTCCCATCACTGGGGTGAGCCACCCAGCCCCAGGCAGCCAGCACAAACCCGCGGTGACTTGCTCCCTTCTCTTTGTCTGCTCTGCGAGACCCCGAGTGCTCTGCTGAGCAGCGTCCCCTTCCCCTCGCTAGCGGGGCTGGCTCCCCGGGCTGCTCACAGGATACTCACAGGATGCTCGCAGGATGCTCGCACCCCTCACACCCGCTGCTGCGGGGATGCTCTGTCCCCGAGCTCAGGGCTCGTGGTGCTTGGTAGGGCTAACGCAACGAGCCGGCCACTAGCCACAAACCTGGCTTGCTTTTTCCCTTGTCCCCGCGCCAGATCTGAGCCAGCTTAAAAGCAGCTGGCCCAGGGGTTTGGTGCTGCTACGGGACAGGAGCAGGTGAGTGCTGAAGCTGCCACCTCTGCTGGGCAGATCTCCCTTTCCAGACCCTTTTGGATCAGCCCCGGAGCATCTCCCACTGGTCCCCATCCCGCTGGCCCCCTCTCTCACCGCCCTGTGCTTGCCCGCAGGGGTGCAGTCCCGGGAGAAGCCCCCGGAGGAGAGCTCCGTCCCCGCCCGACGGCGAACCCCAAGCGACAGCCACTATGAGAAGAGCTCGCCGGAGCCCAGCTCGCCCCGCAGCCCCACCATCCTCTCGCCCGAGGTGGTCAGCACCATCGCGGCCAACCCCGGAGGGAGGCCCAAGGAGGTGTGTGCGCACCGGGTGCTGCTGCTCAGGGAGGCTGGCGGGGAAAGGAGGCTGCCTCCGGGGAGGGGGAAGGCTTGGAGACGGCTCTGGGACTTGTGGCATCCTCAGCGGTATTGGGGATGAATGCTGCTTTTTGGATAGCTGGGAGGAGGTGAAAGCTTTCCTCCTCGGGGGGGGGGATCCCGGAGGTTTGCGCCCGTTGTATGGACGGGGCCAACCCTTCGCCCTGCTCTCCCCCCCAGCCTCACCTCCACAGCTACAAGGAAGCCTTCGAGGAGCTGGACGGTGCCTCCCCCAGCAGCCCAACCTCCGGCGGCGGTGAGATTTCTCCCCCCACCCCAGCCTTCCCCGTCTCGCCACAAACCCCTTACTCTGACCCCCGTAAGTGCCGCGGCTCCGGGAGGCTGAGGGGCTTGGTGGGTGGCTCTTGTCCAGCCAGAAAGTCGCCAAGGGTCAGACAGCTCCGGGCTCCACACACCCACCGCCACGAGAATCACTCCTCCTCTCCCTCCTCTTCCCTCCTTCGCATCCCACCTCTCCACGCCGCCCTCTGCATCCCACGCTCGCCACCCTCCTCTCGGCTTTTCCCCGTCCTCCTTTCTCTGGGGTGTTTCTCCAAAAGGGATCAGGGAGCGGGATGAGGAGAGAGGAGGCAGGGTCTGAAAGGCTGCATCGTTTTTGCCCCATCCCCTTCGGGCACATCCCCACCTTTCCTCCTGGCGTGGCAGAAGGGCAGCGCTGCTGCTGTAGGGCAGGTTATAGGGGGCAGGAGGAGGCGCAGACAGGAGCAGGGTCTTGGGGTGACCCCTTGCATGCTGATCCACTTCTCACTTGCTGTTCCCAGGGGGGGCACAGAGCAGGGAGGTGCCAGCGTGGGACTTTGCTTGCCGCCTGTCTCTGCCCCTCTGGCTCCTTCCTGACTAACCCCAGTCGCGGTGGGTTTGTGGGGACCGGGTTTGTGTGACCGGGGCTGGCGGCGAGCCCTGATGTGCAGCCTCACGGGTTGGATCGGTGCCACGGAGCCGCCGGTCAGCTGGGAAACCCATCAAAAAGTTGTCAGCCTCCCTACGCCCCCCCCCCAAAAAAAACAAACCACCTGTGTGGGAGCATCCCTGGGGCACTTGGCAGCCCCAAAGTGGCTCCCTTGTTCCTGGAGACCCGAGGGCTCCGGCCGGGGCAGCAGCTCCTTGGCAGAGGGACAGTGACTCATTTTGGGGATGAGGCACTCGGAGAGGTGACAGAACAGCCTGGCTGATGGTGTCCCGAAATGAATCCTGTAGGATGAATCCTGTAGGGTGAATTCTGTAGGACGAGTCCTGGAGGTGTCTCCAGGGGGGCTGGCAGGCAGGGCTGCTCACGGTGCTGCTGAAACACAGCATCGGGGCGATGGGTCAGACCCATGGGGCGGGAGGGGATGGGAGGTGCGGCCATGCCCTACAAACCCTCGTCACCCTACAACCATGCCATCGCCATACATGCATAGGCGGCTCCCCGGGTATGTATGTATGGGCACGGGGGTACAGAGCTCACCTGTGCGTGGCCACCCTTCGGGGAACGTGCTCTGTACCAACATCCTCATCTGCCCGTCGAGCTGTTCTGGGGGTGGAGTGGGGTTTTTGGCAGCCCTGCTGCCCTTTTTATGGGGCGGTGGGACAGCCCAGCTCAGCTGGGTGTGGGGATCGCCAGAGGGGGCTGGTGGGGTGGGAGAGCTTGGGGGGGAAATGGGGTGAGGAAGGAGGCTCTGTGCCTACAGTGGGACCGTTCCCTTATGGGAACAACCTTGAGAGGTGGGGGCTGGGCCTGCTCTGCTGGGAATTGCCCACTTTCCGTCCTGCCAACCCTAAAACGGGGCAGGCTGCTTGTGCGCTGCCCTGTGTGCGTCCTCGGGTGGAGATGGGGACCGGCGCTGCTCCCCGGGGTGTCGCTTCAAACGGGGGCATCTCCTCCTCCTGGCAGCCCCCGGCTGCAGCTGGCGGGTGGGATGGGGCATCCAGGGCGGCGACAGCTCCAGCCCTCGTGCAGCTTCACCCCCCTTTAACGCTCTCCTTTCCCTCCCCGGTGCCAACAGTGCGCTCCCCGCCCGGCCTGGCCAAGACCCCGCTCTCAGCGCTGGGGCTGAAACCCCATAACCCGGCCGAGATCCTGCTGCACCCGGTGGGAGGTGAGTGCAGGGCAGGGGCTGCGGGTGGTTTTCCTTGGGGGACATCCGCGAGGAGCCCCTTGGGAGGGTCCCGTGGCTGGAGGAGGCGCTTTTTGCCTCCCTGCTTTGGCCAGGTGGCTCTGGGGACCTCGTCTCTTCCCATCGGGATACGGGGACGTGCCGAGCAACCTCCCAGCAGGGGAGGCTGTCTGGTGGTGGAGGCTGGAAAACGTCAAGGTCCTGGCTCTTCCTCACCCTTCCTCCTCCTTTCATCCCTTCTCCTCCCAGCGCAGCTGGGTTTGCAGCCCCGCCATCCAGGCCTGTCAGCCAGAACAGTATCCAGAGCCCTCTCCATCCCATAAAGCGCTCCCTGTCTTCTTTTTTTTGTGTTGCTTGCCGGGTTTCTGGGAGCAGCCCTTCGTGCTGGCTCCTCGCTGGGCTGTTCCCTCGTCCCCACCCCAAGCCTGGGCTCTGGACGTCACCTCTGGGGTGCCCAGGTTGGGCGCTGGAGGTGTCTGGGGTGCCGTGGGGCTCTCCTTTGCTCTCTGCGCGCCGTCCCAGCCAGGCAAAGCTGCTTAACTCGGATTTCTCTTTCTCTCTGCCTCACGCCTCTCTTCCATCTCTGCCCCCCTCCGTCTCTCAGAGCTAGAAGGGGAGGCGGGAGCTGCCTCTGCGGAAGGTAAGGAAGGCTTTTCCTTCTCTCTCTCTCTCTTCCCTGCTCGTCTGGCTCTCCGTGCCCAGCACTCGGAGCACCTGAGGATGCCCTGGTCTGGCCGTGGGTGCCCAGGTACCCATAGGGTGCTGCGAGCTCTGGGGTGTCCCCTGGCCAGGGGACAGGGCACCTCCAGCTCCCCCGTGTGCCTCCTGCTATCTAGCAGTCGTTGGGTGGTGTTGCTTTCTTCTTTAATGAAACTTTGGGCCCTCGGGGCCAGGTTGGGGAGCTGTTTGTTCAAGATCCTTCCCAGGGAGAGGACGGCTCTTCCCTGGGTGTTTGCTGTGCTTCCTGCAGCTCCGCCAGTCAGCGTTTCTCCCTCGGAGTTCCTCAACAGGCAAACAACCCCAACCTGCACGTTGTGTAACGCTGGGGAGAGCGTTTGCTTGAGGAAAACAGCACAAACGTCCTGTTTCCAGAGCCGATTTTTCAGGGATGGCTTCTTGGATACCCCAGAGGAAGAAAAGCTGGGATAAAACCAGGCTTTTTCCCCCTAGCCCTCTCCTTCCCACCAGCCCCTCAGGAGCTCAGATTGCCAGCTTTGGAGAGCCTGAGGGCTCAGACAGCACCTACCCGTGGGCAGCAGCCTCCTGGTTTCCCATTTGTTTGCTCCACACACGGGAATCGGGGATGCCTGTGACCATCAGGGCACTTCGCTGGGAGCTCCCAGAGGTGCCCAGGTTGGGACGGGGATCCCCCAGGCAGGAGATGTGTCAGGCAGGCTGTGCCACTCCAAAACTGGTCAAAGAGTCCGTGGGCATTGTCTGGGGAGGACGCTTGCACCCCCAGTGACTCACGGCCTCTCCGTTCCCCCGCTGTCTTCCCGTCTCCGCAGCCTCTTCCAAGAAAACACCAGGAGGCCAGATCTGAGTTTTCAACCTAAAAAATAAATCCCTCCTGAATCTTCCCAGTACTTTTTTTTCCCCTCATGTTGAACCAAACAACTCAAGCACGTGCCCACGGTGGCACACGTCCGTGCTTACACGTGGGCTCTCCCCCCGCTGCCCTCGCCCCCGAGCCCCTGCCCCTGCCCCGTTTCAGCCTCCCCGTTTGCAGGAGGGGCCGGTATTTTTGCAGCCGTTTTGGTCTTAACCTCTTGCAGGCTGACTCATATGTGCTGTCTGGCTAATTTTAGGCTGGGGTGGGGAGACGGGTGGGAGATGTGAGTAGCTGTGAAATTAATTTAATTGCCCAAGCGGGCGATGTGTTTCTCGCAGCTGCCCTGGCTGTCCCCCTTGGGCACCGCCTTGTCCCTGTCGCTCTCACCCCGTGTCCGGCCGGCTGCTCGGCCCCCTCTGATGTCCTCGCTCTGTTTTTGGCTCAGCTCTTTCCTGGGGTGGGTGGTTGAGCAGGGCTGGGCGGCGAGAGCAGCCCCACGGGATCGATTCCTGTGTCTGCAGGTGGAGGGGATACTCGCGCAGAGACGTGGCGAGGCTCAGGGGGGACCCGTGACCGTCTTTTTTCCTTGCAGCCCCGAGCACAGAGCTTTGCGTTGGCCTTGCTGGCTGTCAGCGGGGCCGTCTTGCCTGCGGGCATAGCCAGAGCCTGCCTGTTATGACTAATAATAATAATAATGTTTGTAATGCTAATTACTGCTGCGGAGCCGCCTCGGGCACGGCCAGCCTGGAGCCGGCCCTGCAAGGAGCTTTTGGAGCTGGGGACCTGCAAGGTGTGCCAGCAAATCTCCCTTGGGGTGCTCCGGGAGCATTGCTAGGGATGGATCCCATCATTTTCCCCCCTGCTCTGCACCAAAAACGGGGGAGAAACTCGCGGGGAAAGGGAGGAGGCAAGGAGGGAGGGCTGGGGTGACGGCTGCTCCTGGCACGGGCCAGCTCGGCGGCTCCAAAGGAAAATTGCTTTTGTTGGGAGCGCTCACGGGCTGCAGTTCCAAGCAGGGATTGGGGAAGGCGTTGGATGGCTCCGTGGAAATAGCTGGAGCTGCTCTCTGGTCGCCGCTGCTGGAGGTGGCTGGGAGAGGTGGCTGTGCAGGACGTCACCCTCCGTCCCCCCGTGAGTCAGCGCAGGCTGGGCCGTGTCGCCGGCTCTATTTTTAGGGGCTGAAGATGAGCACGGAGCACGCTGTGTGCCATGTGGTGTCCTGTCTGGGCAGGGACACTGATTCAGAGCTGGGTGGGGGGGGTCGTGGTGTGGCACCGAGTGAGGCAGTGTCCCCTAAAATGGGGATAAGGGCACGGCCCCGTTCCCATGCCGTTGCCGGCGGTGTGAGCTGTCAGCTCATCCCTTTCCCTTTCTCTTTCTCCTCAGAGCCCAGGAGCTATGTCGAGTCGGTGGCCCGGACGGCCACGACGGGCAGGGGGGGGACCCTGCCGGCCGCCCAGCCCGGGGGCCTGGAGGTGCCCACCAGGAACGGCGCCTTCGGCAACTCCTTCACCGCCCCCAGCCCCGTCTCCACCAGCAGCCCCATTCACAGCGTGGACGGGTAAGCAGCCTGCTGGTGCCGTGCCTCGGTTTCCCTCGGTGTGCGTGGAAGAGGGGTGCCAGCCAGCTGTGGGAACCGCTGTGGGGCTGAATCCTCCTCTCCCCATCTCTCCCCAGTGCCTCCCTGCACAGCTACCCCTCCGAGGGCAGCCCCCACGGCACGGTGACGCCTCCCCACGCCGCGGCCGAGCCAGCCTACCGCTCGCCCGTCGCCTCCCAGATGCCCTCTGCTCACAGCAGCTACCAAACCCCGTCTCCTTCATCCTACCAAGCGGCCACCCCGGGCTCGCTCTACGCCAGCCCCGACTACCCCGATGGCCGAGCCGGCTTCCAGCCGGACCCCCAAACGCGGCCGCAGCAGCAGCAGCAGGTCAACGTGGTGGGCGTCCACGCGCTGCCGGGGAGCCCCCGCACCCTCCACCGGACAGTGGCTACCAACACGCCTCCCAGCCCTGGATTTGGGCGAAGAGCCGTCAACCCCGCTGTCGGCGGTGCTCCCGGCAGCCCCGGGCTGGGCCGGCACGCCGTAGCCCCCCACGGCAACCTGGCTGTGCCACCAGGGAGCCCAAGCCTCGCCCGGCACCAAGCGGCGGTGGCGGCGGTGCCACCCGGCAGCCCCGTTTACGGCTACTCCAGCCCGGAGGAGAGGCGCCCGACGTTGTCCCGGCAGAGCAGCTCGTCCGGCTACCAGCCTCCTTCCACGCCGTCCTTCCCTGTGTCGCCGGCGTACTACCCGGGCACCAGCACGCCGCACTCCTCCTCACCGGATTCGGCCGCCTACCGGCAGGGCAGCCCCACGCCGCAGCCAGCGCTGCCCGAGAAGAGGCGGATGTCGGCCGGGGAGCGCGCCAACAGCCTGCCCAACTACGCCACCGTCAACGGCAAGGCCTCCTCGCCTCTCTCCAGCGGCATGTCCAGCCCCAGCAGCGGCAGCGCCGTGGCTTTCTCCCACACCCTGCCGGATTTCTCCAAGTTTTCCATGCCAGGTGAGCGATGCCGTCGCCTCCCTGGCTCCTCGCCACCCCCTGTCCCCTTCTCTTCTGCGTCCCACGAGGAAGGGGTTGTGTCCTGATTTACTCCTGTCTGTCTGCGAGCCCGCGGCACTGCCGGGGCTAGGGCCATTTCCTGCTTCTTCTGCTTTTCAAAACCAGTGAATCCAAACAGGAAAAATACCGGCTCGGCACCGGGACCATCGTGCTGGTGTAAACAGCGCAGGGATTTGTGTACAGGGAAGATCAAAGCTCCCGGAGGCAGCTCGCATCCGCCTGGCTTTTCTCTGCCGTGGGGACGCGCCGACCTCCTGGCCCCGTTCCTGGTGTTTGCACCCTGGGGAGCCCCTGCGGCCGCGCTCCGTGCCCCCTCCTCGTTTCCAAAGGGGTGCCGTGCCCTGCGTGCTGCTGCGCCTGAAGCGCTGCCCCCTGCTCCCGTTACGAGACGCCTCCGTGACGCCAAGATCGGGCTGATAGGAGCCGGGGAATAAAGCGCCGGGGCAGCCGTGGCTCCAGCTGCCTCTCCGGTTTGGCTGCCAGGCAGGTGGCCCTTTGTGGGCTCGCCGGCGCCTGTGCCAGCCCCGTGACTCGCGGTGGCTGGGAGCCACCAGGGGAGTGGGGACCTCGGAACTGGGAGCGCTGGGGCGAAGCCATAAGCCTGGATTGCGAAGGGCCAGCTCCCTTTTAAATGTTGAAGCCCTGTTTTGTTTCTGCCTGTGGGGCAGAGGGGCTCTTCCCAGCCCTTCGAGGGTGAGCTGTACATGCCCAGGGGTGCCGTGCGCTCCAGGTGAAGCCCAACCTGGCCCTGTACCGAGCAGCAGGTTGAGGTTAACACAGCATGCTGGGGCTGAAAGGAGGTGAAGGTACCAAGGTCAACCAGCCGTGCTGCTCTGCAGGCAGGATTTGCTGAGAACTCATGCAGGGTTTTAGATACAGCCTCTTTTGATTTCTTTCCTTCTTTCCTCCTGCAGACATCAGCCCCGAGACTCGTGCCAACGTCAAGTTTGTGCAGGACACTTCCAAGTACTGGTACAAGCCGGAGATCTCCAGGGAGCAAGGTGCATAAATGGCACGGGATGAAGGACTCGGGAGCTGGGGTGTGCCTGGGGCTGAGAGAGCTGCAGCTCTGTGGGGTTTAGCGAGGGTTTTCCTTAGGGGCTGGGCTAGGAGTGAAGCACTGTGGATGGAGCCTGGCTCAGCTGCTGGCTCGTGTAATGTGGGCTCCCCAAACCTCCCCGCTGGGCAGGAGCAGTGGGGCTGTGCCCTTTGGGGCGCAAATCTTGCACTGAGAAGGGTGAGATGTGCCCCTTCCTAGCCACAGACCCACTCGGGTCCCCGACCCAGCTGGTAACGTCGTGGTGCCCAGCGTGGGCACCCCGTCCCGACCCACGTCACTGGTTTGGGAGGGCACGCTGCCTCCGGCTGTGCCAGGTCTCAGGTTTGCCCTTCTCTCCCACAGCCATCGCGCTGCTGAAGGACAGGGAGCCGGGGGCTTTCATCATCCGCGACAGCCACTCTTTCCGGGGAGCCTACGGCCTCGCCATGAAAGTAGCCTCCCCGCCTCCCACGGTCATGCAGCAGAACAAGAAAGGTATTGTGCGCCCTCCTGCTTCCCACGCCGGGATGCTTGCTATTGTTCAAGCCCTGGACGAGCGGGCAGGCGGCTCTGCTGAGCCAGACGTGCCCTTGAGTATGCGCTGATGTGGCAGCATCCCTCCCTGCCAGCCCCTGCCAGCCCCTGGGGGGCATCTGCAGCTGGGCTTTGGCACGGGGAAACTGGCACAGCCTCCCCGGCCCCCCAGCACCGTGGCTTGGGGTGGACCCAGTGCAAAGGGTCTGATTCCAGTGGAGAGCCCTCCCTCGAGCTGGGGGTGAGCAGGAGGACTGGTTTCCCTGGAGGATTGCTTTGGGATGGCCTAGGGAGGAGGAGGAGGGTGGCTGTGGTGTGACGATGTCCCATCCCTTCCCAGGAGACATCACCAACGAGCTGGTGAGACATTTCCTCATCGAGACCAGCCCACGGGGTGTGAAACTAAAAGGATGCCCCAACGAGCCTAATTTCGGTGAGTGCCCAGGTGTGGTTCCCACCCAGCCCTTTGGAAGCCTTGCCTTTGCTGGGCTGTCTGAGCAGAGCAATCAGGTGTCTGGGAGAGCCCCTGCCCCAGCTTCCTGGGGGCAGAGTGAGAAGAGGAGAAGAAATGATGCTGGGCAGGGTGAAGACGAGCCCCAGTGGGCACAGGGGCTTCAGGAAGAGCCCCATGTGGTCCTGTCCACCCAGAGCATCAGCCTGACAGGGCAGGCTCCGTGCTGACTGTCTCCCTCTCTCCCCAGGCTGCCTCTCGGCTCTGGTCTACCAGCACTCCATCATGCCCTTGGCCCTGCCCTGCAAGCTGGTCATTCCTGACCGAGGTAAGAGCCACGGCCAGCAGCATGAGGTGGCATTGGACTGCCACCTTCGGGTGTGCTGGGGGCTTCCCTGCCAGCCAGGAGCCACGCTTGGGGCTGGGTTTGCCCTGCGGGGCCAGCCCTTGGGGACACATCCCTCTCCTCTCCATGCTACGGGCTGTGCCTCCCGCTGGTTCCTGTGCTCAGCTGGTTGAGAGCCAGGCTGGGTTTTACTCTTTATCCTCGGTGCCCCTTCAGCACTGGCACACGATGCTCAGCAGCTGGAAAGGGGACAGTGCGTGTGCCCCCACCGTCCGCTGGGTTTCCAAGCAGGGAGCAGCAGTAACGTCCCATCTCTTCTAGATCCCATGGAGGAAAAGAAAGACGCCGCATCCGCCAGCAACTCGGCCACAGACCTTCTCAAACAGGGTGCGGGTGAGTAGAGAGAGGCTGCAGTGAGGCGAATGCGGCCCGGGGAGGTGGCTGACCCCACGTCTGCTTCTCCTTTTCCAGCCTGCAACGTCCTTTTCATCAACTCGGTGGAGATGGAGTCGCTCACGGGCCCCCAGGCCATCTCCAAGGCTGTGGCTGAGACGCTGGTGGCCGACCCCACGCCCACCGCCACGATCGTCCACTTCAAAGTCTCCGCGCAAGGCATCACCTTGACTGACAACCAGAGGAAGTAAGAGCCCCCCACAACACCTCCCCATGTCCCCAAAGCCTGGGCACACGTCAGGTGTGTGTGTCCTGCTGGAAGGATGTCCCCAGGGTGGCGTGGGCCTGGGCGTGGAGCAGTCCTGGGGTGCCCAGGGGACCCTGGGGCAGCTGCGGTGGGCAGAGGTGGGGGGCTCGCTGGCCGTAACACCCCTGCCTTGTGTTTCAGGTTGTTCTTCCGACGGCACTACCCTCTCAACACCGTCACCTTCTGCGACCTGGACCCCCAGGAACGAAAGTAGGTGCCCTAACGTGTGGGGAGCGCGTGTCCCCTGCCCCTTTCCCTCCCCCAGGCTGCTTGGAGCAGGGGCTTTGCTTGCTCTGCCTCCCCTTACTCCTGAGGAGGGCAGCAATGGAGGGTCCTGGTGGATACCCTGGGCAAACGCCAGCATCTCTGGTGACTTCTTGGTGTCCCCAAACACCTTCATGCACCAGGTAGCCGTAGGTCCCTGTCTCTGCGGTGTGCAGGAGGCACCGTCCCTCACACCTCCTCTTCTCCTTGCAGGTGGACTAAAACTGACGGCAGTGGCCCAGCCAAGTAAGTGCTTGCTGTGCTCGGTTCCTCCCGGCCGCTGTTGGGGTGGGTCCCACCGCTGTGTGAGCATCACCCCCAGGAGAACCGTGCCTGGTGGCCCCATGGTCACCCGAGGGGTGGGCTCGCCTCCTTGCTGCAGGAACATCTCACCCAAGCACGAGAGCGCAGCCCCAGGAGCTGTGCCCAGTTCCAGGGGTTAATTCCCCCTAATTTTAGCCATTGTGTTAGCGAAGGGGTTTTTATTAGGATGTCCAGCTGCCGGGATATTTCCCCTCTCCAATTAGAAACGCCGCAGCCTGGGCCTGTCTCACATTCTGTTCCCCTGTATTTATAACTGGAGTTTTGCATGTTCTAATTAAAAAAAAAAAAATAACATAATAAGAAGGGCATTTTCTTTACTGGGGGGTGAGACTGACGGAAATAACCACATGGCCTCATCCAGGGTTGTGGGCGGCAGCGCGTGGGTCTGCTCGCCCCGTGTCCCCGCGTGGCCTTCCCAGCTCAGTTGCGCGCCCCAAGGTCCCTCCCTGGGGGGACGGTGATGGGGAGGGTGGCGAGGGTGGTGGTGTCCTTTGGGTGAGGAACGCTGGCAAACCTCTCGCCTTCTCCCCACCCAGGCTCTTCGGCTTCGTGGCCAGGAAGCAAGGGAGCACCACGGACAACGTCTGCCACCTCTTCGCGGAGCTGGACCCGGAGCAGCCGGCTGCAGCCATCGTCAACTTTGTCTCCAGGGTCATGCTTGGCTCCGGCCAGAAAAGATGAGCCGGCGCTCGCGGGTGATTCTTGAATTTTGGAGAAGGACTTGGAGCTGATCCGAGAAGGAGCGTGAGGAAGTGCATTGTGGAAGAGGGAAGTGAATCGGGGGGGGGGGGGGAAAGGGTTGGAATTTTGGAGGAAAACAGCAAACAACAGCAACCAAAAAAAAAAAAGAAGAAAAAAAAAAAAGAACAAAACCCCTAAAAACTCAACACAAGCCAAACACACACGTAGAGGAATCAAAGCCATGCACCTACGTACCAGAGCCACGAAGTCACGCCAAACAGGGAAGGTGACCAAGGCGAAGGCGGCGGTGAGAGGTGTTCCAGCTTTCGGCATCGCAGGTCCTGAGGCTGCACCGAGCGGTGATGCTCGCTCTGGACCGAAGGCGGGATCATGACTGATATCTTCTATCTGGAAAGAAAAAAAAAAAAAAAAAAGAAGAAACAAACCGGCAAAAGCCACGGAAGAAGCTTCATCGGCGCATGCCTGCTGTGTGTTTGATGCAACCCGTAGGAGTAACGCCCTGCCGCAATGTGGGACAGGTCTGCAGGACGCCGGAGGAGATGCCCTTGGAAACATTCCCTTGCCGTGCTGCAGCGGAGGGTCTTGCCAGCCACTGTGCCGAGCCCGAAACCTGCTGGCTGCCTCGCTGGGGCATCTGAGGGCTTGATCCCAAACCCTCTTACGCCCTGGGAGCTCGGCTTTGGGCTGACCTCAGCAGCTGGCCCAGAGCCTGCTCCGATTCCAGCACCGCTCACAGGTGAGGCAGCACGAATCCACCTGGAGAGGGGCACCGCAGCCTCTCCACGCCTCCTGGGGTGCTGGTACCCAGGCAGCCCAAACCCGTGGGTGCTCCTGCTGCTCCACGCCTGGGGGCAGGAGGATGCTCCCCAGGGACATCCCGGGCTGGTGGAGAAAGTCGCCTCCTCTCCCGCCTTCCCCTTTTCCCTCCCATCACCAGTCCTCTTTGGCAGTCTTATCCTGCGGCCTGTCACACATTCTCATAACAACAACAACAAAAAAAAAAAAAAAAGGAAAGAAAAATACTGTAGTAATAATAATAATTATAATAATAATAGCGGATGCTTGCACAGTTTCCTGTGCAGAGCAGCGGACCCGTGGCTGGCCCTATCTCTCTTCGGAGACGTGCAAGCAGTTTTTAAATTGCATGGACGTTCAAGTTGCACGAAAGGCGAATGACTACAAGTAACTCAGGCGCTTTTTCTCATTTTTATTTTGGAGGCCACGTTAAAAAAAAAAGAAAAAAGAAGGAAGAAAACATATTAAAAAAAAAAAAAAAAAAAAAGGAAAGGAAAGGAATGGAATGGACCAGCAGTTGCTGGGCTACTTTGGCTCGGTGGGGAGGCCCCAGGTCCTCTGAGAGCCACCCTCCGCCTTCCCCCACGGCCGAAGGCTCGTGCCCCCCGATGCACAGCGGGTTTTGCAGCAGCTGAGGCTCTGCCCTTTGCCTGGGGGTGTGATGAGAGCCAGCCCTCGCTGGGAGCCGAGCTGCTGGCCAAGGGTCCCTGTGCCCTTGAGGCAGGGTGTCACGGTTTTGGGGAGCAGAGGTCCCAGCCCCAGGCTGCGAGCATCCCCTCCGAGCGGGGGGCTGCGGGGCAGCAGCTGATTCTCCAGCTCTGCACGGGGCAGGAGCACGGTGAGCGCAAAAGCCGAGAGCATTTTATTTTTGTAGTATTTTTTTGGAGAAGTTTCAGTGCAAAGTGGCCCAGATAGCCTGTTGGGGGCAAAATTTAGAAACTTAGTAGTGCAGTCCCCCCGGCGAGCTCGCCTCCCTCGGACCACCCTTGCCTTGATAGCTATAATATATATAGGAGCTATACCGACGAAATACTGTAAGCTAACAGAATTTTAAGGAGGAACAAAGGTTAAATTTACACTCCAAAAAATATTTATTTTTGCCATATTGCTTTCCGCGCATCGTTATCTCCCCCATTAGATCCGCCTTCCCCCCCAGCCCTGGAGAAAAAAACAACCACCCAACACGTTGAAAGCAAACCAGGTGCGAAGAAAAACGCCGGGGTCGGGCGTGGGGGGGTCCCCACTTGGTGGTGGTGGTCGGGGGGGGCGTGCGGGTGACATGCGTGTGACCGGGGGCGCGTGCGTGTGCGTGTGTGTGTGCGTGACAGAGCGAGCGGCGTGGGCGCGCGGAGGGGGCCGGCGTGGCCGGAGGCTGGTGTATGGCGAGCGTTGGATGCGTAGCGGGGATTTTGGGTGCGAGACTGCGGTGGGATAAGGGGGGGAAGGCGGCCAGGGGGGGGTTTTCTCCCCCCTCCCGGCTCCCCCCTCTGCCCGCACGGATGCGGAGACCTTTTCATATATATATATATTATTTTTGGTGTTTCAAAAGCGATTCCCTCCTTCTGCGAAATTCAAGCGAGACGAGAGACGATCTCACCCGTAATCTCCTCACCCTGCCGTTAACCAATTAGAGAAAACACTGTGTCTATAGATATATAAATATATATTTTTTGAAAGTCTCTATTTTTCAGACTTCGTTTTCTCACTGCTAAGAAAGAGAAGAGATGCTAATGCTGTAACTTTATTTTAATCTGCTGCCTCGGAAACCGGTGCTTGAAACTCCCATTCATCCTCCCCTCCCTCCCCGTCCAAGGAAGCAGATTAAAGCACCCCAGAGATGTCGAGCACAGCAGATACCTGCCGGCAGCATCACGCCTGCTTCCAGCTGGGACCTCACGGCTCCCGCACTAACCCACTCGCTGAAGCCAGAGATTTACACCGCATCCCAACCTCGGACCCTAACAAAATCGCCCGACGGTTATCTCGTTTTTTTTTTTTAACACAGAGCTTCCGATGATGTAGCCGGGTGTTTGTCAGCTACCTTTAAAGGCACTTTTCTTCTTTTAGCTCCTTTTTTTTTAAAAAAAAAGTTATGTTTTTAGGTGCAGCTCCCCTTTCTGTCCCCAGTTCACGTTGCCTGGGGCCAGCGGGGACCCAGCACCGCGGTGATATTTTTCCTTATGAAAGGGACGGAAAAGGTTCTTTGGTTTTTCTTTGGCTTTTCGATGCAGTCCTGGTATTTGAGAGCCGAGCTTGTGCGAGTTAAGCCCAGCATATGTTTCGTTGTAATCACACTGCCGTGTTCAGCAGCCGGATGTTATCTCTCTCACACACACACACACCAACACATCCCTCCTTCCTGCACAAAGAACTGCATATATTCTTGCCAAAGATATCCTTAAAAACGCACTTTTCCCCATATATATATATATATATATATATAATTTTTTTTTTCTGTTTGTGTAAATTTGTTGTACGTGCCCTTTTTGTGTCGGTTCGTTCTTCGGAGAGGAACCCCCCCTCCTCCTCCCTTTGCTGTCCCTTTTGCTGCCCATTCACAAAGGCTCCCCGTGGGATTCAGCTTCTTGCCTGTCCCCAAATGGGGACCCCCAAGCAGAGCTGGCACTGGGGACCTGCAGCAGGGCTCCCATTCAACTCGCTGCCTCCAATCCCTATTTTGGGGGATCAGCCCCAGGGGTTGTCCCAGCCCCCAGGTCCCACCTGGATTTGGCTGCAGCCGCCAGGCATCAATTTTTTTTTCTTTTTCCAGCCCGTTCAGCAGCCCGAGCTGAAGCGCAAAGTGTGACGGCGCTGAGCAGATCCCCACCCAGCAGGTCGGGCAGGTAACAAACCAGTTGCCCCAAAAACCCAGACGGCAGCATCAGCAAAAGTCATACCTTCCCGTTGGAGCAGGCAGGGAGATCAGACAGCAAAGGAGCCCGCAGGGGCTTGTTTGATTTCGTTCGTTTGTTTTGCAAATTGCGAGGTTGGTTTGGGGTTACTATTTTTTTTTTCTTTTCCTTAAAAAGGAAAAAAAAAAAAAAGAAAAGAAAAAAGGAAGCAACCCAATGTTTCTGTTGGCGGATCCCGTGTTTTGTATGTTATTTTTTTTTTTTTCCCCCTGTTGTTGTCTTCGTTACTTTGGGAACGTTACAGATTTATTTGCTAATCAGTGTTAATGAACAGTTTAAAACTTTCAGACTTGCCCATTTCTGTGTATTTATATAGATGGAAAAATACGTTATATTTTGTATCTCTGTGCCCATGATGTCGTCGCGCGTGTAAAGGTGACTTCGGTCGCACCGTGTCTGCGTGTGAATGTGACTCCGCTTTCGTCTTCCCCTTTGTACAGACGTCTGATTCTCTGCAGTTCATTGTATGGCTTTATAAAGTGGTAAAAACGAAAATCAGTTATATAAAATATACTGTTGCTTGGAATGCCAGCTCGGTGTCTGCATCGCTGGGGATATATCCTGAAATTTCAGGGAGTGCAGGAAGAAACGCTCTGTTCTTTTTGCACAGGGGGAAACAAACAAACAAAAAAACCCACCACCAACAACAAAAAGCCCGACAGCTCTGCCCCTCCACCCCATTCCTCGATGGCAGGCTCGGGGCTGGCAGTGGGTGTGGGAAGATGGGGCTGTGCTGCTCCACATCAGCCTTAGCCGCAGCCGCTGCTCTCCAGATGCTGCTTCACCGGGGAGCCCGAGGGCTGCCTACAGGGCTCCAGCTCTGCTTTATGGCCTTCGTTAGCCATGAGGGACATCTCCATCTTTCTGGGAGCCCCTGCCAGCACTGGGTGCTCTTCACATCCCGCTGCTTCGTCCCAGGTTGTCCCAGGCACCGAGGGGGTGATGGATGATGCGCCCCTGCGAGCCGCTCTCTGGTCCCTGCCGACCCCACGGGGGTCTTTCACCTTTGCCAGGGCCATGGTTTGGGCTGAGCTCTGCACCCCTCAGACCCTACGTGCTGCTCCTTTTGGAGCCATCCTGCCTGCTAAAACAAAGCGACTCCCCCCCGAAGCTGCAGCCCCGGCTTTTCCCGCGCTGCTGCCGGAGCAATTCCCAGCATCTGGCGGAGCCCTCAGCCCCCAGCTCCCTGGCTCCGCTCCTTCCCCTCCTCGCTGAGTTGGTGGCCAAGACCCGGCCCCCGGGATGGATTGAGTTTAATTATACAAGAAATATCAGCCAGAGCAGCGGCAGTTTCTCTGGCGCCAGCGCTGCTGCGGCTCAGAGGCTCGGAGCTTCTCCTGGGAGCCGGGAGCACTAAAAATACCTCCTGCCTCTCTCCAAAATAGCTGCGGGGCGAGGAGCGGATGGAGGGGGCTGCTCGGAGGGGACCCCGTGCTGGGGGGCTTGCGCAAAGGCGGGAGGGGTAAAAAAAAAAAAAAAAAAAGCAAAGGGGAGGAAAGGGGATGTTTTCTGGACCCCCCAAATCCAGCCGTGGGGCTGTGGGTGGGCACCAGGCGATGTGCACCGGAGCCAGGCTGCTCGGGGGGACCTCGGGAGGCACCGAGGGGTGCCGAAGTGGCACGGGCAGGCTGCTTGCTGCGAGCCAGAAAACGCCGTGCCTGCCCTCCTCCCCTCCCTACCCACCCCCTTTTCTTCTGCAGTTAATTCCCCATTTCCTTTCCAAAATTCCTCGGGAGCTTCTGGTTTGTGTTTTTCCTCAACATGTTCTTATCTGCCACCCGCGCTCCCTCACCGGGCTGTGCAGCGCAGGCGCTTCGGGGGCTCCCTCTCTGCAGCTCGCCGCTGTCCCCAGGCCAGGCCAGTGGTGCCACCAGCAGGGACAGGTCCCACCAGCTCCACGCCAGGAGCCCCCATCGCCTCTCCCTGTTCCTATCCAGTCCCTTCCTTCACGTACCTAAAGCAGAAAGTTTTTATTATTATTTTTTTTTTCTCTTTTCAGTCCCTGCTCTGGAGGCTCAGGGCCACCCAGGGAGTGGTTCTGGAGGGGCTGTGGGAGAGCTGAGGGCTCTCAGCCCCCCCTGTCACCCACCCACCTCCAGAAGAGAGCTTGATGCTGGACAGCTGAGCTGTTGGGAAGCCATGAGTGGGCTCAGGGCACCAAGCCTTCACAGGGGGCACATATTTCCAGCTGGCTTGCTTGGAGACATGGTCAGGCACCGGGCAGCCAGTGGTGGGGATGGGGCAGTCTCCTCTTCTTTCACTTTCACCCTCTCCCAGGCTTGCCAAGGGTGCTGGGGCCCCTCAGGAGTGACCCCGAGGGGACAGAAGGTGTGACAGTCCAGCTTTCCATCAGCATCGTGTATGGGCAAAAGCCAGGGCCAGCCAGCATCCCTGGGGTGGGACGAATGGAAAGGATCCAATGCAGGCAAAAGCCAACCTCAAGTTCGGGCTGGGGCAAACACGCTCACGTCCTCACCCTGCTTGGCAAAGAGTGGCCCCTGTCTGTCCCCGTTCTTGTTGCAACCCCTGAAGCCAAGCATCCCCTGCCAGCCTGAGCCTGCATTTGCCACCCAACACACACAGCACGGTAAAGAAAGGGATTTGTCCACAGGGATGATGCCAAATCCTTGCCTTGCAAGCACCCACATCCCATTTCCCAGCCTGGCCCAGGCTCTGCGGTGTCACGGGCAGGATGAACTGGGATGCGACCCGAAGACCTTTTGGGGTGCTTTGGGGAGCTTTGGGGTGCTGAGTTCACTGGAAGGTGCTAGAAAGCCTGCCCTGGCACCAACACATGTGTGCGTGCACACATGTGAGTGATGGTGACACCACAGCCCACGGGCAGAGGGGCACTGCGTCCTTGCCCAAGTGCACGGGGCTCCTCTGGACACACAGACTGGGTCTGAGCAGCACAGCACCCCAAAAATGCCCCGTGGCCTTCCCTGGGAGGTGACCAGGATGGCTTCCGGAGACACCGTGGCTGAGTGCCACCACCCATCCCAGCAGGGCCTGGGGAGGTCCATCACGGGGCTGTGGGTGGGAAAAGCCACCCCAGAAATAGCTATGGGGCACGGTCATCATCTCGGGGGGGTGTTGCTGCTTGGTGGGAGGTCTGTGGGGCAGCACTTTCCCATTCTCCATGTCCACGGTGGACGGAGAAAGGCAACAAAGGGATTTGGGGTTAAATAGTGAACAAAAAGGGCCGGTGTGCCATGATGGGGTTACTTAGAGAGCGGAGTGGAAACCCTGGAGGTCTTGGAGGGGAAAGAGGGGCTGAGCTAGAGCAGGGTGGCCTGGAGGAGGTCTGGGCTGTGCCTTGGAGAAGGGCAGGACGGGTCTGTCCTTCTGCCTTGTGAGGTTCTGGCTCCATCTACAGGGATGTGCCTCCAAGTGATGGAGGCCTGGGACTGACGCATGCCCAAAGAGGGCCGAGCAGGAGGTGAGGCCTCCTCGCCTGCAGCCAGCTTCTCCCGTAGCTCACCTCCTGCAGCCCACCTCCAGATTTTGCTCCTCTTCCTCGGCGGTGCTGGGGCAAGCTCAGGTGCAGGTGGGGTTGGGTGTTGGTGGGGTCAAGGGGCTTGGAGCTTGCCCCGTGTCCCAGCCCCAGGGGCACCTTGAGGGTGCTGGCCCCGGGCTTGCATGGTCTTCAGAGCCTCTGCCAGACCCTGCCTGCCTCTCACCTGAGCAAAATGTCCCTGTGAGACCCTTTGCACCCCTCCAGCAGCACCGTGCAGCCTTGGATCCCGCAGGACCACGGCTCCCAGCAGACGATTTTGGCCATTGGGGATGAGGGGGACAGACACAAGGTCCTGGGTGCACGTTCAGGGCTGGAGCCCAGAGGAGTCCCCAGGGGGCTGACCTATCCAGCAGGCAAAGTGAAATCAGGGGGGTGTCTTAGCAAGGCAGCCTCATTCACACGCTCAGGAGAGAAAAAGGGCTGAAGGGAAGGGGGGATGTGCCTGTCCTGGGGACAGTGGGACAGCTGTGTGGCCGTGCCATGTGCTTTGTGGCAGCTTTCTGGTGGTGGTGCTGGGGGTCCTGCTCCCGGTTTTCCTCCCTGAGTCAGGGAGTCTGTAATTATAGGAGGAGCTGGTAATGGTGACAGTTCCCAAAAAGGGACATTGTGAGGCACTCACAGGTACACTCACAGGCATCTCTACTCACTGCAGGGCAGAAACACCCCTCTGATCTTTTTTCTCCCATCTCTGCTAACACCACCCTCCAGTGCTACCCACTCTTGACTTCCCCCTTCATTCCCCAATTTTTTTATTTTTTTTTTTAAAGAGAGCGAGAAAGAAAGAAAAGGAGAAGGGGAGGAATGCAATATTTGCAAGCTCATTATTTCAAGCCTCCAACAACTGGATGAAACGAGTCACCAGTGAGCAGCTTCTCGTGACTGTGCACAGAGCCCTTGCCAGAAGAGCCAGGCTCTAATGAGATCCGCATGCGGCAGGGAGCCGGCGTTTGAGTCGGAGCAAGAATTCGGCAGCGCCCTCGGCTCCTCTGCAGCAGAGCTCTGCCGGGACACACTGCAGCTGCTTGACAGAGATAGGGGGGAGAGGAAAAGAGTGATTTCTGGCTGGAACTGGGTGTCCAGACTCCTTGCTGCCTGTGGGGTGGCTTGTGTGAGAGCGGTCTGTCTTATTTGGAGATGCTTGGCAACCATGTTTGGTTTTAAAGAGATCTTTATTATTTTTATTTTTTATTTATTTATATATATTTTTTTCAGGGCTGCCAGGTATCTCTGCTGAGCATCTCCTTCCCGCTGGGAGAGCACAGGGCAACTTCGTCCACCAGCCTCGGGGCAATCTGGAAAGGCTCATGTGGGCTCCCTTTCCGGGCTGGGATTTTGCAAGTGCACTAAGATCAGATGGGCAAAACCAAGGAAAAAAAATCCTGGGTGGGGTGGGAGAAAATGGTTGTGGTGACTCAGGATTTAGTCTTTGCAGTCCCTTCCCTTTGAGACAACCTGAGTTGAGCCCACGGTTTGGCCAACGCTGTCCTCAAAATACCTTTACGTGCGTGTCCCCAGTCCTTGTTCCTGGCACCTCAGCCAAGACTCGCTCCTCGGCTGTGGAGATGGAGCTCAGGGCCTTCACTGAGAGGAGCGGGGAGAGGCTGGTGGTGGAGGCAGCAATCTCCCTGGGAACACCGGAAAGCTTTGCAGGAGATGCCAGGGATGCCTGGGACATGTGGAGCAGCCAAACTGACATTTTGGCACGGTGTTGGCTCAGTAAGACGTGAGGAGAAGCAGGAACCCGTGCCAAGGTCCTATTTTAAAGCAGACCCCCCTTGAACCCTTTGATATGGATAGTGCTGGGGATAGGGTTTCACACATCTTTATAGCTCACACTTCCATGTGAGAGAAACCTCAGCCTTGCTCAGGCAGCAGGCTGCTCTCCACCTCAGCCTGATGGGTTGCAGCAAAGTCTGTCCCTCGTTCCCAAGGGCTCCTGGCTCCAGCCCTAGCCCGGCGAGAGGGTGATCACTCTCCAGCAAGAAAAAGAGCTCATCTGTGAGATTTAACAGGGCCCTGGTACCCATTCCTGGATTTTTTTTCCTCTTCACACTGCTGGGAAGCAGGGGGACTTCCCCTCTGCAGCCACTTCAGAAACTGCTGCCCAAGCAGAAGAAGAGTGACCACGCGCAGCGCAGGACGAGAATGAAGGGCACCAATGACCAGGCCACTTGGCCTACAACCCCCCTCCAGCGTCAGCACCCTGCCACCCAGTCTCTGCTCTCTCCTGCATCATTTTCACCAAAAGTCATCTCAGGGCCACCAGACCTTGGGGAGCACCAGGTGGAGATGCTGAGGGGTTGGTCCCAAGGCAACGCTGGTGACCCAAGCCCTTGGGGCTGTTTCCCCCAGTTCCTCTCCCACCCATTTTATCCCTTTGCTGCTGTCTCTGGAGGTCCAGTGCCAGCTTCTCCTGCTTCTCCCCATACATCTCCAGCCATGTGGGACCTTGCATTCTTCAGGGGAGAAAACCCTGCACTTGTAAGGTGCTGTGCTGTGGATCCAGCCTCCTGGGTGCTGTTGGTAGCACTGTGGGCTCACACCACTAGAGGTCGGCCGGTCCCTACCGATGGGACTGATGAGAGCAGGAGGAGGGAGCAGCAGGCCAAAGATGACTTGGCTGATGGAGCCTCGTGTGTGTGTGTGTGTGTGTGTGTGTGTGTGACAGATACTTCCTCTCCTATTGACATTTCTCCCGGCCCCAGGCCAGCTTTCCAGGCTTGCTGCTGCTCCTCATATAGAGCGGTGTATTTGACACGCTAGAAGAAAGGCAGGTTTTGAAGGGCAGGGGAGCGCTGGGATAACTGGAGTGCCAGCTTTTCCTGGAAAAAAAAAAAAACAAAAAAAGAAAAAAAATAAAAGGGTTCAAGCAGTCAGCCAGTGCACACAGAGCCCTGGCAGCCCAGCTGTTGGAAAGGTGAAGGGTCTCCCCTCAGCCTCATGGAGAGGGGTCTTGGCACTGGTTGCGCTATTCCCATTGCTCGGTGACCCGTTGGGACTGGAGGCTTCTTGTCGTGCCCCCAGGAGCTTGCACTGAGTGTGACACCCCTGATCTCCAGCAGGTGCAGGTCCCACCCGCTGTCAGTGCAATTAGGACTAGGAATTCACAGCAGGGGAATGGCCAGGGGGCTTACTGCAGATCCAGCCCCCGTTTTGCTCATTTCTCTCCATCTACAGAGTAAGGGAAGAGGCTGGCGTGGCACACCCTGCAGCTGGGCTGAATGCTCTGTGCTGCTGGTGAGGGCACAGGAGGTGTCAGATCACCATTAGACCGTGGGCACTGTCTGGAGACCCCCTCCAACCCAGCAGAACTGTGAGCAGAAGGTGACAGTTTTACTGGGAACATTGCATTAACGGGAGGTAAAACTCAGGGCCCCTCTCCCCTTTCTGGAACATGACACCCAAAATGTCTGCACAGGGGGTTTTGTGTGCTGCCTGCCCACAGTTAGGCTCAGCTTCGAGGAGTCTGCTTTTACATTTATTTCTTCACAGGTTGCTTGTTTGCTCGCACATCTGAGGTTGCATCTACCACAGCCATTGGTTTCTCGGCTGCCTTGCAGCGTTCATAAACCACAGTTAAACAAGGAGCCCATGGGATGATTTTCCACCAGCTTCTCAGGTCTCAGGGAGTTCTCGGAAGGGTGATGTGGTAGCTCCCTAATTTTTACCTGTCTAGGTTTCAGGTGGAGTGGATTGCTTGGAGGATGTGCCTCAGTCCCTTGGGTAGCAGCCAGCCCTGATTCCAGCCAGACGCCCTTCAAATGGCTTTCAGATGTCCCCCCTTGAGGAGGACAGCTCGGTACCTAACACCCAGTTTGGTGCACGGCTCAGACAGGCTGCTCCCTGTCCAGTGCTTCCAAGAACTCAGCGATCCAGCGGCTTCCTCTGGTCGCCAGGAGCTCGGTCCTGCCAAGCCTTCTCCGAGGAGATGGTGATGACAGAGTTCACTTTACAGAAGGGGAGAAGCAAACCTGCCTAGCTCCAAACGTGGTCCCTGCCAGCCAGGGAGAAGTGGGTGAACCAAGTTTCAAAGCACTGGAAAATCAGAGCTCTGCGCTGGTCGTGGCCGTTCCAGCAGCAGAGGGAACCTCGCTGGGTGGAAGTCAGCCTTCTGCTGCTGGGCTCGGCTCCTAACTCCAAAAACCTTAGCTGGTTTGAACTCAGTATCTCAGTTCTTCCATTTGTAACCTGAAGGAGGCCAATTTCTGTAATTTTTGGAAACTCGTTTCATGTAATCATAACCCTACGGTACAAGAAAAAAAACACACAAACTTTAAATAAATACCGGTGTGTTTTGTGACACAAAAACCAGATACAGTGTATGGAAAATATAACCTCCTTCCATCTGGAAATGGCTTGGGATTATCTACTTGTTCTTGTAACTCATTTTCTACATGTCTCTGCTTCAAGGGTGATTTACTGCAAACATCTCCGTGTTCTCTTTGCTATATTGATTCATAAGAAATCCTTTCACAATGAAATCATATTTTCCATGCTCCAAAAAAAAAAAAAAAAAAAGTCAGATAGAAGATGAAGAATATTATTGTAACAGGAAAATGGTTAGGACAAAGAAAGCTTATAATTTTGTAAACAGAGGTTGGGAGGAGGCTTTTGGGATTGAGTTTCTGGGCAGCGAGTCAGAGGGTTTTTCTTTTCTTATTTTGAAGACTCTACTGGCAATGTCTCCAACCCAGAAAGAAATAAATATAAACAATTCCCCCCTCCAACACAGCTTTGATAGCTCAATTAGCAGAATTAAGAATGTAATGAAGGATGCGCCCAGGAACATTGGCTGTCTTGGACAAGTGTTTTGAACTTAAAGGTCCTGTCCCACCACCGACTGCCAGAGAGGATAAAGCTAGATGCTATCTTCTACTGCTAAATGTTTAAGTGACCAAAGCCAAATGATTTCATGCCACAGATGGGACGGTGTCACCCATCCGGGGGGTGGGGGGCAAAGAAGAGGCAAGGAGAGCACTTCCAACTAAAATGAAAGTTTGAGAGTTAAAATTGTCCTTTTTTTTTTTTTTTTTTTTTCTTTTTTTAACATTTTAATTTTTTTCCATTGGAAAAAAAAAAAAAAAGGGCAACAATTTCTTTCCCCTCCCATTAGTCACAGTGAGTAAGTGGGTGAAGTGGCTGATGGTGGCGGAAAGGAATGATATTTGGCTAAGAAAAACAGTTTATGGTATTTGCAAACACTTAGCAAAGCAGGTGATTACTGTTGTTTTGCTTGCTAAAACCATTCTTCTCTTTTGGACAACCCAACATCTTTTTTTTTTTTTTTTTTTTTTTTTGTGGAACAATCAGAAAAAAATGTGCAGGAAATTGTGAAATTTTTTTTTTTTTCTGCTATTTTTGTCCAGTGCTGCAATTGCCAGTGATGACCAATTTGGTTTCTACACATTGCCACTCTGCTGGGAGAGCTGATTGGGAAGGCATGTGTGGAACGGCTCCTCCCGGGGGAGCTGTTCTGCGTGGCCTGTGAATCCTCAGCTCCAACGTGTTTTGGCACCGAGGAATGTGGAGGCAGAGGGAGGGAGAAACGAGCGAGCAACTTCTGGGCAGCTCCACATAGCTCACCTGGAACTGATTTTCAAGGGACTCATCGTCATCTGATGTAAATCAAAATAGCTCCATCCTTGCTTGGTTGGGTTATTTTCCAAAAGTCTTGTATCTGGGCAAGGAAAAGTCATGCATGTCATGGTCTTTCTGCGGCTACTGTCCTGCTTGTCCCTCCTCAGGCTGTGTCCTCCTTATGTACTCTGAGATTTTATGCATGTGCAGAAAAATCCTGCTTGGGCAGAACCAGGGAAATTCCTTTCTGGGGCACTTTTGGAGCTGCTGATCTGGGGATCTGAGGCCTTGTAAGCTCTGGTTCTGGTTTCACAGCTTTTGTGAGCTGCCTTGGAAAAGTCTCCAACCTTCCCATCCAGGTTCACCACCTCCTTTCCCAGCTGTGAAAATAACCCAGGGTGGGACAGAGAGCTACACCCTCTCCCCTTCCCGTGGACCTCAGCAGATGTCGTGATGGATGGTGAAAGCCAGCTCTGTGGAGGTGTCAATGGAATTTGGCTGCGGAAGGAACTTGGTTTATTCTGTCATTCGTCAGGGCTGTGATCGCTGCCCGACAACTGGCAAAATCAGCTCATTTCATTCAACCAGCAGTGAAACTCTAGATCTTTCTCTGCGCTCTGCTTGGAGGCCTTTCCAACTGTCTGCATGCCCCTGTTCTCCAGCAGGCCAGAAATTGAGACTTCAAACTGGTGATGAGGTTTAGCTCTGATGCAGGCAGATACAGGGACAATCAGCCTTTGATCAGCTCGACAAAGCTGATAATTCAGATTATTCCTTGCCTTTTGCCTCCTTCCCTGCGGATGATATTTGTTGAGGTCAGCTGTGATCCAGAGATCTTTCCAGTGCAGGAACCATTCTCAGGAGATGACACTCCCCATGGTGACTCGCTGGGACTCTTTGAGATGGCTGTCAGAAACCTGTGCCATGTTCATCCATCTCAAATCACAGCCGATGCACCTGAGTTTGGCCTGAAAAGACAGCAAGCAATCCAACAGAGGGCTCAAGGAAGCTGCCTAAATCCTGCACATCGATGAGGTCTCCACGGCTTTCCCCCTCCAGCTCCTTTTCTAGTTGTAGTCCCAGTGAGACTGTGTGGGTCACAAAGCTAAGACGTGACAGAGCAGTGAAGCCAAATGCAGAGTGTCGCAAGGATTCTCGATCCTCCCAGCTCCTTATTTCATCTTTCACTTTGCACATCCTTGGACATGGTGATATTTTGTTTTGTGAGGTCAGGCTGCCTAGCCTGCTTCCCAAAGCTTGTAGTCTCAAGCTCCAAGCTGATGTTTGTCCTTGCTCACTCTCTTGTCATCACTCGTGATCAACACCCAGGGCTTCTGAGGGAGAGATAAAAATATTATAATGCATATAATTGAGCAATACCATAATATAGGTATAGGGAAATCCCATGATGCTGCATCTTGAGCCCAGGCTAGTGGTTTGGAAAAGGTTCATCAGCTTTGGATGTTTTTCAGGGTCTGTTCTACTAACAGGATCCCTGTTCATGTCAGAAGATGTGCCTCTTAGTGGATCTGACAGGCCGTGTGGGCTCGTGGTCAGAGCACTTCCTCGTAATTGCCTTCACTCTACCCGTGACCCCGATCAGGCCCGAGACCTCACTGAACTCCACATTTCCTGAAGCATCTTCTCGGCTCAGCTGCCTCCAGCTCTAAGAAATGGATCTGCTTGAGTAATGTGGTTTCCTTCGGCTGCATGGAGAGGGCGGACATGACCTAGCAATGCAGGAGAGGTTTGGGTTGTCCCGTCCATTGGAAGCATGGTAGCTGTAGAGAGGAAGAAGACAAACCTGGCAGTGAAGGAGCTGCTCATTGAGGCCTCTCGGTTGCAAAGGTGCCTGTGTTCCTGCGGCATCTCTGTGTTATTACGATGAGACATTTTTTAAATGGCATTTCTTAGACAGCCATGTGAGGAAGTTCCTGGAGAGCATGTATCAAGCCAAACCCCAAGGCTGCAACCGAAGCCTGACTCCCAGCGTGCTGGTGGCTTGTGTGATGGCCTGCCCAAAACTCTAGCTGGGACCAGTGGTCTGAATCCCTGTCTCAAAAGTGCAGGAAAACTCATGGATACTTGGTAGAAAAGTTTCATTCCCAGGATAGATGTAGCAGTAACCCCCAGCCACAACCTACACGTTCAATCAAAGCCAGAGCAGATGGTTTATTTGGCTAGGAGGTGGCACTACCCCCTCTCTCTCTTGCCTCCTTGATTACAAGGGCAGCCTACGGAGAAATACAAGACTGAAGCATGTATGAAACCTCCTGGGACTCCCCCTGTGTCTCATGGGGAGCCCTGCATCCTCCATCAATTGCTGTCCCTAGAGCAGGCCCTGAACTAACCAGGTCTCCACCCCTAGCACTCAGACCTGCTTCTGTGGAAGTCCAGTCACCCCGGTTCTGCTATCCTCCTTCTTTTTCCTTTTCTTTTTGTGCTCCTTTCCCTTGAGCACAGTTTCTGCCCTTCCAGCCTAGCCTAGAGGCCATTGCAGCACGTGTTGTGTCATTAATTATTAGCAAATATATCGACATCTGTCAAATATCTTCCTGGAGACCTGCATTAATTCAAGCCTGACTTTAACTCTAGACAGAAACTGCTGATCACCTACAGTAAGTCCTAAAAACATCACATGGAGGGAGGAGGGCCTCACAGGAGGAGATCCCAAACACTGAGGTGTGTCCTCAGTGCCCACCAAAGTCTTTGAGTGTTGCATCAATACAGTGACAAAGAAGAGATTTGGGGAAATCTTTCCACAGTCCCCAAGAGGCAAGGATTCAAGTTATTAATGCAAAAGGAATCAGGATTTCCTGCTTAGACTCTTCATCTGATTGCATGGCCAGGGCAAGTGCGAGCCCTTCAGGGGGCAGGTGCCGAGCACAGCCCATTTATCCTGAGCTGAGGCAGTACAGCAGGCTCCTGGCAGGTTGGGAAGGGTGCTTCAGAGTCAAGTGGTGTGAAGTGCCTCCAAGTGCTCAAAAGGCTGAAGAAAATCTTATTTTCATCACTTTCTCAGGCATTGTTGAAAACCCCACTATAAACTAAGGAAAGATCACGAGACGTAAATGTAAATGAAGATAACGAGGTCATGGGTAAAAGCAACATTTTCAGGGCACAGCATGGTGTAAAGGAGAACTAGCAGTCAGGAAATGATAGAAAGATCAGTGTCAAAGGAAGGACAGAGGGATAGGTGCTAAGGATATTGCGGATGGAAGAGTGAGGATAGCAGTCACGATCAAGGTAGAGAGGGAGTACATGGCATGTGCAGTCCTCCCTCATAGCTGATATGGGAAAAATGGTTGGGAGTCCTTCAGTCTCCTCTGGGGATGCTTGGGATGGTAGAGGTGGTGTATTGCGAGGACCTCGCCTCTTTGTTTCAAAACCCATCCCATCCCCACATAGGACAAAGAGGAGCTGTTGGTGCCCAGCTTCAGAGAAGCACCCCCTAGCCTAGAAGTACCTGGGAAGCTGGCAAAGTCACGGCTGTGACATGTCTCCCGGCAGCAGATGCCTTTAAAGAAAAACAAAACAAAACAAAACACAAAAAAATGAGCAAAACAAAACAAGCCCAACCCAAATCCTACAGGCTGGGGGAAGAAAGCAGAGAAGTCCCTCCAGTTACTGAAACTGCCTCGTCAGCATCCACGAGTGGCTGGCTGGCTGGCTCTGACAAAAATTGATGGGGACCATGTGGCAGTCAACACGGGAGAGGGTGGGAGGGTGCCAAGTTTTCCGACGTATGTGTGTGTGTATGTGTATGGGAGCGTGTATTTATTATCCCGTCCCCTCTGCAGTTGCCTGTGTGACTTGTGCCAGCACGCTGCGGAGATGTGGCCTTTCCCTGGAATGAGGAATGCGTCAAGGAAAGTGCGGTTGCATATAGTTATGAACATATGGAGGCCCTGGAGTCACGCCACATGGTTTGCCACTAATTGAAATAGGCTGGCTAACCTCTTATTGTGGCCACCAGGAGCAACCCTGGGGGAGGGATGGCGGGGAGGAGGGGAGCACGGTGAATGGGTGCAGGATGTCTTCCAAAGCATGACTCGGGGAGGAAAACACCTCCCTTTCCTCCTCCGCCTCCTCCGGGATGGAGGCGCTGCAGCGGGTCCAGAGGCAGAAAGGGGAAGCTGTGCCCCGAGACCCAAACGTGGATTAAGGCTGTCCAAAAGTAAAAGTCTTTTGTACCTGGGTTAGCTCCACGCATGCCTGGCCTCCTCCCTCAGAGATAAAGTGCTGCGTGGGCAATAAGAGATGGGGAGAGATGGGGAAGGGATAGGAAGACAGCAAATAGGAGGCAACTCGTAGGAACAACTAGGGCAGTTCTCAAAAGGGAAAGGCATGAGCTGATATGTGGGAGAAGAGGTCCAGCAGCATGTGGGGTGTTCTGTGGACATAAAAAACAAACAAAAAACTCCTGAGTGTTCAGACACATCCAGGTTTATGTGCTCCAGTAAAGGTTGAGTCATCAGCTGCTTTGTTTCTTGCATGTATTGCAAGATGTGGCATTTAAAGTGGTGGGGGTTGTTTAGTTTAATTTAATTTAATTTAATTTAATTTAATTTAATTTTATTATTTTATTTTATATTTTATTTTATTTTATTTTATTTTATTTTATTTTATTTTATTTTATTTTATTTTATTTTATTTTATTTTATTTTATTTTTTCATTACCTGTCTTTGGTCTATATTGGTGACGTGAATTCTTGGAATGAAGAAAGCTGAAGAGCAATACCTAGGTTGAGATCTCTGGGTTGCCCTGGACTCAGCATCGTGCCCTGTTGGGCTATCTCCCAACTACGGAGTGGAGGACCTCCTTTGACAGCTATCAACATCTCCTGCTCGTGGACTCCTTGTGGAGCTGTATCACCCCTTAGCTCTCAGATATTCAGCCTACATCTCTTGGCCATGTGGAGATCTGGGTATATCAGAAGGCTGGCTGCCTTTGGGAAAATTCTTTCAAATGAATATTGCCCGCAAAATACCACTCACATTACCCCTGCTTCTTCACAGCTATGATGAGGGCTGAATCCCCACCGCCTTCTTTGCTATGGTTCCTTTCCTGCCTCTTGTGCTCACTTCAGAAGAACTTTGTCCCTCAGGACCAACTGTGGGAAAACATTTGCTAGATAACCTGCTGCAAACTTGTAGAGCCCTGCTGAATGCCTCAGGCCAGCAGTATCTGTGCAGGCTCAAGGCATCTCCAGATCAATGTCCAGAAGCATTTTTCTTTCTTTCTTCCTGTAGAAATGGAATAGAGATAGAGCTAAAATTGAGACAAGTTCTGAATTACCCGTGCAGTGAGGATATAATGTGTGAGGAACAAAGAAAGTGTATTATTCTAGAAACAAAATTCACCGGAACATAAAGAATTTATATAGGAAATTTCCAGCAATCAAATGGGATGTCATCATGGGAAACTAAGCTTCTTAAATACTGGTTTGAGAAAAATAAATACTTAAATAAATCAGAAGTTTACATCTAGAACAAACTGCTCTTGTTTCATTATTTGCTCAGAGACGATCACAAAAGGCCCCCCACGTGATTAATTGTTTCAGTGTAAAGGGAAACAATATGCAAAGTGCTTTTCTATCTTATTTACGGTTCTTGTAACAATCTGAATGAGTACTTGCCAGGAGTTCCTCTAGGAATTTCCTTACTGAAAAAGACTAACATCTGATTTTGATGTATAACATCGTTAGAATATTTTAATGTAGGTTCAAAGGGTTTTCTAAAGCATATGCAGGCTGACCCGTTCATCCTCAGGCACTCAAGATGTGCCCAAACTGTTTCAGGGTACGTCACTGGTGGTGGTGTGAAGCTGTGCTTTACAGTTCTTTAACTCCTTGTTCCTTGGGCTGTTGAGCCCTGGGTAGAGCTCTAACTTTCCACTTACATATATCAGCATATGGAGCCTTTGAGTAGAAAAGAGCACAGAAACATGATTACTAATATGTATATGAGGAGGCAGCCGGGCACTCCTACATGGCCATAACCATCCTGATTGAATCTCTGTGTCCCACAGCTCTAAAAGATGAGAGGCAGCAGCTGGATGATGGGGCAAGTAGGAAGGGGGAGATGACAGAGGATGGCTGGCCAATAAATAGGATAGGACGTGCAAGTCCCAGCTGGCAGGGGACAGTAACCACAGCTTGCTCTCTGCTCACAGATTACACTACACTTCTTAACTCACAGCACACATTGCCAGAGTTTCTTTCATCATCAAAATCTTTAGATGATACAAAGCAAAGGGCAAGAAAAATAAAAAAAATAAAAAAAGAAGAAAGAAGAAAAAAGCCTTCCCCATCACTCCTTCTCTTTACACCCATATGTTCCAGGTCCATAAGGAGATCAGGGAAGGAAAAGGCTTGTCGCACTTGGCATAGCTGCACGAGGAAGCCCAGGATAAAGTAGCAGAGGTGGCATTCCAGACATTAACACGCGAGGAGGATCGGGTTTGTGATGAGAAGCAGCAGGTGCAAAAAGGGGATCAAGTCCTCTGCTGTATATGGCCACACACTAATTCTGGTGGGTCTCCTCTTGCATCAGACTCTGGAGGGGAAACTGGGGGAAGCTGAACCTGTCTGCCACGCCAACGACCTCATTGGTGGAAAAAGGGGTGCCAAGAAGGGGAGAGGGGGGATTGTGCCTGCTTTAAAAGCTAGGAAAGAATTTTGTTTGGCATCAGTGCTCTGGCACCTCCCCAGACATATCATGCCAGATGCTACCATGAGAGTTGTGCTTCAGTGTTCCTGTGTTAGCACCAGCTACAGTCATTAACACCGCTCTGGTCATCTTGGGTTTGCAGCTTTTGCTCAGTTTCCCACGTTTCCTTCCTCACTACCCAGGCCACCATTTGTACCAATAGCTGTGTGTTGGTGTGCACGTGCACACGTGTGCTTGTGTTAGGATGGCACGGTGCTTCTAAGAACGATGGCAGCATCCATTTTGAGATCTCTTTTTCAGCCTTATTTAAGTTCTTTTTTTTTTTTTTTTTTTTTTTTTTTTTTAAATACTGCTTTTTGTTCCAAAGGAAATTGCACTGCATGTGTAAGTACATGTTTTCTAGGCAAATAGATTCCTTTACATTAGAGCTTGCGGGATGAAAAGCAAACAAAATTCAAACGCAAAAATGAGATGAGTGTGCCCAAATCTGCATCGTTCTTTTGGAGTTTAAGAATTATATGGATTTTTCCCTTGCTCCTTTCTGAGCATGGGCTCCACAAGCCTCACCTGTTTATGACCTTGCATGTCCTGCACTGTAACATTTTTTGGGAAGGTTTAATCCATCTCTGGCCTGATCTGAACAGACAGATGCACTGCATGATAAAGGAGATGAGAGGGGCACCTCTTTATTCATCTCCTGCTTAAGGATGCCCTAAGTCATTGTGTGGAAAAGGAAGCTTTGTTTCTCATCTGCCTTGAAGGTGAGCATCTTTGTGGGTTCTCTGATGCCTTGTAAAGCTTTGAGTTCACACAGCAGTGGGTGTTTTTATTAGACCTCTATTTTTTGTTCAGTTTGGCCAATAATTTTCATGAAACTAATAGAAAGATACTATTTTGGAGACCCTGGTTATATTTTCTTAAAACTGGCCTGTAAGTTAAAAAGTTATGAAGAAGGACCAGACAAATGCATTGGCAGGCTAAAAGACGCTGTGATCTCATGTGCCTGGTTTCCTAAGTAAACCTGTCTAAAAGCCCCACGGATCATTACAGCGCATCATCTGGTACCTCCATCAGCCTTTTTTGAATGCAGGACTGTGATTTCTCCCAGAGCAAATGGGACCTGGCACCCTGTTAGAAAGATTTCTTTGTAGTGACCTGCGCAATATTCGTTTATCCCCCTGGAAATGGTGAAAAGGAAAGGTAGCTCTTTTTTTTTTTTTTCCACATGTCCAGCTACTTTAAACCCATCGATACAGGCAGCTAAGCTGGCTTGCAGAGCCAGCCTGCACAAAAGCTGCTGCCTACTCCTGATACTCACCACGACTCCTGTGGCTGTGTGATAGCTCAGCAGCCACGGGACATGTTCCTTCAGCTGTTGTGACACCAGGGAACCAGTCCTCTGGCACTCTCTCGTGTCTGGAGATTTCCTCATCAGGCATATTTTGGAGCTCTGCGGGTTTATTTGCGGGAAAAGTCCTTGCAGAAGTCGTTCAACAAGTGGCAGAGGTGAAGCTGGCTGACAGGTGCCCCCGCGGGGGATTTTAGCTGCCTTGGATGCAGCTCCAAGAGAAACCATCTCTAACGCCTGGGTGCATCTCTGAGAAGTGCTTGGCTGCACTGAAACCTTTCATCCTCTCACCAAGCAGGCGCTTCACATGGGTCCAGCCTAAAGAAGGCAGCTTTCCACTGATCTCAGTAGGAACCAGAATAGCCCCTGTCACATAAAACACACAGGAGGCCCAACGATGGCAAAAAAATAAAAATAAAAATAAAATGGAAATATTTCCCATGGCTTTTGCTGAGGTTTGAGTTGTGTTTTGGGCAAAGCTTGTTTCTGCTTTTCGGATTGTTTTTGTCCCAGCCTGATGACCACATTACATAGCAAAGCCAAATTCTTAGCCCTCTGGCCTGACTCTTCTCCTCTTCACCTCTTGTTTCTTCATATGCAGATTGCCTCAGTTCCCAGCCAAAGCATACCCTGGTCCAAGCTTGCTCAGGAGGTGCTTTCTGCCAGAAACTTCCCCTGGGAGATTTGAGAAACAAACAAACCGAGCAGCCCTCACAACTTCCCGCTAGCAAACAAACAAACAAACAAACACACACACACACACCGTGTTCCTGAAATGCCATTTGACCCCCCGCTCTCTAGAGCCTGGGGGCAGGAGACTTAGTTTGTGATAAACACAAAACACTTGTGTCAGGGTGAATGTTTGGAGCAAACTGCAGATCGCTGCCGTCTTCCCTGGGGAGGGCTAAGAGGAAAACTCCAGCAAAACCTGTTTCATGGGTCCAGCCCGTCTAAACCAGAATGGGAACAGGCTGTTGTTCCTACAGCCGCCATTTCCTAACGGAGCCAGTGCTGGTTTCCTTCGCCTTGCCTCCCTTCTCTGTAAGCGAGCTGAAAGCCATTTCCCCGGTGGTGTTAGCACTGTCCTGGACACTTCTTTCTCCACCACTTGAGGCGAGATTGACAGGACATGTGTTGCAGGGGCATCAGCTCACACGCCATGACCGAGGGCTACTTGTGTGCTCCTGCTTGGAAAGGCCCACGCCTTGCGTTGTAAGTGCTGGGGGTTTAACAAAAACCTTATCTCGTGGAAGAAACCCCATCCCTGCTTGTTTGAGATGATGCTTTGGGCAATCAAAGGGTCCTGTCTCTGCTTTCCAAGCCCAAGGTCCGTGAATTGAGGAGTCCCAAGTGCTGTGGTCCTGTGCATGCTGGGTGGATGAGGGTATCACACCAGGACGGTGTGGTCCTGTATTTTCTGTATAGAGGAGCACATGAGCTGGGTGCTGTGGTGAGTGTCAGACAAAGCAGACTCAAGTCAAGTCAAGACAAGTCAAACAAATTATTGTCTACATCAGGGAACTGAAGTGCAGAGCAAAAATGCTGGTCCATCTGCATCTGGAGGAAGGACGAAGTTTCTGTGCTTGCGGCTTTTCTGCAGCCCAGCTCTTCCCAGAAGGGCAGGCACTGTCTCTACCTCCCACCTCCCAGGGCAGCAAGGTCAGCAGAAGCATCTTTCTGTGGCTCACCTCCAGTTCTCCGTCCTGTCCCTGCACGTCTCCACTCCTCCTCTGTCAGCAGAAGGAGCCCACGATGTGGCCTTGGAGTGGCAGCCACGCCTGGGGCCACAGCTTCAGGGAGACCTGGAGGAAGGACACTGTTGCCTTTGGAGGTTAGGAGGACACTGTGGGCAGGAATTCATTCTGGATCAATTAAGCACACCCCCTTTGCTCTCATGGCCACAAAGAGGACGAAGCTCCATCCCAGGTGGCAGCTGAAGTGCTGGTGTCAATATAGAGGCATTATGCATCACTTTCAATATTCCCCTTGCCAAAAATAAAGCACCTGTAGAAAAAAAAAACAGTTTCTTCTACCATATTTATGTGGGCCAGGACATTCTGGATGCTTTTGAACCATGAGTCTGAGTGTTTTGGGGCTATTTTGACCCATATGTAGGAAACAGGGGCCTCTTGCAGATGTAGCCACAGTGCCTGGAGATCACTCCTCTCTTGGCTGGGATGAAGGAAATGATTTTGTGAGTTGTTCCAGTGTGGGGTCAATGCTTTACTGAAATTTCTCCTCTTCTCCCAGTGCTGCTGTCTCTAGCCTCCCTTGGTACCAAAGCTCTCCTGCCAGGGTGCTGAGTGTACCCATAGCTGTTAGCAGCCCTGAGGGGCCTCACCTGGGACCACCACCACACCCTCCAGCCATGCTCCAGGAGCCCATTTAAGCTCTGCCTGGGTTCCACAGTCCTCTTTTGAGCTCTGTGGTTGCTGTGCCTGCCTGCAGCCCTGGCTCTGCTCCTGCCTCCCGGACAGATGGTGGGTCTATACTCCAGGTCTCCTCTGTGTGTGTCCTTGATGTGTGCTATCGCTTGCCTCCAGGCATGTTTTTGGCTCCATCTCCTTTTGTTCCTGATTGTGATCTTTGCATGGACCCTGGATCTGGATTGTTTCCCTCTTCTGTGGTTGCTGATGGACTCCATAACTAGTGTACTGTCCTGCTCCCAGGCATAGCTCTGAAATCTGAATCCTCTGATGACAGCTCTTGCCAGTGTGTGCCTTCCCTAGGTGAAAATGCCTTCAGTTGTTCCTGCAAAGTCCTTTCACCCTGAACTTTGCTTTTCCCCAACACCAAGCCTAGCCCTGTTTATTATTTATTCATTTTGTAAGGCATTAGTTCACTTTATTTTCTACGTAGAAAGCCTTTTTCTGGGCATATTTGGAGGATTTCCTGCATTGGACTGGGATTTCCTGTAATACAGTCAATGAAAATACTGATGCCTCTGCATGTAGATTTTGTTAGAAACATAGTTATGGCCTTCCACCAGGGCTGTCCTGGGATGAGGAATCCATGATAGAGCCCGTGCTTGGTGATTTAGAGGCCACAAGTGTGTCTACCCCCTCCAGGAAATGCTGAATTTACCAGACCAGGATTTGTTGGGTTCTTGTCTTTGTTTCACTTGTGATGCTGATTCCTTCTATGCTCTTGTGCTGTGGGTGGTCTGGGTGTTGGGATCCCACTGTTGTGGGGAGAAAGTGGTAGGAGAGGGGACCAAGAACCATTCCCTGGTTCATCTTGTGCCGCAAGCAGGGTTGGATAGAAGACACAGGGATAAATAAATGAGTAAGGAGGTGTGTGGACAGAAGAGTAATATGGGAATAGCTGATCACTATCCCCAGCAGAGGCCCCCTGTGTCTGCCCCACACCATGCCCCTTCCAGACTCTGAATCTCAGCTGAAGCTGCCCTTTTTGGGGCAGGCAGGAGATAAGCAGATGTGGAGCACACAGTGAATTTTATAATAACACGGTGGTTATAGACAATTGCCTAATGGGGACCAGATGGTCAGTTTTATTTTAAGTTGCCCTTTAACAACATTCCCATCTAAGCTGTGTTTTTTAAGTAATAGGTTTTTAATGAGATGCCCATAAGATCTTACAACACATCGGGTTTTAATCACGCTGGCCTATTTAAATGGCAGTGTATGTCTTTAGCACTCCTTCTGCATTTTTATGGTGTTTAATTCCTTCCCACCACCATCCCTTACTCCAAACCTCAAATGGGCTGTGTCAAAGGGACCATTCCTCCCAGCGCTGGATGCTGCCCCGGCTGAACTCCTCCCCGCCTTTCCACGCTGGGACTGAGGACAGACCTCCTTCCAGGAGAGGAGGCATGTCTTGAGGTCAGGGTACAAATCTGCTTCGCAAAATGAAAAGCTCCGATCATAAATGCCGCTTTTGGATGGGGAAGGCAGGGAGCGGTGTGATTCATCTGGAGCAGATACTGTTATCAGGGCAAAGTAAGTGTTAGCTTTGGAGTGATGCCTCCAAATTCCCCGGGCATCTGTCTGCAGCACGGCCACACAGTACGCCTGGGTGCCCCAGACACACGTCAGACACTTTGGTGATAAGCTGTGAGGAGTCACCGAGAACATATAAAGCCATATCACTGCGTTCTCACATCAGGAGGGGAGGTGTCACCGCATCATCCCCGCTTCTTAGGTGGGCGCACAGCAGCGAGGTCCCTACCCCGTGTGTGAGGATGAAGCAGAAACTTGGATTTCTTGCTGCTCTGCCCTCTACCACAGTGGCACAGTTGGGCTCTGCGTAGCACATGCAGCTCACATCATCTCTGGAAGCTGTATTCCAGTAACCCCAGGTCCACTTGCCCAGTGGACAGACTTTCCTGGCTAGAACGCCGCTGGCTCACTGGGGCAGGGAGGGGACAGATGGAGACAATCAGAAAACATGGCTTATTGACAGTGCCAGATGAGCAGAGCTGGATGAGATCACGGCTCCCCCACTTCCCAGCTCAGTGTGAGCCCCAGGGGTTCCTGCTCTTTACCTTTATGATCCGTGTCAGCCCACCAAGCCTTCTGTGGCGTTACTGATTGGCACCAACATGACTTGTGCTTCTCTTTGCTGGTGCTCAGCCTGATAAGGAAAAATCACCTGGACCAAAATCAGCCAGTCTGCAGCCAGGTTGAGCAGAAAGCCTGCTGTCAGGATTCAATATTGCTTTTTTTTTTAATTTAATTTATTTTTTTTTTTAAACCAAGCAGTTCTCACGTGGGGTCCTTTCCTTCCTGTCCTGCTCTTAGAGACCTCAGCAAACCTTGGACAAAGCCATGCATGACTTTCACCTCTCGCCCATCAGGGGATTTTATTTTTCCTGTTGATGTCAGAGGCTCTGTGAAAATGCAGATGAAATCAGGCTTTGCTTTCCTTCCTGGAGTCTTGGTTGCCCTTTGGCAGAGCTCACACAGAGATTGTGACCATGTTGGTTAAATGACATCAGCATGTTTCAAAATTGTTATTTGTTTTTTTGGGGGTATTTTTGCATGTTTACCCAGTTACCTTCCAGCAATCTCAAACTAATGCTTTCCACACATGGGTGGGTGGGGGATGCACAGTGTGGATGAAGGACACAGGTTTGGGGAGGCTTTCTCAGCCTTTCCTGCATTTGAAGTAGTTCATTCGAAGTCAGCTCCAAGAAAACACATCTTCCCTTCACACCAGGCGTAGCACTGTTTGCTCAGCAGCTCTTTGGCCTTTAAGAGCTCTTGTGGGTAGACAGCTGGAGACACCAAGAGACATCTTGTGCTGGACACAAACAAAAGGAGCAGAGGAGAGACTATAAGGAATGATTCCTTACTGAGAAGTTTAAGTACAGATGTGACCTTGGTCACACTAGCAGGCTGTGGCACAGGTGGACACTGCAATCAGTTCTCACAGTTGAGCCTAAGTCATTAGGTTTTCTCTTGGAGGAACCCTGAGAAACTCAGGCTTTTCAGATTGAGTTCTGAGCAATGGTCGTGGTGGTGCACATACAGCAAAGGGAGATCCAGCAAGGTTGGAGGTTGTGGGCAGGAGGAGCTGAGGTGTGAATACAGCCAACAAAGGTCTGCTTAATACCAGCCTTGACAGCCCTGGCCTGGGCTGGGTAGCAGTACATAAAGGTTTCAGCCATGCTGGGGGTGTAAAAAAAGATGGGTGACAAAAGATTTCTGCATTTTTATCTAATTTGAAGGAGGCGATGGATGCACTAAAAGTGTAGATCTCTTGAGAGCCCTTCTGGCATCTGTCCTCAGGCCAGGCTTATGGGCAAGATATTTTGCCTGGTCTGTCACACCAGGGAGGAGGGAAGTCTGGAGTCACTGCTGCTCCCTTTTCCCCTGGCAAATAGAATAAGCATACCAGGTCTTCCTACACAACCTCCGGAGGAACAGACAATGCTTCTGGCAAATTGGTTCTTGATGGCTAATGGCTTTTTTCTTTCCAAGGCTCCAAGCCAAAGCCTGCGTGTCCTTAGCCTCAAATCCAGTGAGATTTGATCAAGAAAATAAGAGCTCTCCTTGGAGGCACAGCAGCCCTGCAGGGAGAACAATGGCAGTCAGAGGGAGCTCTGTGTGTGTGTTTGGCACGGAGCTAAGCCCCTGTTCTCCTCTCCCCTCCTTTGCCCCAAGTATAGGGCATGCATCCTGCAGACTCATGGAATCGGTAATTTGTGGTGAGCTCCGCTGCCTGGTGGCAGACGGAGGAGCCTCAGCACAGCTGGGAATGAGATGCACAAGGAAGTGGCAGCTAGGGAAATGGAGTTTGGCTGGCAAAGAGGCAGAAGTGGGAAAACATCGGAATACTGACGCTCTGGAGGTGCTGCTTGCCAGGAAGGTGGCTTCTCTGAGCCACTGGAAGATGCTGCTTCATGCCCACAGCACCCACACCTGTGGTGGTGCCAAAAAAAGGGCCTGGACTGATTGACCTTGCACTCCCATGGTGGTGTGAGACAGCTGAGGGGCTCATTTATTTAGCTTCTCGATGCTGCAAGACAAGGGTGGCAGCTTGGGAAACTCATTCTCAGCTGATGGCTCTGTTTGGGCACATCAGTGAAGTCCCCAAGGCAAACGAAAGTGCTTGAAATGGTCTTGCAAAATGAGGGAGGCTTTAACAATCTGGTGATGTCAACCCCAGCATTGCTGGGGCCTGAGCTTTGCAGCTGCAGGAGCAATAGAGAAATGAACCGTGGAGGGGCTGGCAGGGAACCACCGCGAACAGTGCAGGACCTCTGGCCGAGTGGCTCGGAGTCCAGCTGTGCCATAGATCCATGCAGCAGCTTGTTTTCCCCTTTGGTGATGACTGAAACATTGCACCATCCTGCCTTCCCTGTGGGAAGAGAAGGGAACCTGCTTCCCATCAGAGAGCGAGACCACCAGACAGCCCTGAGGTGCAGGCGCATGAAACGAGTCTGTGAGGGACATCCCTGTGAGCTGCTTTCTAGGGGCCGGGCCAGAAATTTCAGTGGATGGTCTTTATTCCTCTTTTGTAGGGACTTGCACTAGAAATGAGCCCCAGAGCAGAGCACCTATTTTGAGCCCAAGCTTTGCCATGCCTTTGATCTGCTCTGTTGGAGATAGCATCCTCTCCAAGAGTGAGGCCACCCAAACGCAGCTGCCAGCTTCTGCCATGCTCTTTGTAAGGGCCAGCAGGCTCTGCCTGCCCTCTGTGGGAAGGGAGAGTCCTGTCCCAGCAGTCGGGATGCTCATGGTGAAGTCTTCCAGGCTAGGACTGCTTTGGCACCAAGTTCAAGTCCCGCTTGTGGATGCTGGCAACTTCCTTGTAGCTGTTTTCCTCCAGCAAAGCCCTTTTGTTCTATGGGTTGCTCAAAGACCTCTCCAAACCCCTCAGTGTCTGGGCCCAGGGGTTGGCAGAACCTCAGATGTGGAGAGCGTGGTGTGGTTCTGGCTTGTTGTGTGTTATCTCACTGAGCTTTGATCAAGGCTGTGACCGCTGGGGCCTTAAAGCCAGGACAGAATAGCAGCAGTGCACCTCTGTGTGCAGATCTGTATGGTTCAGTTCAGCTCTGTCCTCAGTGGGATCCCTCACACAGCCTGTCTTCTGTCTAGGTTCTTATTTTCACAAATTCAGCAGTACTGCATATCTTTGAGATCTCTTCCCTTGGAGCAGACTTGGTGGAAAGGGTCTGTGGGTTTCAGAGAGGCTAATGATGGGGGGAAGCTGAAGGGTGACATGCAGATGATGAGATCAAACAAGCCCATTCATTTAGGGAACCATGTTTAAAAAAAAAAAAAAAAAAGGCACACTGTGAAGTAGGAGGGAGTGGAAGGTGGTGTTCACAGGAAGCCTGGCAGCCATCTGAGTCTTTGATTGCTTGGTTTTGGAAATATAAAGGAAAGTTGTCAACAAACAGTAGAATATGAGCCCTTGCCACCCACCCCTCTGTTTAATCCTGAGGATGGGGATGTGGAAACTTTCCCTTTCTGTTACTGTTTCAATGGAAACACTTTGCCCCCTTGACCCTTGTCTGAAAGGATGCACCGTGCATGTAATTAAACCTCTGCACAAAACCTTTTTCCTTCCCTAGACAAAGCTTTTCCGCTGCTATTTGGCTTAACTAGAATGATGCTTTTTGCCCTGCCTCTGCAAAACCCTTGGACTGACCACTTTTTTTTTTTTTTTCTTGCTGTCTGGGCATGCTCTGGTGCTGCTGCTACTAACCATGCTCTGCCTCACCCTGCAGCCACCCAAGAGGTCGTTCTGCCCTGTATCAGAAAGGGCCAGGACACTGGGTATCACTGCCTCACAGCTGCAGTATATCAGAAGGGGTAGGTCCCTGCTGAAACTTGTCCCATGGCTGAGGTTCTTCAAAGGATGTCTCGTGTAGATCTGATGGCTGATTAGGGTTGAACCCCCCCCCCCCAGCAATGTGTCCCTTTTAAGAGTAAGATTCAGTTCAAGATGAATACACCTAAACGCAGATGTCAAAATGTGATTCTGATCTCCCACAATGGAAGCTGGTTAAAGGTTTTTAAAGATTTTTTAATCAGCTGGGTTAAAATTAACTTTGATAGAGCGAGCATGCATGATAAGTCACATTTCTTTGAAAGCCCAGGGGATGGGAGGTAGCAGACAGAGGGAATGGCTCAGTCCTGGCTGCTGCCTGTGTCTGCATGGCACACGGTGAGCATCAGCTCTGAGATGCCAGTACACCCCTCCTGGGGGCTTGCAGGTGATGTGCTTTGTCTGAGCTGAGCAAAGCCAGATCTTTTTGTTTATCCTTTGTCTACAGGGACACGTGGGATGCTCTGGTTCTCACCTTAATGCCACAAGTGGTTTGGCTGGCGCAGCTGGTCATGACAGCTGAAGCTGTGTTTGCATTGCGTGCGGGACAGAGAGCAGGCACCAGAAACCTCTAGGAATGCAGAAACTTGTACCGTGGTGGAGCACAGATGTGCATGCTCATCCTGTCACCTGAGCAGGCCTGCAAGTGCACTGCAAGCCTGTGTTTGTAACCCCTCTGTCAAGTCTTTTAGCAGCCGTGGGTTGGCTGCTGTCTGTTCTGTGACCGCTCGGGATGCGGTGTGCCTGGGAGATGCAGCTAACAGACATTGAGTACGTAAGGAGGACTGGAGTTTGTACTGACAAGCTTGGCAGGTTCTCGGGACAGGTTTTGACTATTCATGTATAAACAGGAAGATGTAAAATCTTTTGGCTCCAGAACTGGGCTGGGGAGGTTCTCTGGAGAGCTGGGTTCTGTTCCTGCTCTGGCTGTTCCTCCGGTCTCATCAGATATTTAAGACCTGCCTTGCCTCAGTTTCCCCTGGCCTACTCTCACAGTCAAATCACAACCATACTAACGGCCTCCCTCACTGGGGGTGATGATCAAGATAACTGTCAGTGTGCTGGCAATCATCCCTGTGGCATTCAAACCAGTTGGCCTCCGTGTCCTTAGCTCAGCATACATATTAGATGGAAATGGGCAACATATTTTTCCCGGAGGGACTTCTGGACCCCTTCCAGACATAGCTGAAAGCCATTCCCCAGGCCTTGCAGAACATTGCACGTGCCAAGGGCTAGCTGGCTGCCTCTCGCTGCTCAGAAGCTCCCACCCAGTTCCTGGGCCTTGTCTGATCACACATTCTGCCTCTGTGCCGGGATCCTATCCAGGGCTCAACAACTGCAAGATCACAATGACATTGATAGGAAGCCTTGCCATGGTCTGGAGAGTGCCAGCCTTGTTTTTTAACAGTGCTCAGTCCTTTAAGTGGAGGATGGCAGAGCTGGGTCACAATCCGTCCTCTCAGAGGCTCCCATGCTTGGAGCAAACGTGGACAAGAGATCGCTCACTCCATTGAACCCAACACTTCTGCTGCACCCTCCTCAGCGTGGCAGGATAAATATGGAGTCAGAAACACTTGAAGGAAAGAGTGAAGTCATGAGGTCTCAGGCATCAGCAGAGGGATCATCCTGGGAGCCAGGAAGGAATTAGCCCCTTCCTCTGCTCCTTTCAGCCACATAAAATTGGCCAGGTGCTTCGTGGCAGTTTATTGCTTTCCTCTGAGGCATTAAGTTTTGGCTGCCATCAGAGAAAGGATATCAGCATGCTGGTTTGGGATGGAAATCTCCATTCCAGTGAGTGGAAGCACCAATATTTCATTGAATAAGAAGAGAGTAGCGGGGCCAGAAAAGCTTTTGTCTCAATGACTTCACTTCTACCAGGAAAGGTCAGTCTGAGGGGAACATCCCTTCCCACCCCATCGCTTCCTACCTGCCTTGCTGGGCGAATGTAGAGCATAGGGACAAATAATGCTGACCCTCAGTCCTTGCCTGAGCTGTTAGCCACTTAGCTATGAAACTGAGCCCCTTAGCTCCTGGCAGGGGCTGTACAGACAGTTAAGCTAAATTGACAAAGATCCCAATGTTTTGAAATACTTCCTTTGTCAGGAAAAGCCTGTGCTTATGTTGTGGGTTCAGGCCTATGAGAAGTTCAGGGCATTTCACTCTTCCCAATTTCTCTTGCTGTTTGACCTTCTCAGATTTTGCTTGTTGTCTTCTGTAAATCAGTTTCGGCATTGGTGTGACTGTGTAGGAGCTGGTGGAGTTACTCCCAGGCTGGATGTTTACTTTTTAGTCTCCTGTGGAGGAAGCAGTTCATATCCCCCTAAATCAAGGCTGTATACAGTTCTCATGTATTTCACTTCAGCCCTTCAAAAATAAGAACAAACACTTTGGGAAAATGTGAGATGAGTCATCTGAGTACCTAGCTGATTTCTTTTCACTGCAAAATTCATGGGTTTTGGCTTTTCCTCCCAATTGTGTGTTCACCCTGTGAAGCAGCAGATCAAATTGGTTTGCTCACTGGATAGTCACATTGCCTCACTTAGGAAAGAAAAGAGCAAACACCAGAAATCAAGCTCTGCAGGTAGCTCATGTTCAGCCCTGAACCTCTGTAACCAGCTGACCCATCCAAGTGAGGCAGCCCCAGAGAAAATCTCAGGTCCTACTGCTACAAAGCAGAGGGCAGAGCAGCTTCCTGTCACTTCTAGACTTAAAGAACAAAGCTCAAGACAGTTTGTGTGGAGATGGAAGTAGAAATCCATAAAAAGGATCTGTGCTGTCATCTCCCAGGTGCCACTCACCCCTTGGGGCCAGTGGGATAGAATGTGTGTCCTGCACCCCTCTGCCATGGTTCACCTTTTCTGGAGGGAATCCTAACCTGCCTCTGCCAGTTGTTTCTGCTCCTGTGGCAGGGTTTGCTCCCTTTTAAGATGCTTTATACTGGGGCAGGGATGAAAGCATCACTAGCACTCTAGATGTAATCTGTCAGGCTTCTGAGATGAGTTTCCCTGTTTATTTCACTCTAGAGATCACCTATCCTTTGACATAAGGCACTGATTTTAGGACTGTAGGAGTAGCAAGTCTGCAACCTAGGATCCATCTGGTTGAGGTCCTGTGTCTGTCAGCTGCGTGCACTGGAGGCTTTGGCATTGCCAGCCTGAGAGCGACCTGTTCCCTGGGTCTGGTCCCACTTAGCCTGGAACAGACACTGATTCCACCCCCTTAGGGCATGGGGCAAGATCTCATCCAAAATGCTGGATGCTGATAGAGTGGGCATGGAATATAGCAGGCACCCCAGGTCTACTTTCTTCATTGTTTTCTGGGTTAGTTTCCTGCACTATTCCTGCTGCCCAGGCCAGTAGTCAGTAAAACTAGATGCAGTCCTACTGCAGGTCTTGTTGCCCTGTGGTGAGAGAAGGGTGGAAGGCAGGACTGGTTCCCAGGGAGGAAGGCCAGCACAGCATTGACTTTGCCTCTATTTGAGTTCACAGGCTGGTAGACTGCAAAATGTATATAAACTGCATCAGAGTTTAGCATCATGTCATGCAACCTTAGAATAAAGGAAAGTAAAAAAGAAAAGTAAGGTATGTGATGGTGGACAGTAAGAGTTCTGAAAGGAAGAAGGGAGAATAGGCATAAAAGAGCAAAGGCTGGGTTTAGAGGAAGAAGAGTTGGCTTGCCAGGTAATTTTTTTTTTCTTCCCAAGTGCTCCTCAGCCTTAATTTATACAATATAAATAATTAAAAGCTGTGCAGGCCCAGTGCTAATCCTTGTGGTATTCCACAAGCAACTTCCTTCCCGCTTAGAAAGGATTCCATTGAGAATTATCCGATGGTTCTTGCTCTGCAGCCAATTTTCCACTCCCTTCCACAAGTCAGCGAGTAAAGCCTGAGCTCTCCTTTTCCTTGGTTCAGCCTCTCCCAAACTGAATGGCAGAGAAATCCCAGTATGTGAGGCCTCTAGCGAGCCTATTTCCTCCAGTCCTGGAGCTATCTGCGCTAAAATCTCACAGCAGACCTGGAGGGGAGAGGAGGAGGTCTTGCAAAAAGCTGTGACTTCTGAAGCCAGCTTCAACCACACCACATCCATTTGGGCATATAAATCAGTCCTGCAGCGGTTGTGCCATACCACTGCAGCTGAAGTTTGACAGTCGAAATTGATATGGTAGTGTGGTATTGTCCCAGAAGTTCAGGGCACTAATGGAGACCAGTTTAGCTTGCGTGCTGTGGGAGCATCAGTAATGTGATGGAGACCCTGGAATAAAGAAGGGGTTGTTCTCTCTTCCTTTCCCTGCACTAAATTGTGACAGCAAGGCACATCCAGTCAAGAGTATTGGTTTAGAAGGGATTATGGAGATGTGGTGAGTCTCAGTGACATGTATCCTGTATATAAAATGGAAGACTTCCATTGTGATTTAGGCAAGGCTGAATACTTCTGGTCTGAAAAGAGGAGGAATGTAACCCTAGAGAAAGTCTTTGTAGCTGCAATCCCTGTTCCTTAGGGATGGGGACACAGTTCAGTTCTAGTCAATCTCTTTGAGACAGAGCCAAGCCTTGAAGACTATCAGCAATGTGTTGCTGGAAAGACACAGACTTCGTGTTTGTGCCAACATTTTGCAATGGGTCGGAGGAAAAAAAAAGCATATTTGGGGAGAACGGTTGCAAAAGCTGAAGGAGGCTTTTTCAAGTAAGAAATTACCTGACTGTGGGCAGGGGTAAGATTATCACATATTCAGGCATTCAGGATCCTTGCAGAACCGCTCTGCTTAGGCTTCCTAAAAGAAAGGGAGTAAATTCCCAGTTGCTGAGTTAGAGATTAGAAGTGAAGAATTTGATATGAACTGGCTCAATCACAGACATGTTTTCAACAGCAAGTTTGAAAACAAAGTATTTCAACAGCCAGTTCTCCAGGACTGCAGCAAACAGCCTTGTGCTGCTAGTATTACCCTCTGCTCTTATGATTCAATTTTGTCCAACACAGAGTAGTTCAGGAGCTATTTCCATCTGGGTCAGACTGCTGTGGTATAAACAAGAAACAAACTAGAAATAAACTACATATGGACCCTGGATGACAGAGCAGCAGTCTCTGTGCATCAGGGCTTCTCTGAGCTCAGATAGATGGCCAGGTCACCATGTAATCCTTGAAGGATGTGGCAGGTACCTGGGTGAAACAAATATTCAAATAGTCTGCCTGGTGGGAAGGACACACGCTGGGTTTAAAGAGGAGCCCCAGGTGCATGTTTTGCAAAGTCACATTCAAGACTTGCTTGTCACCAATGACAGACCAAGACCTGCTAGTGCAGCGTTGCCTGTGGCGCTCCTTATCACTTAAAACATTGGGCAAAGCAAATTTAAGAGGAAGGCAAGACTGAGGAGTCAGTCAGGACAGCAGTGAGGCTGGCTGTACACTGAAGCACACCAGGGTTTCTGCAGCGAAGACAATACAAGTGCTCCCATAAAAATCCAGGAGGTGTGCTGCTGCACGCTCTGGCCAGCCGCCGCTAATGAATCATCCAGCTCCTGGATCATTCCCATGAAAGGGATGGAAAATGGATCCAATACAGAGATCTTGGGAGTTCATTGCAATGTGATAACCCTGTTTACTACTTTAAGAGCTCCAGAAGTTCAGGAGGTGCTGGCAGAACATCTGCTTACTGCAGGATCTTGCCAGCTGCTCTTTGGAGATATCTGTGCTTCATTTGTTCGTTTGGGATGCCTCAGTGTGATGCTATATCCTAAAGAGTAAATGGGTCTGGAGAGGAGCAACCCTGCTTCACTTCCCAATGGAAATTGAAACCTCTGCTAAGCTCCCAACAGACCCAGCTCAATTCTCAGAGGGCACAGCAGCTGGGAGCTGGGGTCATACTGCCTTTACAGTTCCCTTTTCTCGCTGATCCACTTGCAGAAACTCTGAAGCTACTGGAGAAAACATACATGTGGAAGACTCCTGATCAGACCAGGAAGCAAGAGTAAGAATCAGCTGGTGCATTTTTTTTTTTTTTTTTTTCAAGAAGCTGTTATAGAGAGGAAGTAAATGGGGGTGAAAACCCTGGGGTTAGTCAAAAGATGATACAGGCACCCTGGGAATAGATGAAAGCCTCCCTGCACAGTTTGCTTTAACAGTTTCTGCCTTAGCCACCAAAAGCTAGGTGACCACCACCACTGTGCTGGGCAGCTCCCTGTACATGTGTCCATGTACGTTAGGCTGGAGAAAATGCCTTTCCGGGGCCTTGGGTCTAGCTTCAGGTTCCTGCTTTCCTACAGACAACCTGCAGGACCTCTAGCTCCTCTTCTCAGCCTGTATGGGGAGTAAAAAGGGCTGGGGCATGGACCTGAGCCCTGTAGCTCTGACCTGGGGCCATCCTGAGGATGAGCTGCAGCCGTGCAGTGACCTGAGCACCACGCAGGAGAGGCTGGTGCAGAAGCAGAGCTGGGAGCAGAAGGGGAGCCGCCTGGGTGCCTTCCCCCTGCTCCTGGCATCTGCTTGTTCCCCGTGGATCACGGGGACAGGCTGTGCCCACAAAAGGAGCAGAGCTGCAGTGGAAGAAGCCCCTGGACCAACAGGGATCCCACTGCGATGGTGGTGGAGAACAACAAGAGCTGGCTGGGCAGGGTTTGCCCCCAGCCTCGTGCCCTGGAAGCCACGAGAGCGAGGATGCTCGACAAATAAATGCTTGTCCCTTTGCCCTGTTGTCAAGGGCTGAGTTCCTGCGTGCTTCCCAGCCGCTGAGGATCTGGACTCCCGTCAGCCACATCTGCAAAGCCAACCTCACGCCTGTGGGCAGCTTTTCACTCTCGGGGAACTGCTGGCTGGAGGCAGGGCCCCCGCAGGCTCCTTTCACAAAAGGCAGGGTGATGCAGCCTGGTGCGTGCTCCTCCCTGCCCCGCTGCCCAGGGAAGGGATGCTGAAAGCCGGAGGGCTCTGCGGCCGTTTTGGGGAGCTAATGTATCATTTAAGGTCAGCCCTGGTGCCATTTGGAGTGGAGCTCGTATTTCCTAAACTGAAACAGCGAGTTCTGAATGTAATTACAGGATTAAAGGCGTGTTCTGGGGCTGAACACATGATTTATAAGCAAAGGTTACACTTTCAGTCTGTTTACAATGTGCTCTTGGCCCTGCTTAACCCTTTCTTTGCTTAAGATAAATGGTTTTGTATTTCAGCCATGTGATAATTTTCCAGATAAAAGGAAATTCAAAGGGTAATAACTTTACTCCTGTTCCGATGCTTGTGCATGATGGTGAGAGGGTGGAGCAGGGAAGAAAACACTTGTGGTCTCTGGTGGGGATGAATCAGGGAGCTGTTGGATATGTTCATCCTACAGCAGGGGGAACTTAGTGTTTTGATTTTTTTTTTTTTTCCCTTTACCTGTTAGCTTCTTAGTGTACCAGAAAGCTAAAGCTGTAACACCAGAATTAAGTCCCCAAATAGCCAAAGTTTTAGCTGACAATCACTTCCCTAGTTGAAGGTCTCCATAGCATTCCTCAGTTCTTCCCAAAGCTGTTCTCGATGGTGGTCCCTGAACAGTAAGCTTGGAAAAGAATTATGAAGATCAAGCCTGATACCTGACAGATGAGCCATGGACAATTTTCTCTGTCAGTTCATCTGAATCCACTGGTTTTTGGTGAAGCCAAAGTTTATTGCTGACTGAGGAAATCAGAATTCTCTCTCTTTTTGAATGCACAGCACGTGCAATGATTAAATAAGGCACAGAGTAGGTCATGTGAATATGGACCCAATCTTGCTCCAAAGAAAGGAAAATCTGTTGCCATCCCAATGATCTTATTCCAAAAGAGGCTATAATATTCAAGATTCACGTTTTATATCCAGAAAGTTGTCAAATTTTATTTCCTGCTGTTGGCTTTAGGGTTGACTCTCCCATTTTGCTGCTTAGCACAGCATTTCTGTAAGAGCTCCAGTGGATTCAGAGCTACCCACAGCCTACATTGCTGCTACTTTAGATGGAGCTGCACTTGTTGAAGACCTCTGGGTTACATTTTTCCAAGCAGGAGCACAGATTAGAACCAACATTCTTTTCATCTAGTTCATAATTTGCTATTTTCAGATGGTATGAGATACCAAAGCAACTCAAGTATTTTGCTGCAGGTCCAGGGCTATGAGTTCAGCTTTTCTTTTGCACTTATTACAAAGGTTTCCTGCCAAGGTGGGAGTAAAAAGGTGCCTTATTGTTCTCACTGGACAGGTCAGAAGCGGAGTGGATTAAGTGTCTGATGTGAAATTAGGTATGTGTGGTGTGGAGTGCTCTGTGGACATAGTCCAGGCCATGAGAAGCTTATAAATTTTGTAGGCAAAGAAGGTCTGGAAAGAAATATCTACAGTTTACAAGTGTAAATGGGGTTTATTGATATTCCCTGAATGGTGTATGGCCCAGACAGGAGTAGATCCCCTGATGTCAGCCATGCATCCCCAGTTCCAGGAGACCCATGATCCAGGACAGCAGCACGTGGAGTGTGCAGAGGGATAATGAAGTGTTCTTGCAGGAAGGTCCTAGATAGGCCTGGTAGGCTGGACACCAGATGTTGAGTAAAGAAAAGCTATGCCAGGCTTGCACCAAAGAAATTTTTCATCCTTTCCTCCCTCGAAGATGAGCTTCCTCTTCTACATCACATTTCTGGAGCTGCCTCTAGCCCCAGGGAAGAAATGTCCCTACCCTTTCCCTGGCTTTCTCTGTAGTCTTTGTGGAATGAGGACAATGGGTTATTGCTAACACAATCTCACAAGAGGCAAAGAGGAGAGGAGAGATGCAGGCCTGGGAATTCATGTGACCACTGGGCCAAACTGATGTCGTGCTTCAAATGTGAGAATTTGTGTGGAATCAATGCCTGGAGCAGTTTCTGGTCTGCCTAATGTGTGTTATCTTCCTTGTGTTTGTACAAAAGGAAAGGATTGATGGAGCTGGGAAGCCTTGACATTCTTATGCAAGATAAAGAATGTTATCAATGCTAAGACAGGGGCTGTATCTTGTGTTCACTTTCTCTGTTTAGATTGCTTAAGGTTTGTCTAACTAACAACCCAGAAGCTGGATCTACGTCCCAATATCCAGTTCACAAGCAGGCTTACCATACTGGGGGCATGTTTTGTGTTTGTAGGTGCCACGTTGACCCAGGTCAGGCTTGGTAGGTTCATTCAGTTGCAGTTTGAAGTTGCATCTGCCTGATCCCTGAACACCTGGCTGGGAATGCAAGAGTTTCTCAAGAATTTAGAAGTTAGCCATTCCTGGCTTAAGTTGTAGCATTGCTCAGCTGTTTTTGTTGGCTTGGCAAGACTCCAACCATCTAGCCACCCATCTATTTTGTTACTATAGCACCAGTGCCACTGGAAACCTAGAGCACCAGGTTACAATCAGGAAGACCTGGACTTCCAGGGAATGATGGAGCAGAGGAGACGAGAAACCCTATCATTTGTGTGCCAGGGTAATGTTGTCATTACCACAAGTTTGAAACCCAGGCTCAACCCCTTGGCTGCTAATAACCAGCTGAACAACGATAGTTGGTTGCACGTGGAAGTGGGTTTTAACAGGGCCACATGCATGGTCATATTATCTGTGAACAAAGAAGGAAAGGCAAATTGGAAAAAAAGGAAAAGCTGTTCTCCCAAAGATGGTGACTATGCAAAAGACAGGGTTTACAGTGAGTGTCCAGCTGAATACACATTCTTGGTACAATGATGTGGTTAGAAGAGCTGACACAATCCTTTGAGTTACAGAGGCATGAAGGAACTCTACTGGTATTATACCAAATAAAACTGAAGTGAACAGAATGCTCTGCTCCCAAACTTGAAGTCAGGAGATCAGAAATGCCTGGAGACAGGTTTCCTGTGCAACCTTTATTTGGACACCGTGTAAGCATTTTTTTTCCTGTGAGGTCCCTGAATGACTTGGTGCACAGTGGACATTACTCACCTCCCCTTAAGCTCAACTGCAGGTTGAGTGCTCATCATTGCCCTAACCCAGAGCCTGAAGGTTTCCAGTGGGTTGCCAGGAACCAAAGAACACAGGGTGGCTGCTGGTGAAAACTTTTAGATGGACTTGCCCAGCTTGATGCTCTCCCATCCAGGGTAGCACTCATTTCAACCTCTGATTGCACCTCTCTTACTTGATGACACTGAAATCCTGATGATGTGCCAGGCTGGTACGTTCCTTTTCTGAACCTGCAGACAAAATAGGATGGCTGCATTTTTATTTTTATTTTTACTGGTATGGAAAGAATCTTTGTACAGGATAAAGAAACCAGACTCCTGGGTTTCTTGCATCCAAGAGAAGCTGACTACAAGAAGGTGGAAGCAATGGCAGCCTTCCTTGGGCTATGCCAGAATAGCAGCGTGGGGCCTTTCCGTGTTCTGTGCTATGGGGATGAGCCCCTACACCCCTTCAGTCCTTCTGGCGGGGATGTTTTGGAAGCCTATCATGCTTGCTGGAGCCTGGTATGCTGGGGAGCTTGCAGGCCCTTGGGTGGGGTGATTGCAGGAGGGGGAGGATTGTTCCTGTGGCTCAGCCACTAGTCTGGGTCTCGGGAGCCGTGGGTTTATTTCCTGGCTCTACTGCTGGCTCCCAGCAGGCAAGGCTTGGAGAGGTACTCTCTCTAGCTCTGTTCCCCAACTGTTCATTGCATGCTATCATGTTATTTTAAAACCCCAACCCAGCTGCAATAAAATGCCTCATATTACGTGACAGCCCACAGCTTCATTTGTGTCTTCAATGGGTAATTTGCAAGGGGACGTAGGCCCCAACCAAAACCCTGAAGCCCCCGGTCCCCTGACATTGGAGTCTGAATCCTGCAGCTTTTGTGCAATTGCAAATGAGGTGCTGCAGTGGTTGAGTCAGCGATCTCTGATAATGCTTTTGTGGTGAAACTTCCCTCTGTGCCCAGAGTCTGCATAAAGCCTGCTCAGTACTTAACCCTCACTTCATGCCACAAAGTATAGCTTGTTGGACTTGAAATGGAGCTCGGACCCTGATGGGATGGGATGTGCAAGGTCTGGGCTGGTGAGGTGGGGTTCTCTGTTAAAGGCTGGGGGAGCCAGGCTCCTGGGGATTCTTCCTGTCCTTAATATCCATGGATCTGGAGTGAACCCTGAAGAACCTAATTCATCCTCTTCCCAGCTCCTCTCCTTTTGCCTGGTGCTATTTCAGCTCCCAAATTAAGAGTAACACTCCATACCAGCGAATTTACCATCTCAAGCAGGACAACGTGTGGAGATAAGCACAAAGGCATAAGACTGTACGGTCTTGAGGCTCATGAAGATCTTTGAGCACCTCAGGCTTGGAAAAATTTAGGGACGGGTTTCTTAGGGCTGCTGCTAAAGCCGGACCTGGATTGTAACACTTTGCTGTGGGCATTTTGCCTTGGTGGATGGGCATAGTCAAAGTGAGAGGGAAGGCAAACAAAAAATCTGCAAGTGAGCTGGAGAAACTGTGGAAGAATGAGGAGGAAAAAATCAATTAATTGCATGGCAGTTAACAGGGGAGAGATGTGATGGAAAGTTGTGCAGTGAGAAGAGGACTTAAGCTTATTCAGGAGGTGCTGAGAGTCCAGAAAAGAGTACAGTTTAAGGAAGGGGTTGAATAGAGTAATGCCTTGGTGCCAAAGTCAAGCTTCTGTCAATACAAACCATCATGAACTGCATGATGGCAGTACCTGTGGGCTGTAAATGGGACCAGGGACACCTTGCAGCTGGCTTTGGGGCACCCATGGTTTTGGTGCTCGAAGACGTGAGATGTGGCCCCTGTTGATGTGGGAAAAGGGTGGGGAGGAAGGAGTTAGGCCTTCACAACAGACACCCCTGAACCTGACCCTACTGTGTCAAAAAGAAGCTGAGAGGTCTGAAGGTGACTGAGGGAATAACAAAAACTTACCCCCATGGACAGAAGCAGAAGATCAGTCTCCTGCTATCACATTTTCTGCAGAAACCTTCCCTTTTCCAGGGAACTACCATCATTTGAGCTATTTTAAGACCAGACTGGATTGAGTTCTAGGAAATATACAGTAAGAAGCTGCCCCAGGACTGGCAGGGAAAGATGCCAGCTGGTCAAAGCCTTTTCAGTAATGTCGCCATTTGTACAAATGTTTATATTTCCTCGCCAGCCCTGTGGACAATTAAGAAAAGGCTTGGCTGAGATGCGGGCTATCATTATTGGTCTAGACGCTGGATTGGCTCCACATCATAAAAATCTTAAAGATGGAGAGATGTATGAAGCAGTCATTTGCAAACTGTAGAGAGCATTCTACAAATCTATAAATATGACCAGTGAAAAGAAGGAAACAACCCTGATGCATCCATGGCCAGTAGCTTCACTGACTGGTCACACGTCAGTCACTGGGAGGCCAGTCAGTAGCTCCACTTTCTATGCACATGCTTCCACTTAAAAAAAAAAAAAAAAAAAAAAAAAGGCAGTAACTCAATTTTCTTCTTTCTCTGTCTTTGTTCTGAAAACTTGTTGAATGCCTCTAACTCCTGTTGCTGTCAAGGGGTGCTTAGCACTTCCCAAAAATTGCTAGCACTGGAACCTTGTCTATAGTCAGCACTGCTAAGCCTGACCACTGGAGAGAGGGCTGTCCCTCACTTCCACACCTTTATTTAGCTACATAAGGTGGAAGAAACTTGGGAGGCGAGGCCAAAGGGAAGCAACTCATCAGAAGCCACTCAACCATGTCAAAGCACTGCTGGGGACCAGGAGATAGATCTGTGATAAATGGGAATTTGATCTTTTCTGCACTATTTGGCTTCCTCCTTGGCTTTGGGGACTGAGTTGTGTTAGCACTCGGTGGTGAAATTCATGGTTCAGGGGCTTGTTTTTAATTTCCTACTTCCATCGCACCAGTTAGCAAAACTTCCACCTGGAGAGACATCCAAAATTCGCCTGGGGTGAATGACGTCAGCCTGACCTCATCGCTGCTCATTTATCCGCACCGGTTATCTCTGGCTTCAGTCTTAACTCATTCAGATAATTGCATACACTTTCCCTTGGGACTCACGAGTCCTGCCATCAGTCTTGCCAGCAACCCCCCTCATGTTATCTCATTATTATTCATGCTAACAAGGAGTGGGAGGAAACAAACGCAGGCAGACTGAGGCTCATGAGCCACTTTATCCCTGCTAGTCTATCCCTGTTTCTACCCCACTTTGTCCTGTGGAGATTCTTTAGCAGTGCTATTCACTTGCACACTCTTAAAACCATGCTTTGGCCCAGGAGACGGTCTTGGTGGATGGCTCCGTTAATGTTAGGATAATAGGTTTTAGGTATTTGCTCCATTAATCAACCTGCTGACTTCGAAGACTATTTGCAGGGTAATCTGAGAAAATGTCTTGCTTTATGGTTTGTGTCCTGCCTTGTTCCCTCAGGTTCCTACCTATGCTGTGAAACCATTGGGGCAGAGATCCCCTTTATAGATACAGTTGTATTAGATAGAGATGTGTGGTTTATGTATAGATATGAGCTCTGCCAGAGGGGAGGTGTGTGCTGCCTTGCTCTGCTTCCCAGAGGCATCACGTAGGATGATGGATTTCATACTTGTTTCCACAAGACTTTATCTCAGGCTCCTTCAACAGGGATGGTCAGAACCAGAGAAATAAGCAGACTGGAAGTCTTCAGCTGGGAAATAATGTGACCAGCAGAGGATTTAACAGACATCTTTAAAGGTGGGAAAAGTATAAAGGAAGCAAACAAGAAAGCAAAGACATAATAAAAACAAACTCAGAACCCCTCCTGTAAATTAACCATAGGAGCTCATTCCCACAGGAATCTATGAAAGCATAAGAGCTGGCGTGGGTTCAAAAACGGACTGGAAAAATAAAGGGCTTTTGAGCACAAAGCAACCATCTTTGATCTCTGGAGGGTGGGAGAGTGTTTCAGGGAAGCATCACTATGCACTTGCCTGGTCCTTATGTTCTTCGCTGAGCACCTGTTACTGCCTCATGCAAAGAAAAGATATTGGGCCCTTTGGGCTGTTGGATCTGGCTGTACTCATGCTCTAATGAAATCAGCACAATTCTGACCATGGAGTGAGTGCTGGGGAGCTGGCCCAAAGAGTGTTCTGCAAGGTAGCTTGGAGCAAAGCAGGGAAATAGATCTCGCTTGCTTAAAATCAAAACCAGGCTTAAAAAGTAATCTCAGAGCAAGAGTACCGTTCTCCAGGAAAGCTTCCAAAACCAACTCCTGGCCTTGGAGAATAACATGGCAAACCACCAATAAATAAATAAATAGATAAAGAAATAAATGCAAAACCTGTGTAGTAAGCTCCCTGAACAAATGGCAAAAATATTTCTAGTTTTCAGGCCACCTGCTTGTCATCTATCACTTTGAAAAAAAAATGAATGTTCTTTAAATATTTATATGGGGAAAACAGACCCACCCTCCTGGGTTTGCATGGTGATTTATGCTGTGGCATTTTCAAGGTCATCCACTGCCTAAATCCCCCGTCTGTCTGAGACCTGGGTCCTGCTAGGAACCCGATCCCCATGATCATCTAGATTAGAAGGGGCAGGGCCTGTTTCCATATGTGTCTTAGTGCTGGCATCTGAATTTCAAATGAATTTGCTGATTCCCCACTCTGTACTCGGACACCAGCATTCTCCTTTGGCTGCTCCAATGAAGTTTTTTCTATGAAGAGTTTTCAGTTGAGGGGCTTTCAGTGGCAATACTCTAAAAGACACATCCTCGAGTCACATTTCAGGCTCTCTTGGCCAGCTCATAAACTCTCCCTGTGGACTGGAACTTGATGCATTCATGTTGTGCTCCTCCCCCATGAGGAAAGGGAAAAGGAGTCTTTTGACCCAAGGGGAATCAGGAATAAGATAAAGTCAATGTTTGCATGCACTGGGAGACTGCTTGCTTGCTTGTCTGTTTCACTGATCTGGTGTATATAGACATGTGATGCTTGGCATAGGCTTGGGATCAATGAACGGACAGTAGATTGGGTAGACTGAAAGGATTCATCCTCTTTCAGGAATGAAATAAGCAAAGCTGGATAAACGGATCTTTGGAGTTGGTGATCTCTACCTAAAAACAGCTGTTGGATAGGTAGATCTCTACCTAAAAATAGATGTTGGATAACTTTAATCAATTCTGCCCCAGCTGATCGTAGGTCTCTGGAGTCCTGCCATACTTTGGGACCTAGAAACAGGTCTAATCAGGTTAAATCTCTCTCCTCATCACCCTCTACTGGAACATCTAGAAGTTCCTTCTTCTCTAACATGCACAGGGTATTCATAGATTAGGCTTTACCCTGGAGCTCTCAGCAAATGAGAACAGGGCATGGCCAAATTCAACTGCACAAAAAAATACACTGTTGCTTGTGGGATTTCTGTTGCTTGTAGGATTTGAGGTCAGCACATGAAACGTTGCTGGAAGACCAAAGGGAAATGCTGCATGTGTTGATTTCAGACAGTAATTAACCATCTTGATTAGAAAAACCCCAAATGCTGTACCCACATTTACCTTGTTTCATTTGTTCAAGTAGGAAATACAATAGAAGGGAAATCCCCAGTTTTATTTTTTTATTTTTTTTCCCCTCCCATCTTTCTTACTCTCATCAGGCAAAAATCTGCCTTGTCAGTACTTTTTCCAAGCACCCTAATGAGAGAGAAAATATACCTACCTGTCAGCGACAGGCCTCTCAACACAGACTTCTGTGTTTTGCTTTGTATAGGGTAAAAAAAAAAAAAAAAAAAGAAAAAAAAAGAAACTGACACCACAACAGAACTATTAACTCTTTCAGGACTAATGCATCAGGTTGCTATGAGGTACAAAGCAAGAGAACCTGCACACCAGATCCCAAGGAAACAGTCATGGACGGGGAGCAGAAGAGCAAGGCGGTCCCAAGAGCAAGCATGGATCAGGTAGCTATGGAAAATAAAAACAGGTAGCACTGCAGCTACAATTTCCTTTGCCTTCAGCGTGGAGGTGGGGTCAGAGTAGGCATGTAGCTACAGGCATATTACTCCTGGGGCAATTTTTCATGGATGAATAAGAATGATCATCCCCTGAGCTCTGCACACGGATTTTGCACTGTCCTCCAGCAGAAGTCACACCGCAGGCAGAGAGGACTGACAATATGCTCTCTGTTTTATTATGCTCCCTGTATTATTTTTCCTCCCTTATAAAATACAGCTTTAGAAAAATTGGCTTGTTTGGCTGAGTTTAGACCTCTGGGCCTTTCAGCTGAAGCTGGCAAAAATGAAGGAATTTCTTCGTTCTCAGCATTGCTTGGCCTTAGCAGCAGTGCAGAAGCAAGTTTAGAGCACTGGAAGGGAAATGCTGTTGTTGCCGGTTCTGTACCTGCTTGTGATGACCACTTAAATGGACATTCCTTGGGCTCCCAGGCTTCAGGTAATGAAATTTCTCACATTAAACATGAAGACACAGACGGATCCTGTTTTATACTGTCTGAACTGAATGCGTATTCTTGCCTACTAGGCTAACTGCCTTGTGGTGTAACGCCCATCACTCTTGCTACACTATGACTCCCCCACCAGATTCCCCATGTCTTTCCTTGTTTCTGCGCTGGGCTGGATTCGTGATAGCAACCAGTCACTTTGCCTTCAACGTTGCAGGTATATGGAAAGAGAAAGGAAAAATATTCAGGTGTGAGAGGGGCAAAACAGCACGGGTCAAACTGAGATGATGGGACCCCCTCATGACATAAACAAACACAACCTGCTTTCCCTGCCATACTGAAGACCCAAGAATTTTACTTGTGATTTGGACTTACTGAGGCCAGTGTTATACATGCATATAGGAGGTTGAGCTGTAGGCATCAGGCATTGCAAAATCAGTCTCTTTTCCCTATTCCAAGCTAGGAAGACATATATTCTACTGCTGTTCCTCTGAAATGTACTTCACCCAGAGCCACCTGCAAATGAAGGCTTGTCCTGTTGCATTGAACTTAACCAACAACGCTGAGGTGGGATAAGATCACAGTTGTGCTGCCTGCCGTATGAGGCCCCCAAACCCCAGTCAGAACAGCAAATCAACATATGAACTGCCCACCTCCTGTTTTTATCTCTTTGTTTTTATGTGTATTTGGAACTGAGAAGAAGCCAAAGAAAATAATTCAAAAGTTTTATCCAGCCATGTTTGTTTATTTATTTATTTATTTTTAAACTCTTCTCTACCAAGGTTGTACCTAGAAAATTTGAAAAGTTGTTCCTGATTTCTGTAATATTGGGTGGAAATCTGAATTGAGAACTCATGTTGGACTATAAGTTCTACACAGATTTGGACCATATATACCTTTGGTATGGCATTATCTTTCACTGTGAACACTGCTATCAGGAAAAAATGTGAAGGCCAGTCCATATTTTCTTCTACACCAAACCATTACTTTTGGTTTCTTCACCTCCTGAAGCTTCAGCTTTTAACATAGCTGGAGCACAGTATTGGTCCAGCCAGGACAACGTGGGACTAAAATGGCCTAGAAAACCCACCTCAGAAGTAGGGTGAGTTACCTTATGCTGTGCTCTGCTCTGGCACAGCCGGCTGTCACTAAAGACTACCTCTACACAAAACTGTGGTCACCATAGCAGAGTTGCTTTAGAAAAGTGGTGTCCACCCTCCAGAGGAACATCAGGAGGGAGCTGCAGAGCCCATCCGTGTTTCAGTGGGTCTCTGTGTGGTCTCTCAAGACACCCAGGGTGCTCTGGATAACCTGATATGGGGGAACATGAGACCAGTTTAAGGAGGATGGAATAGATCGAGGATTGAAAAGTGTGAATATTGAGCTTGAGGCCCACACGCTGAGTCCTTCTCAAGCACAGAAGGAAAGGAGCCTGTGATACAGAGCCTTTGTACGGAAGAGATGATCACTGGAGATGGCAAAGAGACACAGCGTGGGGTCAGCAGACAGGTGGCTATCTTCACCCTGCTGTGTTCCCATCACACAAGCAGGAGGAGCAGAGCCTTCAGAAGGAAGTCTATGGAATACCTCAGCGAGCCTTGCTCTGCTGACTTCCCGGGCTCTCCAGTTTGATTTCCCTCCACTTTGGGATTTGGCCCAGATTGTGCTTGGACTGTGAGTGTTTCCAGATGTTCTCAGCCTGCAGGGGGACAGAGGCACGCCAGGCTGTAATTGGTATGCAAGCAAGCCCCGTGCGAGGGGCATATAAAACATTACCTATCCCTTGGCCAGTGCCTCCTGCCTGGAGGCCTGCTGGTTGCCAGTGGCAAAGGGGAAGGAAAATATCACAGCCTGGTGGAACGGTTTCTTTTATTACCATATCCCTGGGCAAAATGGCCGGTGCTCTAAGTGGCACCTGGATGGAAAGGCAGGAGAATGCAATAGGAGGAAGCAATGAGAAAGCAATCCAAGCCAAAAGCATTAAAAACCTGAAAGAAAACATTGCTTCTCTCACTGCTGCCAAGTTTATTTCAGTATGTGGCAACCTGCTGAAGTACGTTCCTTTATAGAGGAGGAATTAGAGAGGACAAGACCTTAAATTCCTCCCATTTGCTTAAGAACTCCAGCAAACACCTCCTCCTTCTTCCCCCTCCTGCTGGTCCAATTTTAAGGAGATTTTAATTTGAGCCCAAAGTGCTGGAACATAGACAGGAAACAGCTTATAATTTGCAAAAGTGTATATAGTTTCATGGAAAAGCAACATATATACCGAAACCTATGCCTTTCAAATTCTTCCCAGCAGCCATCTCTTCTGGCCTTGGGACAATGAAGTCTCTGTGTTCAGGTCTGTTTTCGGTCGAAACAGTCCATGACTGCTCTTTTGTGACCAAACAGAATGCAAGGGCGAGCCGGAGTGAGCGCTCAGTGCTTTAATTGCTTTGGGTCACATGTCTACCTCTGCTGCTGCAAGTGGCAGAGCACATGCAAGCGAGGAGCATCTTTTCTGCTACGGGTAGACTTGAAAAAAGCCACAGAGGGGAAATTCAGGCCTCCCTTGGAAATCAGAGACAAGGCTCCCATCAATTTTGACAGGACCAGGACTTCAGCCTTTGTGCTGGGACGAATGGATGTGTACTTGCATTCATGTTTACGACAAGGTCGTTGTGAGATAGAAATGCCTTTGGCTTCAGCTGCTAAGAAAATTGGGAGTCCCAAAGGCTCTTCTGTCCAGCCTTTCCATTTGCCCTAGAAAGTCTGAGGCACAAAGACAGAGTAAGCAGACAATGACTTGCTTGACTGGCAAGCACAAATGTGAGCTTTTACACGTACAAAGGACTGCTTGTGCAAGCAAAAATTACATGCAGAATGAGGAGCATGTGGCCATGACAGGAGGGTCCTCAGACTGGAGAAATCATATCCAAACTCATCACCAGTTTGATTAAGGAAATGAGGGCAAAATTTTGAGTGGCATGTAAGCTGGAGTGAAAGAGGTCTCTTGCCTTGGGTGACCAGGAGCCGCATTAGCTCTTGGACAGTGAGGGCTGCAGGAAGCTGACAAGGCTGTTGTTCACATGGGGACATTTAAAAGAAACCATCCATATAGAAGGAAGGCATGTTATTAGAATATGGGCCACACTGCAGCCTGCTGAAACACTGATGGCCTGATACTGTTGGCAAGCAGTAGCCTGGAACCAGATTCTCAGACAGTATAGATGTGCAATTGTGCATGCAAAATGCATGTCTAATTGCTCAACTAATTGCTGTGAAGCTATCAGAATTGCATAAAATGGGGAATAAACAGGGACTTTGCTTACTCTTTGCCACTACACTTGTAGCAGTGGCTCAACTATGCTGGAAGTTTAGTTGTGCCCTTTATTAGACATCTCAGGCAAGGTGTGGATGGACCAAAGCATTGTACTGCTGGTGGAAGTGAGAGAGATGGGGCTGGTTTTCTGGGCTGTGATGTTATTTGGTTTGTCAAAGATGCCTGAAAACTTTCAAGTTCCAATTTTAAAATGAGTTCTGTAGAGTCCAAACTCAAAATGTTGATCATTGAAACATTTAGTGCCCTCTCTTGTATTGGAAACTGAGGGTGATTATGCCTAGCTATCCTTGTCAATTAGGTACACCTTAAACATGGGTGAAATATCATGTTTTCCCTTTGGAAGGGATCTATTTCTCTTCATTTTACAATTCCCTCTTGTTGCAGCTGAGTTTCAGGTGGCCGCTTCTTGAGCTACAACAAACAATGATTTCAAGCTGCTCTCTATGACCTCAGCCACCATCTCCTAGGAGACACCGGCAGCACCGTAACATCAAGCCTATTTGAAAGCATGTGCTGAAACTCAGAAGGGGGATGCTTGGAGTTCTCAGCCAACATTTTGTAGGTGAGCATGCAGGACTTCTGTCTCACCTTGACCAGCATATGGTGGTATTGAGATTCTGTGGCTTTCCTTGAAAATGCTCCTCCACCTAACCGTGAGTAGAGCTTTACCAATTCATAAGCCCCAAATTAGGAGTTTGAAGCACAGATTAAGAAGAACTAGGCATGTAAAGTGTTCCAGGTTAGTTGCTGAGGATGCTTTTGACTTGAGTGAAAAGGTACAGAGAGCTGGATCTGGAATATCATAATTTCTCATGGGCCTTGAAAAAGGGACTGGGACACACTTCACCACCTAATTCCCTGCAAGAAGAAAGGCTGGGGCTTGGCTTTGCAAATGCAAAATGAACCATTATGCAAAATGGACTCAGAATTTAAATCAAAAGGAAAGTCAGATCTCTGTGGTTTGAGGGGTGCTTTTCTCTGCTTGGATTGTCTGGGCTGCTTGATCATAAGATGAGAGGCTTTGTCTGACCCGTGAGCACCCCACATGCCTGTAACCAGAGCACCCACTGGGAGGGCGCAAGGGATGCTCATAGTTTTGGACTTGAGACAGGCCAACTCATAAATTGGGTCTACTTCCAGATTTTAGAAGCTTTGGAGTCCCTGGACACAGCTCTGTCATTTCTAGTTATTGTAATATGGTTCAGATCTCCAAAGAAACCAGATGAGTCCCAGCTTTCAGCAAAATCCCTCTTATATTTCTGCTGAAGAAAAGTCCAGGGACAATCAGTCCATTCACAGATATCTATTATAATGAGAGGGGAAAAAATGGATCAAATCCTAGCCCTGGAAAGCCACAGAATGGGTTTCCTGATTCTTATTTCATTAGCCTGGGTAACCTTCAGAAATAATATCTGAAATTATACAAAATGTCACAGGAAATAGCTCATTGACTCTGTGGGACTTCTGCACAAGCCACCAGTTGCAACAGGGTTCTGGTGTTTGCTGACAAGGGACATGGCTTCTTTTTGATGCTCTAGTGACATGTAGCTGGTCATGGTGATATTGAAAGTTTCGTATAACAGGATGCCTGAACAAGTGTCCTTGAAAAGAATGACAAAATGTCTTGGTCCTTTCGCAGTGAAGAGCTGGAGGTGGAATCTTAAAAAATACTATTTAATGTCTTTTCATTGTTGGAAAATAGAAAGATATAGCACTTCTGTTCTAAGCCAAATGCTGCTGGTTATCCTTTTTTCCTTTCTCTCCCACCCCAAATCATTCAATTATTGGTAATCACATGAAAATCCAAGCCCTTTCAATGAAAATGCATGTCAAATACATGTCAATTGTTTAAGCTCTCTAGGTTTTGGTAGGAGATTTTACTTTCAACCTTCTCTACTATCAAGAATGAGACCAAAAGATTCAACATCATGTTCTTGGAGGTCTGACCTGTGAAGTATCTTAAAAACAAGCAAGGAGGTCTTTAGCCACTTTCCACTTCTACTGGCATTAGCCAGACCTACAGTGCCATTTAATTTAAATATTAAATGAGGTACCTCTCTACCCCTGCCCCCTACTTTCAAATATATATATATATTTTTTCCTAGTTGTTCTTAATCTGTATTGGCCAGACTCCATCCTGGTCAGTTTTTTTCAACTCCACTGTTGTAGGAGCTGCAGAAAGGGCTGAACTAGGGTCATAAAAAGTTTTAACTCCATCATCCAGTTAGGACATTCTGATATGCTGGGTACTGGTAAGTTTATGGAGGTGTTATGACCTGGTAGCCTCCCATGGTAAAAATCTGCATTGCATAACACAGTAGGTCCCTTCATATCCTTGTGCTATTGCAGGCATTTAGCATGGGCCTGGCTTCAAAACGTTGTGACAATTAATGGAAGCTCTGCAAACACGCAGAAGTTTCTCACTGCCTCTAAGAGCAGCTAGACTCAGAAGATGGAGGAAAGGCTCTTCTTTTTCTTTCTAAACAAAATATAATTTAATCTGTACTATAATCAGGACACAATACTATTCTCCTAAGTGAGGAAGGGGAAGGGACAGTAGAAAAAATAGTTTCTCATTCCTGAATATAACAGATTTTAGTTGCTTTCCTTGAGTTTTAGCTTTGAGATTTGTGTGATCTTCATGTGACCAAGCTCTTTGCTTTAGTTTCCCGAGAAAGGGAACAGATTCTTAACTTCTGCAATAAGGAAGAAAAACCTGAGTTAGTGAAAAAGGTACCCAGAGTACAATAAGCAAATTCAACATCATTTTGTGTTCTTGAGATTCTTGAGAAGTTTCATGATGTACAAGACAATTCTGGGATTTTCAGTTCCTCTCGGTGTAGGAGAGGTCACCCTGGGTTTACGTCGAGAAACAAAACAGCTGAGGATCTACACCAGCCTTGGTCTGATTTTAGCCCTTGGACCTGCTACAACCTCCTTCCAGACCAGAAGAGTGGTGAATCAAAGTGATGTTCCTCTCTCCAGATCCTCCAGATGTGGGGACACTACCAAGCCTAGGCAGGCTGGTCTGCGTAACAGGCCTGAGAGCACTGCAATGGCCTGGAGGCTGTGGGGAGCTGGGAAAAGCCTGGGACCTGAGGGTTAGCTGCTGCTTTGCCTCTTTCCACCTCTTCTCCCTGAGACAGGCCGGGCAGGAGGCAATCCACAGCCTGTCTGTGCTCTGAGCAGGGAGCTGTAGAGGGTGCTCTTGCTCTGCCTGAGAGCCAAAACGTTGTGCGCCTCCCGGCCCGTCTCTTCCCTCCCTTCCACCCCCCTCCTTTGAAATGTAAGCAAACAAGTGAGTCTGCTGCTACGTGAACTTTGCATTGGAACAAAGGAGCCAGCGGTGACGAGCCGTTTCAAAACATCCCCCCCCCCTCCCCTGCCTCGCTGGGGGAGGCTGGGATTTACGGCCGAGCTTGGAGGGGCTGCGCACACCAGGCAGGGAGGGCAAGAGGCTGCTTGTTGTAAGCTGTCAGCAGCAGTGGTGCCTGAAAGGAGAGCTGTTCCCTCGCTCCTGGCCTGGCCTGGGGCAGAAAGGCTGCCCTGGGAGGCCTCGAGCTGGAGGTTCGCTCTCAGGGTCGAGGGTCTTCTCCAGCTGCGCTGTCATCGTATTGCTGCTGTGTCCAGGGGAGGCCCAGCACGCTGATCCGCAGCAGAAACCTGCTGTTTCTTAACCAAACTCGGGCCAGGGAATATGCTAAAGCAGCTTGGGGGTGCCTGAGCTTTTCTAGCTGCTGGGCACAGAGGTGACGTGCATCCTGCTGCCGCGTGCCCGTTCAGGGAGCTGCTTTCTCTGCCCCAGGCTGGGGCTGGGGCTGGCATCCGTGGAGGCTCTGTTGCTCTGGGCTTTCGAGAAGGAAGTACCAAGACACCCACAGGCATTCATCCCCATCAAAATCTTGTCCTAGCAAATCACACCTATTCTGCATATATTTACTCAGAGTGCTGCAGTAGCCAAAAGCCCTACCTGTGGTGGATTTTGCTCCTCCCGTCATGATAATGACAGGGTCTGCGATGATAACGATAATGAAGGTTTGTGTTTTGGCCACCAGAAAAAGCACTCAGCTTTCCAATCAGGAAAGGCAATCTGTCAAGAAAGTGTTTACCTGATGTGCTGCTTACCTGTGGAACACCTTGGTACAGGCCAGCTGTTGTGTGCAAATGCACCTCAAATCTTTCAGAAAATAGGAAAATTTTACAGCCACAGAAAAAGGGTGGGAAGGATCCTGAGAGACAGTTCAGTGTGCTGACCTTCCCCAAAACAACGACAACTCAACTGAAAGCAATCTTTGCCTGGACTGCTCTTAAAATCCCCCAGTGATGGAGATTTCACAAACTTTCCAGGCCATCTGTTCCAGAATTTCACTCTTCTTACTTTGGTGGTAGTGTCTGGATTACATTTCTCATTCCTGATGCCTCTTGGCTAATCAGTACCAAAGATAAAGAGGATTTTCTCCCCTCCATTGCATGGATCTGCACAATAATTAGTAAGTGGTAAATCAGTGCTGTGTTTTGGATCTGTATGCTGACTTAGAGACAAGCTTAATATGCTTTGTGCACATCAGCACCATGCATTTCTTGATGTAGAGATGGGCATGCCATTGAAATGTAATGTTGCTGGCAATGAGGACACCAGTTAGTGAAGGGGCAGTGTGTTGAGGTGCTAAGGGTCTCCCTGGGAGTTGTGGAGGCTTATCCCTTCTAAAAAAAAGGTGCTCTACAAAGATCTCAAATAGGTTAGGGACAACCATGTTTGATGACACACAGAAAATAAAACTTTCTTTCAGTGCAAACCCATGTAAGGTCAGGAGCGAGAAATGCAGCACAGGGTGAAATTCAAGGTGGAATTTGTTTCACAACACTTTATCCTAAGCTTTAAACAAATATAACATTTTCTAGCTCTCTAGGCTCATTACACACTCAAAGGTAAAGGACTGGTACCTCCAGAGGCAGAGTTTCTCCCTTCTAAAGTGAATGTTTAAATTAGCTGGTAACGGAAGCAAAATGGAGACACATCCCATCTATTTTCTTTTTGTGTTACAATATAGACTTCCAAGGTTCATAAGGCTTCCCATACACTTATTTCTGTTTAGCCAAACAGTCAAAAGCTATCAGTAATCTAAAACAGTTGGAGATATTAATAATTCATGGAACAGAATTTGCTTGCTTAAGAATTTCACAAATAAATCCCCATTCTGAACACTTCTGAGAATACTGTAGTCTTGCTCATGACCATTTGGTAAGAGAAAAAGCCGCAGTCACCAATTAAATCTCTTGTGCATCATTTAGACTTCTATTATATGTAGCTAGACCTTGAAAGCAAGCTGCTTTCTGCTGTCCCCTGAAGACCTGTGGTCATGGAACATTTATCCATTTTTCTACATGATTTCAAAATGTATTATTATTTACTTTGATGAACACTCAACATGAGTACCATGTTTATGGAATCGCTTATATCAAAGTAGAGATTTAATAAAGCCATTTATCTTCTCATCTGTTCTTTCTGTCCACTGAAAGGATGAATCATTAATTATTGCAGCCATATGATTAGTTTAGCTTGGAGTGTTTTAGAAAATGGGACCAGTGGGTTTTTTTCCCTCTTGGGAGACTAATCTAAGGTCAAGTCATTAAGTCTAAGGATGTTTGTCTTAGATCTTTTACCAGGAGGCATACTATGCTACTTCTGGTTAATCCATTTTGAAAGTGGCACAGAAAAAATACTCTTATGAAGGACAGCATTATGCCTTTGTTGTATTCCATTGGTCCATTGCATGCTCTCTCTTGGTTTTATTTGAAGAAATAAAGAATTGAAAAACCAGCAGAACAATTTTGCTACTCCAAAACTTTCCCTGTCAGCTGCGACCAGCTGGAAATTTCCATTTTTTGATTTATTTCTACTTACTTCCATCCCGGTGCAGAGATTATGGCACAATATTCTTCTATATCCTTTTATATTGCAGAAAGGAGTTACTTTCTTGCCAAGTCAGACACACACTTTTGGCAGAAACAGTCACACCTACCTTCTCTCAGCAACTTTCAGTCCATCATGCTGTAGCCAGTAACCTACACAGGGCAAACACCTCCTTTGTAATGTCAATTTTTATATACCAAAATCCAAAATCTTCAGCTGGAAAGTCTTAATTTAACACCCTGAGATAGGATTTGAAATTAAAATTTACCTTGGGTACCCAAGCAGTTCCTCAAACCTGCTCATTGTCCATTGTAACTGCAGGTGTTTGGATCTTTGATTGCCTATGCAGGAACCTGAGAAAAGAGGAATGTGGTGTTTTTGAAGGATGGATGGATAAGACCCCCATATACTAGGGCTAAATGCTCGAGGGTATCATGACATAAAGACATCTGTTGTATCCATCTACTTGTCTAGAAGAGAAGGAGTCAGTTAAAAATGTTGGGTGTAGGACAGTCACATCTGGAGACACAACACAGGCTTTGACCTCTTTAATTTGGGGATTGGATAAAGAGGGATTGAAAGAAGGATTAGAGCAATATATTTAGGATCTGGTCCTGGCAAGATCAGGGCATTCTATAAGCCCCAATTCTTAGTCTTAACCTCAGTCTTAAGAAGGCTTCATATGATTAAGGCATCCCACAGATTTCTGAGAGAAAACCTGTAGGAAGGAGAAGATGAAGGGATGTTTCCCATCTTTGTTTCTTTTCCATCAAGAGCTTTGCTCCTTGAGTCTGGAGAAGCATCATACCAAAATGGAGTCTTCCTTCCACTGTCATGTCACCCCTTTGCCAGTTCTGGTCAGTGGGAGATGCTTCTTCACAAGGCAAAATAATTTCAAAAAAATCTGAGCTGTGGAAAGCCAGAAAGTCTTTGAAGCACTGAAGCCTGGTGACTGCTCTTGCAACACAAAGCACTTTAACTCAATTATTGCAAAGCAAATAGAAGAAAGGTGGGAATGGGCTGTGCAAGTTTACCTGCTTCCTTATCTCTTCAAAGTCACTGTAGCCCTTCTAGCAAGGGGAGGCATTCAGTGTACCTCACATTTCTAGCTCAAGCTTTTTGTTTGCTGAGTCACTTGCGTCTCAGTCAACAAATTTCTACCTGCAGCTTTCCAAAAGCAAAGATCCCTCATGAACTCCAAGCTCCCCTAAGGAAACACAGGGCAGATGTCAACATTGCTGAAGTTATTCACCTTCTGCCAAAGCACACACATGACTGGGGCAGCAGAATTGCAGGAGTAAAATCCAGTGAAGCCAGCAAACAAAGGCAACACAAAGTCAGTGTCTTTTACTGAGTCCTCTGGCACAGGGACAGGTGAGAGATCAATAGAAATTAGCCAGGTTCAGATCTCTCCCATGGGAAACCTTTGAACAAATCCTGTTTGTCTGGGCTGCTAAATATCCTTCTCTGTGTGTTCGCATCGGTGAGATGGAGCTGGAAATTTGTCAGAATGGACACAGCTTTAACTGTGTCCATTCAAGACAAGAGGACCGAATTTTAAAATAAAACATTCCTAGAGAGACTGTCCAGCCTTTTTCTCTTGAGCAAGATCTGAATCCTGCTCCATCTGTCCTGTCCCAGCTTCATTTTTTATATAATGCTTCCTCGGGGATCTCTGTAGCTGGCCTCTAACGCACCTCGTTTCTACATCCTCCGCAGCCATGGGAGAGGTGAGAAGGACAAGCCCTGCACTTGAGCAAATCCCTGACCAAGCTTTTTTGGGCCAAGATGAACTTAAGGAAAAGTGATGAAGAAAATGGGTGGGAGAAAGTATGGCTGTTCCTAACAGAAAGGAGCAAGGGGGCATGAAGTGTTGGCCATGGGTTTGTCATCTGCTGAGTGCATTTTCTCACTTGTCAGGCATGTCTCCAAAGGGCAGATGCCTTTCTTTTCCAGTGTCTTTTCCTCCAGTTTCTAAGTCTTTTTCTGCTCCCTCATGCAATAGCCCTCATGATTCTTGCATGTAGTGAGCCTACACTGGTCTGTTTTATTCTGGACTTCATGCTCCTTCTCCTCTCAGCAGCCTGTGTGATCGATAAGAAGCAAACTAACCAGGGATTTTCCCTCTCTGTCTGCCCCTGTGACAGCTTAATATACTGCTGAGGACTAAGCACAAAGATAAGAAATAAAGAAAGGGGTATTTAGTGATAAGACATTTCTCTTGCTGGAGGACCTCCCACCCTCTCGGTGCAGAAATCACTTTGCACAGAGGAGAACTGCTGCCGGGTGGAATGTGTCAGCTGCTTACCAGGTCACGGGCATGTTACACAGCCATTGGAGAAGCAAGCTGAAGCGGTGGTATGAACGCAACCATATGCTTAGCGTTAAGCCAGTGAGAAATTCCACTGAAGTCAAGGGGGTTTTTGCACGTGCTTAAGGGCTTTACTGGATTGGGGCCTACGGAGGGAAGAACGGACTGTTGGTCCATCAAATGGGATTGGACCAAGAATCTTGCACCCTTCCTCTTGCCAAATCCTGAAGGATGCCTCTGATTCATAAGTGGTAGCAGAGAATTGGGCCATTGAAAAGAAGGAAGCTCAGCTGATCAGGTGGCCATAAGCTCCCTGGTTGGATGCTGCTGTCAGATGACTTTCTCTTATGGCCACCTGGGTGCTCCTTGTAGGGTTTTTGTGCATTGTATTTTTTTTTTTTTGCCCAACTACCCAAACTCAGGTAGCTCACGTGATGGAACACGATCCCTAATCATAGTTGCTTGGCTGTTGTTACAGATGAAAAGCCATCAAATCCTGATTAACAATATTTGCAGAGTCAGCAGCTGAGTTCCCTGACCTGCTACAGTTGCAGAGCAACAACATTGCAGCGGGCAAAAGATTAACCACAAAGATTGTTGAAAAGAAAAGAAAAGAAGAGGCTGGATTTGTCAGATCAAAGAGAATAAACTTGATGATACTTAGAGATTAAATTGTCTCAGGATGATATATGTAGCCATAAAAGTCTATAGGAATAAACTGGAACTCAGCTGCCGAGGAACTGTCAGCAGCCTAAGGACATTGTGTGGTCTTGACTGAGTAACAAAGAGGCTAAGAGGAGAAGAGGCATTCGTAGCCTCAGATCCGGAGCTGAGTTGCTCCATGTCCACAGACACATCGCTTGTGGCTCCCTTTCTCTTCTCCCAGCCAAACCAGTAAAATGAAGAGATGGGAAAACTGATTCCAACAGGAAAATTGCTTCATGTTTCCTACTCTTTTTGGGTCCAAGTCCTCATACGGTTTGTCTTGATTTCAGTGACACTGCTGTGCACAGAGAAAAAGCTCACTAATTATCTTTGGGGTGCTTTGCAAACCTCTTCATAATTCCCTGTAAGGCAAACCTTGTTTTTCCTTCCAGAGGTCAGTTAGAGAGAGAGAGAGATTAATCCCAACAGTAAGATTTCAGCCAATATCCTAAACCAGGAGGAAGAACTAGGGTCAAAACTAGCAAATGAGGTTGGAAGAAATAAGTTCACGGTCAGTGTGTTCTTTCATGAGCAGATTACAAAGGTTTTGGAAACTCTCTCGTCACAGACGTAGTGAAATACTGCTAGTTTGCTATAAGCAATGTTTAATCTCCACCCCCTCCATCCTCTTGTGAAATTAAAAATACAATCACTAAGGTTTCAAATAACTGATGAAGAAACAATGCTACTTTTCCAGCCGTTTTGTACAAAAGGAGAAGGGCAAAGTGTTGACACTGTGTGCAGAAGCACAGACCTGTGTAAGCTCGGCTTTCAGGCAGTGGAAGTCAGCCATGAAGATAGTACTAGCAAAAGTCTGACAAGCCATTTAGCTCCTTGTGCTAGCCATTTGCATGGGATTGAGTTTCATCCTGTGGGGACACTGTAGCATTTAAAGAGACAGGGCTTTGGATGCTGAAATTTTGTTAGTTTTCAACGACCCTCTTTTGATCATAAAGTCTTCTCTTTACTGTTATGAAGACTTCAGTGTGAGAATCCTCTCTCAGTGGGTCTACTCAGCGTACAACTCATTTGTCTCTGGATTTTTGCTAACTTTTTGTTCATTATGGTAATAATAACCATTACACCCTGCCACCCAAACTTTAAAAGTACTGTCAACCTGAATTGTTCCAAATTTGTTTCTGTATAGAACACTGGAGCAGAAGTGCAGATTCCTGGTCACTTCAGGATGTAGATACTGTAGGACAGTGTCTATATGGCAGTGCAAATGGCCTGAGCATCACAAGCTGAACAATGTTTGCAGTGCAGGTTGCAAGGAAAGCAGAGAGATCTCCAGGCATTTTGAAGCAGAGGTATTTCCAGGCATTCTGAGTGTCACATGTTGCTTGCCTGCACCTAGATGAGTGCTCAGCATCTCACTGCAGCACTGAGAGCTCTGTAGTGCAGGTTTATACAGCCTCCTACTGCACACTCAGCTGTTCATACAGCGGACAATGAAGAAAAATAGATCTTTGTCTTAAAGGCACGTACCGATACATAGCAGAGGGACACGGAGCTCCTTTCAATCATTAAAAGCAATATGGAGCAATGTTGCAGGAAGAACTTCTGTTGCCTTTACCTGACTCCTGCCCGGGTAATGGCATATTGCTCTTCCCAAATACAGACTTCTTGTCTGGTTGGAGGAAGTACTTCTGATTCTTTGGGTTAATCCGCTGTATAAGGTTGAAACTGTGGTTGAATAGCCAACAGGTCTCACCACCGTGAGATAGATGCTCTCCAACAGAGAGGAGAGGGCTGCTATCAAAAAAGGGGTGTGGGATCACTTGGGACGGAGGCTGTTGTGGGAGCTCAGTTCATCCTCCTGTGTGGAAGGAGAAGGGAAGAGAGTGCCTGCTGGTCTTGCCTCTGTGTGGTGGTATCCCACAAAGTTTGGGTCTCAAAGTTGATACTTATTAGATCTTAACCTGGAAATACCTCCTTCCTAAATGCCCCATATGCTGTGCAGATTTCTCCAGATTTAGCCTTTGATACATGTGGGGGCACAGACAATTGCAAATGACTCAGACTCAAGAGCTGCAGAAAGCCATTGCCTCTGTTTCTGACAGTAATCCCCCGAAGCTTCATATTAGCAAAAATCCCTGTGATTTCGTCCGATGCGGTGTCACAGAGACATCTCCCCCCAGTGCTGTTTTGGAAATACAATAGTCATTTTTGTTTTATCTGCTGTGCCATCAGCCCCCCTAGCTGGGGACTCAAACTTGCATTAATTCTGCTTACAACTGCCAGGAGAGTTTATTATGGCCAACAGCAAGAAGCATGTAGGAATCTGTGAGGTGTGTGCACTTCTGCAGAAAAAGAGCCTTGGTCCCTGTTTGCTGTCAGCTTTCATTACAGCAGGAGAAGCTTCTTGCTGGAGAGGGGATCATCCAGTAGGCAAACATTGCACAAGAGGCAGAGAGATGCCAGGACTGGCTCTAAGGCTGGGCTGTTGCAAAGGGAGCAGGGAAGAAAGAGAAACCAGGACCTGAAAGGCAAGAGGAGAGATGAAATACAAGGTAGCCCTCAGGAGCTTCGAGAGTTAGGCTGACAGGACGGTTAGCTCTTCTGAACGAGGGCTTCTTTTTATTTTTCATTTCATTTTTATTTTTGTTTCTGAGAGAAGCCCTTTTGTGTTGATTGGCACAAGTTTGGGAAGGATTAAATAAACCCAACAAATGGAGACTGACTTTTCCACCTTCGCTGGAGGCAGCTGTCTTTCAGCAATCAAACCCGTGCATTGCTGCGGCGGCTCGGCATATCACTGCCTGATTGCATCCAGACAGCGAGAGCGTCGTGGCACATATCCAGTGATGGAGATCCCCTTGGAGGGTCAGAGCACTGAAATTTTCTTTCCTTCTCAATGCAACCAAGGCTGACTTTCTACACTATTTCTCTTTCCACTGCATTTCAATTTTCAGTCTCTCTATGGTGCTTTTAATAATGGGATAGTTTGGGTTGAAAGGGACTTCAGGGGGTCTCTAACACGATCTGCTGCTCAAAGCAGGGCTGCTTTCAAAGTTAGGGCAGGTTGCTCAGGGCCTTGTCCAGTCCCATCTTCTGCTTTCTCCCCAAGGTGAGCAGCACAACACAGAAAACCTGCAAGCTTCCACGAAAGGCTGGAAATGGGTCACGACTGGGAGTCCCTAAGGGCAGGGCTCTGGCAAAGCAGAATTGGCTGTTTCAGATGCAGAACAGGAGTGGGTGACTTCTCTGAGGGAATCATTTTGGGGAGGCTGTTATCTTGGTCAGCCTGGTTCCTAAAGCATCAAGACTGCACTATATGAGTTTGCCTTTCTTCCCCATAACATCATCTCGTGTACTGGATCGTACACAATGTGAAATGAGCAGCTGGCTGCAGGAGGTAAACTCTTTCAATGCCTGTGTCCAGGGAAAGCCAAGGCATGGGCTCAGCCTTCTCAAACATCAGCTAATCAGAATGGGTGATGACTCATGAGGCACAAAGCCATAGGAAGCCAGGATTCGTCAGTCATCCTGTCTGCCAAATGACCTGCTTAGCTACTCATTACCTGCTGGCTAAGCTAGCCTGGCTGCAGCCAGCAGTGCCAAGCACAGGACACTTGCTGGGATCTGAAAATCCACAGTTTTGTTGTTTGGTTTTGCCTGATTGGAACTGGCATGGGGTAGATGATCGTGATTTAGTCCAACAGTGCTGCATCAGACCTCACACTTTCTCATCCATAACATCACTCCCTGAAACTCTGGTCACTGCTCTCACTGCTGCTGACAAAATTTTGACCGTTTTATGCCCTACAGTTGATGCAAAAGTCAAAATGTTGTGCTGATTTCCACATCATTCAGTGCTGAAGTCAAGGGGCTACAGAAGGTACAAATCCCTTCTGTTTTCTTAACATTATAACTAGATCCTTGATACTCAGATCCTTGGCAGACAGAGGAACCTGTCAGTGGGAACCGATGGATTCAGACACCTCACTGCTTTGTGGACCAGGCCTTTACTGGAAGGTTACTTCCAGTCTCCCAGGAGCCAGCCTTGAAGGTACAGCTCACACCCCCACAGTGCTGGCTTCTTTTCTCTCTTGGTAACTTGCATCTTTGCAGTTTCTCCTCCTGCAGACATGGTTTCAGTCTCATCTTTGTCCTGACTTGCTGCTGTGGAATGTGAGGCCTTTATTATTATTTTTTTTTTCTCTCTGTAAAACAAAAATACGAAGCTAAGCACATCATGTCAAGACTTCAAGCTTGCAAATTCTGCCTGTGTCCTTTATAGAAAAGAAGAGCTGCGCCTTGTTTTTCCCTCTCCTCTTTACCTTCCCTTTGTCCGCCTGCTCTCGGAGAAGATTTATGCCCTGTTGTGAAAGCGCTGTACCTAACACAGCCAGCTCTCACAGTTTCACTTGCTGTGCAATTCCAGTATGATCTTGCTTCAATGCATACTTGATTCAAGAACACTGGGGTGTGTTCAGATGGATGGAGCTGATCAAACATGAGCCAAACTCTTATTTTATTGCAGTTTATTTCTTTAGGAAGAGCCAGGGTTGAACTAGGAGTTCATTGAGTTTTAAGCTAACACGTTTGCTCTCTCAGCAGGAGAAGGCCATCGGCATATATGGTTATTTACAGCAGCTCAGCTGAGGGAGAGTAACCCATAAATAGCAACTCCTGGTGTTTGCTCACAGGCACATATTCTTAGAGAAGGCAGAAACCTCACGTTCCGGCCCATTCGTTAACATTCAGCAATAGGATTTTTGAAGGAAAATGTCTCCCTAGGTAGGATATCCTATAACTCCTGACCACAGGGGTTTCCTGCAGCTTCACCTCCAGCATCTGGTGTTGTCTATTCTCGGAGACAGGCAGATGGGGTAGATGGACCCCTGATCTGATTCGGGAGGACAGCAACTCCCATGAGCCAAATGCAACACCGGAGAAATATGTCAAATGCATTCCAGATGGGTATCCCTGGAGAGAAGCATCTTAATTCACAGACCAGGCGAAGAAACTCAAAGAGGAAATGGCTTTCCCCCATCACAGTGGGGAGCCTCTGGAAAGGAAGGGCAGCTCACCTTTCTAGGCTGAGCTCGCAGGCCTGGTCTGGTAGCTTTGGTGTCTCTGATCTGGACCAACTGATCTCTTCACAGGGATTTCACAGTGATGCCTACAAACAGTCCTAATGGTGTCCTCTTTCCATTACTGGTTAATCTGGAGCAGTGTCTTAACATCCTCTGCCATGAAAGAACTCCAGCGAACTCTGCCTGTTCTGCTTTCTCTGATCAATAGTACATCTGATTTTAGAGGTGAATTGTGCCAAAAGCAAATATGTAGGCAAGTTCTCTTCTCCCATGTTAACTCATCTTTCCCTTATTTACAGTGACAGTACCTTATTTTCTGTCTCACACAGATGGGCTGTTCTATGGGAAGGAATTACTTTGCTGCCAATTCTCTACCTAACCTTTATTTTTTTGTTTAATTTTAAATTTTTAATTGTTCATATATCTGTGAGATATCCTAGACATCACATCCCCCTTCTCTTTAAGCTACACATTCATATGTTTTGTTAACAGGCAGAGTAGACAGCTAAGTTTGGTCATCTGGCCAGCTCTCTAATCATGCATTGACAGTGTTTATCACATTTCCATTGATTATTTGGGAGCTTAGTTCCATGCCTTGCACATAGACACTCTACATAGGGCCCACATCTGTGAGCAGCATCCCAGCCTGAAAATATGCAGACAATTCCCCAAAGCAAACTCCAACGGGATACTGTACTGCAGTGATTTCTATTGGCATAACACTTACAAGCTCGTGTGATCAGTAAGGCCCTACTGTGTTAGACCCTGCACATAACCAGGGAAAGAGGCTGAACTCCTCATCTCAGCATTTATTAGTTAAACAGGTGGAGCTGGAGAATAAGAGGTTCAGAGTCTAACTCTGCCCCTCTGACTAGAATAGCACTCACCCAGGGAATAGAAAGCTTGTGAAAAATATGATGTATTACAAAAATCTACGTCTGTCCAGTGGCAAATGCAGAAAAACTCCTACACAGATGAAGTGCCCTCAGTAACCTCATTGCTGTCTTCCAAACAATTAGGTCATGATTGTAGCAGCTGACGATTGACGTCCATTGCAGCAGAAAGGCAAGGCACAGCATAGGCTCATTCAAACACTGCACCATTGATGAGGAACAGATTTTTCACTGGTAATATTGATTCAAGCTACGCCAGACACTCAGAGTGGAAAGGATTGATGGCTCTTAGGAAGCACGTACTTTGGAGCCCCTATTGCTGCTGGCTAGTCTCGATCACATTTCTGTCCTCTTTCCTTATGGAAGCATGTTTTTGTGTGTAGTAGCAATGCATTTTTCTTCTCATGGTATTTACAGATACGCGCTGTTTTCTGGCAGATTGGTTGAGGATGACAGGTTGGGAAGGATTTCACTTTGCCTATGTTTTCTCTGTGGGGTTAGACAGTACGTGGGGGTGGTGTTAGATTCCCCATCTTTTCACCGAGACCTTGTGTTAGAGGATCAGGAGGATCATTGACAGGTGCTACAAGACGGTCCTCTAAAGGGGATTCTGTTTGTGTACTTGTCAGGTCAAGCGGTGTTATTTAAGCATATGTACCGTGGTGGGTGTTGCAAAAAGGTTCCCCTGAGATGTTCACAGCAAGGAAACCATTTCAACCGACTTGGTAGTGTTGCAGTGAAACCATCTGCTTGCTCAGAGCTCTTGAGTAGGCTGCAAACATTTTGCATGGTTTTCAACACTGAGTATTTCTGATTGCCAAGTGTCATTTTGCCCTGTTAATGCCCATTCTCAATGCCCTTGCTGAGATCACAGTCTTCTATCTTGACCAGGTGGCTGCTCCATTCAGAAGAAAAATAGCCAAGAGCTTCTTTAGCTACATCCAGCCTCACCCAGTCATGCTCTTCACAGGCTGGTGGAAATATGGAAATGGCTCAGATAACACTGAGATAAATGGTGATTTAATGATATGAATCTCCAAAGCTTCATGCAGCATGGTGGCTATTTATGATATGTGTAAAAGGTCCTGGAAAATCTGTGTGTTAGTTCAGGATCCCATTTTATCAGATGTGCAGGAGATAATTCTATGATTCAATTAAATTCACAGGTTAACAAACTGGGTGGGTTGTATGTGAAGGGGATACCTATCTATTTCTCTGTATCTGAAAACATGACAGTCAACTGTTAAATAAGAAGTCTGAGGGCGTTAAAGATGCCTGTCCAGTGCCATTGCACCAGAAAATGACTTTTTGCCCTTATAAATTCAGTACTTAAAAATTTCCTGTGTCTAAATAGACCTTGTCAAAATGTCTCAGATAAATACACGGAGTGGGATCCTTGCAGCCTCAGAGAATACTAGGATAAGGTGTGAGAGCTTAAAGCAACTGAAAGAAATAATTGCTGGCTTGAGGAAATGGCAAAATCAACAGGAAGGGTCCATTTTTTGTAGTCCTGATGACAGCCAGGAAAATTTCATTAGCCTTAAGAGCTTTGCTTTATCCTTTTATTTCCACCAGAAAGCTGAATTCCCCCTGCACATGTGTGGTTAGGTTTTTATTTTTTTTTTTAACTGAAACTGCGTTGTTCTTATGGTATTTTATTATTTCTAGTACAGTTGAGGTATTGCCTCTGAGCTCTGTGTGAGGAATGGCTTTAGCTGCTAGGTGCTGTACAAGCTCAGAGCAAAACCATGATCCCCATCCTAAAGATCTCACATGTAACACAACATCTGGGGGCACAGGGTAGCTGCGGAAAACAGGGGGAAGCAGGGCAATGGGTGAAAGGGTCACATGCAGCCCTTTCACAAATGCAATGAGTCCATCAGTTGTGTTTAGATACAGTTGTCTGCAGCCACCTGCTCTCATCCTGCTGCTTCAGGACCGGGCGTTTTTACACTAATTTTGACTGCAAGCCAGCACTGGTTATTTCAAAAGACAGAGCCCTTTCCCCCTGTGCTGCTCAGCATCATAATTCAGCCGGGCCTTGGCATCAGCGCTGTATGATGCAGGGGAGGAAATTCTTGCCTGATCCCAGCTGATGGGCCGCCCAGGCCTAGGAACACGAGGATTGATGGCCTCCGTAAATGTCTTTGCCTCTAGCTCTGCTGTCTGTGCTGCTGAAGGATCCCTGCCTGTCCCCCCAGGGCCCGCTTCTCCCCTTCCTTGCTTGGTGCTGACGCCTTTTAGCAGCTGATAGATCACCATCCCTTTGCCTCTTGCCCCAAGTGAGATATATTTCACTCGCAGGGAGTTTTCAGCGTGAGGAAGGCTCTGAGACCCAAGCCTCATCCCGTGGGGCATTGCTCTGCATCTGGGGTTATTTTTTTTCTCCCTTTCTGTTCTTTTAACTAGTGTTTTTAAGAGGGATAAGAGATGAGCCCAGAAGGTATTTATTGAGCCCAGGGGAGGAGCATGCATCTGTAAAATATTATTGAGATATCATTGATGAGTTGGTTTCACCTAAAGGCTGGAAGAGGTATAACGTTTACATGGCTCCTGGGGGATGGCATGGAGCAGGGGAAAGGGCCCTTTGCTTAGTGGTACTGCTCTGCATACAAGGGAGGAATGGCACAAGGGAGGAATGGCAGATGTATATGCTCCAGGTCTCAAAATACTGAGTCTTCTGGCTCCTGATTGCATAGGGTGGTAGGCAAAGCTGCACCAGCATCACTCACAGCAAGATTTCAGCCACTTTTCCTGTCTGATAAAGGTTCTGTGTTTGCCGCATCCCTCTCGTGCCTCCTACAGAGATCTGTCTACTTGCTAAAGATTTTAGCTCCCAAGCTTTTTTTTTTTTTTTTTTTTTTTTTTTTTTTCTAAATGATTTAAAGGCATATCTAGATTTTCTCTTCAGCTACTTCACTCCCAAATGTTATCTTCCTTGGCATGAAAGCAAGCCTCACTGGTCCTGCTGGTCCTTAGAGTGCCCCCTGCATCTTACCAGGCTTCAGTCTTCTGCTGTGTGATCCCCAGGTGCTGTTCTCATCACCTGCACAGTTATTAAGCTGAGCTTAACCTGTGGTGGTGAACCAACTGAGCTCCAAGCCTGTGGAAGACACTTGTTCTTGTAAGCTTAACTGTTTCTGGAGGAAGATGCAATCTGGAATCCTAAGTGACACCTCTTATATCGTGTCTAAGCATCTTTGTCTAAGCTGGAGCAAAAGCAGATGGATCCAGCCAGCAATGCTCTCCAGTCAAACCAATCCAATTGAAACAAGGTCTTTGAAGAGTTCCAGGATATTTCAGAAGCACAAGGTTTCCCGAGAGCCGACAAGAGGCAAAACACTGGAACCCTTTCTAGCCTGCCTTCTGCCAGCACTGAACTCGATCTGACAGATCAGCACTGATCTCACCCACGTAGGTTGGATTTTGCAAAAGGCTGTGTTTGAGGCCACCTTTATCCTTATACCCAAGTATCTTGATGCTCCCACAGCAGTCAGTGAACAGCACTAGGGTAGTGCAGCACATCCTAAGACAGAGGCTTAAGACTGAGGGGATTAATCTCCTCTTGAAGCCACTCCTCTCCTCCTACTGCCTATGGAAATGATCCGAGGGCTAGCTGGGAATAGATCTCTGCCTCTCAGATAACCTTGGTTAGGTGGGAGAAATCCATCATCCCTAGCTGTCTGTGCTTATCCCAAATGATTTCTCATTCAGGGTGCAGCTCTCCCATCCCAGTTCCCATCCCAAAGAACAGTTCACTGGTCAAACCACCGCACCACCTTCTGAAGAGAGCACAGAAGATTCCTGCATCCCAGGCTAACATATAAAACAAGCTCTTCCTGGATGAGACCACCATCTGATATGGATGCTTTCAACCTCTCCCCTGAAAGTTAAATAAACAGTAACTATAGTCCTGTTGTGACAGGAAGCAATTCCAACCCTCTGCTCAGGAGAAGGAAAAGTGTCTTCCATCCTTTGGGCTTTGATTCTCTTTATGTTTATGTAATGACTGAAAATCCTGACAGTAAAGTGTAATATTGAAACCATAGAGAGGTAGGAAAGGGGAGAGAAATTCATCTTTCAAAATGGTCTCAATATTCACCTGATCCTTTTGGTGCTTGCAGGGGGGAACCCATATCCTATCACACACCTGACATTGCCCCCAGCAAAATTAGTCACGATGGCCCCATGCAGGTTTTGGATTTATTGTCTGCAAATTTGGCTGGTCCAACCACTGGTCTGAACACCTGTGGAGCCTCAGAGTCCAGACTATTAGATTAATCTGTCAGTCACTCTATATAACAGCCTGTCCTCCTCTCCATCCTGGTCTGACACTCCCTTCCCAAGCTTGGTGTATAGCTCCAAGATCCAGTTTCACCGGAATGTAAACAGTGTCTGAATCCCCCAACTTCCCCGCTTTGCTTCCGCTGTGAGTGCACTTCGTGTATATCGGCTGCTTGAAAAGTAATTATCCTCACTTCCCACCTGATAAATTAAAGACCCCCAGGTTCTCTGCTTAATGGTGCAGAGCGATCCAAAAGTGATTCTCCTGCAGAAGCTGTTAGGAGAATGTCCTAGCAACCCCACACCCCTCTGGACCTCATTGTGCCGGGACGACAGCCCATTAATCAGCCCGACCTGGCTTGGAGATGGCAAAGGTCGTGCTGCGTGGAGTCTAATCGGAAAAACAAATTCCACCCCTCTGGAGCGCTTCCTGGCAGGGACGAAGGGGGAGACTCGCTTGGCTTCACACTTAAGTACCTTAAGTATTTTTCCAAGGCTAGAAGACAACTGATGTAAAAGGTTTGTACTTCAAACAGAGGAGCATTTCCCCTGGGCTGTGTCTACACTGCTCTGAAGTGTGTTTTTGGGAACGACGGGGAGAATGAAGAGCTCCCAAATTGACCCACTTTGTGTCTGCTCAGCTGCTTCCTGGGGAAGCAGGGATCAGACCTGCTGGAACACATTTGGCCCCAGATTTGGTGAGTACGACCTTGTTCAGTGCTGGCAGATTTGCTGTCTACAAGCACAGATGAAAAGAGTGTTCTCCAGCTTGGGATAGTCCTGAAAATTCAATGTGGCTTGTCCGTGGTTTCCACTTAAGAAAGTCTGAGCCACATCAAACCAAAAGTCCAGTTATCCCAAACCTGCTCACAGAGGTCAGTAGTAGATGTCTGGGGAAATATGATGCTTCCCAGTAGCTCAGAGGTACTACATCTGTGATTAGGACTCTTTGATGGATTTTTTTTCCCATTTATCTGTCCATCCAGGTTTTAAGTCCATGTAAGCTTTTTCTTCCATGTCAGAGCTACATTGTTCAATGACTCATTACATGAAGAAGTGCTTCTTTTTCTTAATTCTGTACCTGCCTCCTTTCAGCAGTACATTATGAGGGCCAAACTACAACCATTCCCTATTTATCTTCTCTGTTTAGATCTCTGCAATAACCTCTTTCATTTGTAGAGACGTGCTCTTTCCTTACTTGTGACCATATCGGAAATTTACATCCTTTTTGATTTCAGTCTGTGCTATGCAGGAGGCTGGGATAGTTTATTGCAGTGGACCTTAAATGCATGAACCCAGGAAATAGTAACATAAATTAGGTGATCTGTCCATGAAAATATCTCCACCCTGGCAGGTGGTGTTCACAGTCTGATAAGCCAAGGTAAAGTCAAGCCAGGAAAAACAATGGGTAAGATGAAATATGTTTTTTTGTGTTGGCTTAGTACAGGGAAAAAAAAAACAAAACAAAACAAAAAAAAAGCACCTCTGGTTGTCTCATATCATGCTTGATCTTTCTGGCCCAAGAAAGCAGTCCTGTAGATGTAGGACTGAACACATTGGCAAGCACAGAAGTTGCTGCCATTTGGCTCCCTGACAGGAATAGCATTGTGCTATAGTTTGTTGTTTTCTGATAGAGTATGGAACAACTGTATGCAACTTATCTGCTGATCCTTTGGCATAAAGTGGCATGTTTCTTCATCACTAAGAAAACAATCCTAACGCTGACATCACTACAGCTGCATCACCCTACTCACTTTGTCCATCCACTCTGGCAAGAGTTTGTGCGTATGTGGGGGTGACCCCAGCAGTGATGTTTTCATTGTAAGGGAAATAGATCAGCACTTTATTATTATTATTATTATTATTATTATTATTATTATTATTATTATTATTATTATTATTATTATTATTATTATTATTATTATTATTATTTTTGTGCTGATTGGTTCAGTGTGCACTTTTCCTTTAGCAGTTTAAGCCTCTTGTCCTTGCTGCAGCTATAACACCATCAGGTTTGTATGAGCAACGTCTCTGATGCTAGTTTCTGATACTGAGTTGTGCTTTACCCACCTATCCTCCAATAGTATAAGGACAACTTTATTCCAATATAAGAATGACAGATGGCAAATCCTGCATCAAGTCTTTTAGTCTAGATTTTTTAGTCTGATTTTACATTTCTTTTCTGTCTCTGTTTCTACTGAAGGTTCTTCTCTTTGGTTTTGTGGCCATCTTGAAGTTCTACTTCATCTTTTGCTCTTGAACTCCCTGTTCAGGAGACAGTAATGACCATCCAGCTCTAGTGTGCTTCAGACAGCCAGGCAGGGAATGAGGGTGTTGAATGCAACCCTCAGCTCTTTCAGCAATCCCATATGTGATTCAAGTGCCCCAAAGGCCTTGGAAGCTGGAAGTCTCAATTGCTCTCTTGAACTCTGACATCCCAGCAGGCTTTTAACCCTATTTTAGGTGCTGCAGAAGGCGGTCAGGCTAGGTCTTATTGTGCCTCTGCTTCCTTAGGTGAGCAGTAGCCCTGCTGTATTTCAGAAAGGGGCTAAGCAGTCATATCTCCATGTAAGCAGTGAGGTATTCACACAATAGCACTGAGAATCAGAGAGAAATATTCCATGTTCAGACGTAGCCGTGTCTAACTGCCTTGGCACAGCATTATCTCTGGAGCTTAGGGCTTTGCCACCCATCTTGCGGGGAACTGACAGAGAGGAGTGAAAAAAGCAAGGATTGGCATTTGTGGAGGTGTTAAATGAGTGAATAATGTGAAGAAGAAGGCTGCCCTGGTTCGTCGGGCAAGAGGCTTACCAGGAAATTTCCCAAGGAATGGTTATGGCTAGGCATGAATTTCCTGTGCTTCCTGTAAACTTTTGGTGGACTGGATTTTAATAGTATTTGTAGGTGGTAGATAGCCAAGCAATTTGCTCATGTGTGAATCCTGTTTTTGTGCCTGCTTTTTTTGCCCTTTTTCTTGCTCCTGGAGGCTGGGAACATGTTTGTACCTCTGGCTTACAGCTGTACTTTGAGCTGTCCCAACAGTATCTCCTTGCTAACCTAGCTTGAATTTCAAGCCCATCCCCAAAGAAAGGATGTCCCCATTGCTACAGGCTAAAATACACACAGGCAATCCCGTTCTGTCCTGTCTCAGGTGAAGGACAAAAGGCAAAAGGAGCATTTATGGAGGGAAGGGAAAGCAGAGACAGTCTACAGGCTAAAGGCAAGAGGCTGTGGCAGGTGCTTCTCATCTGGGAAGGGTGGAGTTGCACAGAGTCATGTTCTGCTGCCACTGCAGAGAAGAAAAGCTCCTGCCAAATACCTCAGCTCTGCTATACATGCCATGTTCCTGGCCTCCTGAGCATACTGGGATGCTTCTCCAGGCTAACAGCATCACTATCCATAGGTTGTGAGCAGGGTGGGGAGCTCTGGAGTTTGTGATAGCAGTACTGCTTGGTACTTACATGGAAGACATTGGTGTGGGGAGAACTGAGTCACAGCTTGTACTCTGTACTGCCGACCCTCCCAGCTGCTGGCTCGCAGACTATTGCTGATCCATGAGAACTCAGAAGATGGCCCATGAGATAGCAGAGAAACAAACCCATAGTTGTCTTCTTGCAGAGCCAAGGTCCAGCCTCTTTCCTGGGAAAACACAGAGGAGGTCTGGAATTCACTGGAGCCTGCCAAACATGAGGGGTAGCAGTGAATGGGTCAAGGTGCCAGTCTTTGCTGAGGGCATCGACACCAGCTAACCACAAGAGAGAAAGGAGGGGGTTATGGGGAAGAGCCTGCCAACGAATTAGGGAGCTGGAGGGAGATTTCTGAGAAGCCCCGAAAGTATTTTGGAAATGGAGACCCAACCCAGCGTGGCAAATGCAGCATGACACTCTTTAACACAGCATGGGGAAAGCAAAGAGCAGCCCAGCTGCTTGGATACTCGACACCAGGATCATGCTCAGCCGCTCCGTTCCCTGGTGCTGCTTGCAGTTGATGACTGAGGGCCATTTCCAGCATGGGATTTCATGTACGAAGCCCTTTCAGTGTATGGCAACTGCTGAGACTTTTGGAGGGGGTGACTCGGTTACGGGCCAGGAAATGAGCACAGGGAACTGTTGCTAGAAACCAAACTGAAGCACGTGAAAATAATAAAATGGATGTCCAAACTGGGACCTCTCCTGGGGCCGTGCAGCGCTGACAAGCTGACCCTGGATGTGTCGCATCTCTCAGCTTCACAGCTCCTGACGCACGGCACCAGCTCTCCCATATGTCAGGAGTCACATTCCCCGCTGCTGGAATGCAGCCACCTCTGGAGCAGAACCCAGCAGCTGTTTAAAGAATTGACAGAAACAAACCAGGGACAGGATGCGAAGACACAGCCAAAGTGCAGGGGAAAACAAGGGAGGGAAAAATGTCAACCAAGTCCACCGGGTGAGTGTGATGGTCATAATAGCAGGGATGGAACTCATAATCGAATGATAAAGAGCACGGGAAGTTACCAGAGCTAATGTACCCATTAGCTGGGTTTACCCATTAGGTAATGTACCCACCTGCATGTTTCTAACTGGCCTGAAGCAAGCAGAGGAATACAACTTAGCTTAGACCCTTCTTTTACATATTAAGCTCTACTATGCATTGTACATGACACCATGATAATCCAAAGAGAAGCACGACCCCTCTGTCTCTGCTGGACAAAAAATGTGGGTTTTGGTTTCTCCCTTCAAGCCAGGCTCACCTTTAGCTCAAGCCGTTAACCTGTTTCCAGTTTTCACAATGCTTCTCTTGAATGCTAAAAGAGGGATAGCTTAGAAAATAACATAGAAACATCCTAAAATGCCATTCAGTCAGCAGTGATGCCGTTCAGTCAGGCTTAGTAGCCTGTCATTCAGAGGTGCTGGTGTGAGTTTTATCTGCTGAAACATGAACCATGCAAAGGAAGGACCACTGCATATGAATCGCTCCCCAGTAACCTGCTCCTATCTCTTTTTCTGCTGCAGAAAAGAGACCACACTGGATTGTAGGATAATTCATACTGGGAGAGTCCTCGGGAGTCCTGTGGGTCTGCTTGTTGACTCTGGAGCACCAGTGGCATCTTGGTCTGGCACAGCAGAGCTCCTGTTATATCCTCCTGTTCCAGCCCAGTCCTGGGTATTCATTAGAGTCAGTCGAGAGTATCTGGACTGGCAATTACCTCCAGACTCCAGTTCAAAAGGAATTCATTAGAACGGAGACTGCTGTGCAGAGACATCCGGGGCTTTGTGTGGCGGTGCCCATCTGAGCAGGCTGGCCCTTGGAAAGAGGTGGAGCAGGGAAGGCTTTGGGGTGGATAAGGGCAGAATGCAGAGACAGGAAGCCCTGAATACCCACACTGCCACTGCCCCTGCCATTTCAGTTGAGAGAACATCTCCGGCTCCCTGCACAAGGACTGCCCCTCACCACCATTGTATCTGGCTACCTGGAAAGCCATTTGCAAGCCTTCCCCATTGCATCCAGTGTGCAGCCACAAGAACAGCAGCCATCTGGATCCCCTCCAGCTGTCCAGTGAGAGAAAGGGAAAAGCAGTTAGTAGTAGCAGAGAAAAGGGGAAAAAAAATAAGAAAAGGCCAGAAATCATTTTTCCTGGCACACTATGACGCACAGATTTGGGAATGAGGGTTGTGAAAGCTTTTTGTTTAGCTTATTCTTCTCTGGTCCGACAGCTGATAAGTCCCACAGCTCAGAAACATCTGACAGGACTGGCTGAAGTCAATTCATCTTTCATCTGCCCATCACGCTCCTGAAGCGGAGAGTGACAGGGCTGCTCCTGCTCCATCTGAATGCCGCTCTCTCTCCTTCTCCCTCTTTCGTGTGCTGTTGTTTGGAGCTTGGGAAAACCAGTTTCCTTCCTGCCTGCAGTCCTCTCCCCAGGTTCAGGGCAGCGTCCGTCTGCCCTTGCACCTGCTCCGTACAGCTGCAAGCTGCCTCTGCTGCAATCATTTGCACTCGACCCAGCAGCAGGCTGATGGGGCCCCTCCGGCTTCCCCTCAACTCCTTTCCCTGTCATATTTTCCTTGCTGCTCTTGCAATTAGCGCGCTTGTTCGTTGCTCCTCTTGCTAGCTCCTTCTGCTTTCCTGGCACGCTCCCCTGTCAGCCTCCCCCAGCTCCTCATGCATTCCCTACACCAGCAGCTCTCAGATGGGGTTTTCAAGGCACCGCTCCCTTGCTCAGTGCTCGGTCCCCACAAACTGCAGAGTATCCACCTTGCAGGTGCAGAGATGTAGTCCTTGTGTCCTTGAGCATCTTCCATGGAATGGTTAGATCTTCGCTGGCATGTAGTAACCCGTGGCATTGCCTCTTCTCACTGGGCAGAAGACCCTGGTGTTGACCAGCTGCACCCTTTAGGTTGGATCAGAAAAAACTTTTCACTTGAGGCCATGTATCATCTAGCATATGATGTGTAGGTTTTTGGTGGGGCACTGTCATTTCCGCTTGCTGATGGACGAGAGAGAAATATTACAGGTAGCAAAAGAAGAGCCTAAGACCCCAAGTTACCGAAAAGGGATTTTTTATTCCACAGGTGGGTTTCCTGGCCATAGACTGCTGGAAAACAAAACAAATGGAACAATTAAGGAAAAACAAACAAACAAACAAACAAACAAAAAGACAAAACCCAAACACATTTATTAGTGATTGGGATTATAAATGGTACTGAACTTCTACATAAATTTTCACAGTTAGGAAAAATCTGAATGATACTTAAAAACAAGAACAACAAACCACTCTCCAGGCTGCTGGGAAATCTCGGTTTGCTTCCTGCAGCAGAAAATCAATGACTTGACTTCATTTGAATTTGACAGGCTGCATCTCCCAAATAAGGCACCCCATTGGGCACACTTGTAAGGCTGTTTCAGCAGACTCCCTGCTTTGCATCACAAGGCGGTTGTTCGGGTCCCCAGTGATTTGTTTTCTCATGCAAGTGTTTTGCTGGAGAAAAACAAGCACCTGTTTTGCGAAACAGGACCTCTAACATTTAATTTACTCATTTCTTTTAACAGGCTCCACATCGTGAATTTATCTGCTGTGGGTTCTGCAGCCTGTGCTCCCACAGCTCCCCCACTCATCATCCCTTCCCAGATTCAAAATTATGTGGCCGGGTTATGTCTGGCCACCAGCTGGGCCCCAAAGCCCTTGGAAGAAGCTTGGCTGAATCCTCCCCATATCGCATGGTTGGTCTCAGAATATCTGTTTATATCCTGCAAATTTGCGCGATGCGGCCCCTTACCAGGATCCCCACAACTTTACAAGCAGCGACACAAGTCTTGCCGGGCCAGCCAAGAACTTGTATAGACTGATAAAAGTGGTGGTAAAATCAATCTCAGCTCAGTGCCATTGGTTGTATCTTTCCAACGCGGCTTGAACTACAGAGGAAAAGGGAAAGAAAGGAGCAGGGGGGGAAAGAAAGAGCCTCAAGTATTTTGTTGAGTTGCCGGATCTGGTTCAGCGCCATTAAGAAAGAGGATATTGAAGAGTGCTTTTCATTCCACCATTTTGCAGTGGGTAATTGCTTTCCACACGGTGCATTGGGTTTTGATGTGAGTCCAGCTGCAGTAACGCAAGTTACGGCAAGGGCTGTTCCAGTGCAAATGTGTTATTTGAGTGTCTCTTTGCTCACACTATGACTAAACAGAAGCAGCTGTGGCCAGAGGGCCATCAGTGCTCTGTATCACACAATCTGGCATTTCATGGAAAGTTTTCGTGTTTTCAGTTGGAAAAACTTTCTTTCATCCATGGCTGGAAGTTTTGAAGAAATTTAAATTTTGCATGATACACAAAAATGCCCCAAGAAACAATTGTCCTTTCCAGAGGGGATACATTGCTGGCACCATCTCAGCCTCTCACATATTATAAGCCTCAGCATACCTAAGAGCCATCACTGTATGTTGGTCAGGAAAGATACCTGTGTGTTTCTGGAGGACATCAGTTTTAAGAAAACATGGTAAAACTTGAGTAAAGGCAGTTTGGAATAAACAAACTACACTGCTAAGTCAGGGCAAGAAGATCACATCAGTATGTGGCCTTATAATCTGTGGGGATGAGAATTTCTTACAGTTCAGCTATTTCAAAACTAGCCTGGAGAAAGCACTGAAGGGAAACAAGCTTGCCTTAGCAAAAGTTTGATAAATGTCTCTACCCTGCTTCAGCTGTAACTTGCACGAAGTTTTAGCTATCAGCAACAAAGAGCCCAGAACACTGGGCGAGCAGCTCTGGTTGTCTCCAGGGGAGTCGAGCAAGAAGGGCAAAGATACAGGGTTGTAGCATTGCAAGATCTGGGGCTGGCTCACAAGGAGCAGCAGCCAAGTCTTTTGGGAAAGATTTTGTACATGAATCCAGGCATCTCTAGACTTATCTATATGTTTTAAATTATTTAATTGATTTATTTATTGAGGTTATTTTCAGGCCCTCAGATAAAGAACATTATTAGAGGGTCTATTTACAACCTGGACTGCATGGAAAAGCAAGTAAACAAACAAGCAAATAGATGGAAACATGAAGATGGGCCTTTTACATAGGCTCATTTTACATTTGCTACCCTCCTTAGAAAAAAACAAGGAAACAAGAAAGATCTACTGAAGAGAAAATATGGTTCCCCCAAGGTCTCATATTCCTTAATTGCAGCTAGAAGCAAGTGACTTTCTCAGGTTTGATGCAATGAGCCTTTGGGAACCACTGAGATTAAAACTCAGGATCTTGAATCCAACTTTTATTTCCCCCTTGAAATCCTAGACCACACAGCCTTCTGCTTGCAAGTGTATGGGCACATCTATGCACGTGGAGGGGAAGCTCAGTAACACATAGGTGGTCTGCTCTCTCTGAGAGGATACACACGGTAATGGAGATGAAAACCATGAGTCACTGTAGGGAAGAATGATGCTGGTTCTGACAAGCCAGTCAGCTGCCTGTAGCTTTTGCCCTATGTACCTTATGTCTTTCATTTTCTTATTCAATCTATTTTTTTGACTGGCCTTGATGCTTAAACCATAATTTACCGATAGCTCTCCTTGGTAATTCATTTCACACGTTCATTACAGTCCACTTGGCTATAAACACATATGGATTTCCTTTTTAACTCTTCATTTCCTAAGTTTTGGATAGAGAGGTTCTAAAGCTAAACCACAGGAATGGTCTGTGCAGCTCCAGTTTATTAAATCTACCCCACTGTGTCAAGTGTCTACAGTGCATACAATTATTTGGGCCATGCTACAGTTATGAGAGAATTCATTTCACCCAAGGGTGGATTAAGTCTGTAGGTGTTTTGTATCAGAATGGTGATATTCATGTTGCAACACGAGATGGAAATGCTGAATTCTTAGGGTCTCCTCAGATCTCAGAACACGCTCAGGAGTTCATGACTTCTAAAGCCAGGTTCAGCCAACTACTTCCTCTCCATATATACTGCATAATCCATGTGCATAAGACTACATTAAAAAAGCTGTATAGCAGGCAAAGGTCAAGGTCCTTTGGGTACTTCATGAGAAGTAAAACCAAAGTGCAATTAACCCCAAACAGGCATAATGTCTGAATGCAAGAAACAACAGATGGAAATATGTACAGTCAGCTTTATCAGCAACCTTTTTTATACCCTCAGATGTTGAACATTTTAGACTACTCTGATCAAGTTAGACAGGAAAAAGGACGGGTAAGTTGACAGTATCTCAGTCTGGCTATATACTGTATTGAGAAGCCAGCAGGCAATTGGAACTACAGGTTAGAGAAACTGCAGAATTCTGAGAGAAGTCCTGTGATTTGTACCTGGAAGTGATCAAGCCCCTGAGAAGTAAAATGCTAGGAGATTCACAGCCTGAAAGTTTTCCTAGTCAGACAGTTCTGCTATTGACATAAATGGATAAAGAAGAATTCAAAAATCCATTCAAAAATCTGTCTTCCTTATCCCAGGCTCTCTCATGTTTCTCACTTTCTAGTTTGGAACTCCTTTCCCATAAAATAAGGTGACAAAAAAGCACATCCTTACAGTGGATAGTATTCATAATCAGATGAATACTATCATATGTTTGGTTTTCTTCACTTAAGTGTTTGTTTATTTATTTATTTATTTATTTATTTATTTATTTGCTTATATTTTTATTTTCTCCCTAGGAATGGGGAGTATTTACTGACCTGAGTTTTATCTTAGTCAAAATTTTCACAGGAAAGTGTCTAAGAAGATACTTCTAAAAGGAGGCCTACTATAGTTATTGAGATCAGACTGCATGGCAAGTTTAGAGAGACGGTTCCTGGCTAAACATGAATCTGAGACCTAGGAGATTTAAACTCAATGAGGATTTATTACGACAGACAAGGAAAACAGGACAAAATCCCCAGAATCTTTTTTTTTTTTTTTTTTTTTTTTTTGACAGTTATCCAGTAGAATCCACAATGATCCATCCAACAGGAAATCTGGGGGCCCAGAAGACAGATTCCTCTTGATGAAGCACGTATTTCACTGGTTTTCTTCTTATGCGCTGGTGCTGGTGGATGACTGAAGCCCAACTTCCTGGCCACCGCAGTGGCTGACTCTGCTGACTCGTCTTCAGTTTTTATAAATTCCTTATATTGCGGGCTCATAAGTGTCCAAAGGACTTCAGATGGAACCCCTTCTTGAGTAAAGAGTGAGAGGAAACGATGACTTTCTTTAATAATTTAAAGTCTACTGTCTCACTGTCTCCTTGGCTATTGCTCCTTTTCATAGACAGTCACTTAGAGCTGCTAAGTCCTGTGCAAATCTCTTCTTATTTGCCCCCAAACTGGGCTGCCAAAGAGTCTCTGTCCATCACGGTTACAGGCTGCAAAGACCTTAGGATTTCCCAGTGGTTTCGACGGTTTTGGCGAGACAAATTTTTGCTGTTGCATGTTGCATTAAAGCTCATTAAATCAATAGCAGTGATTCACCAGGGAGGAGGGAGACTAGCCAGTTGTCTAAAACCTAACCTGTAAATATCCAGGGTTGTGTTATGCTTTGCTTTTAGCTGCCAGAGTAGACAAGCAAAAGGATATGTTTTTTTTTCTACTTGTCTTTGGAAGGAGAGAGATTTCCATATGCAACTCATACCGTGTAAAACTTAACCTTCCCCCTCAGCCTGGACAAATTTTGTGATAGACAGAAATCATCTTAATGGCTCCTTCTGTCCATAGCAGCCACAGCTCCCTCCCAGCCACAGCTCTGAGTCTTCTTGAGAGTCTGCCTCTCTCACAGGAAATGTCCCACTGCCTGACAAGCAGACAGCATTAAAGAGACAACATGTTCTCAGATAAAATGTTCCAAATATAACAAGTCTATTTTTATTAAATTTGACCAAAGGCCTCCCTGCTTCCTAATCAGAAAGCCTGATTTGCTAACTCCCGCAGACCTAGCTGCACTGTCTCGCTACAGCTGTATCATGAGATAGAATTACATTTTCATAATGACTCAAATCTTTTCCCAAGTCCTTAAGTGTTTTCACAAAAAGGAAAAAAATAAGGAAAGGAGGAAAAAGAAGAAAAAAAAAAGGAAAGAAAAACCCCACACACCCTCCCGTAAAATCCAGACACCAACCCTGAGTTCTGTGTGGTCTTTTTTTTGTCTTTTCTTTTGGCTTCCCTCAAGACACAGCTTATTGCATTGGTCTGGATAGCGTCCTACCAGCACAGTGAGCTGGCCAAGCCCTGATCCCAACAACAAAGTCACCTTGGCAGGTGCCAAAGTAAACGGCAGTCTCCAGCTACCTGTACCCACTGCTGACACTGTGCTGTGCGTGTGCAGGATGCATGGCCGGAAAGGCAGTGCCTTCGCCCTCCATCCCTTTGATGTGCATCAGACCTTGGACTTTGTCTTTTTTTATTCAGGGCACTGCAACCTGGGGAGCTATAATAAATGCCCTTTATTTGGAGAAGTGTGAAGTTGTACAGAGAGACCTGGCTGTAAAATGGACAGAGGATGAAAAACGTGTGTGCACTATAGGGAAGCTGCATATGTGCAAACATGGTTCATACTTTCTATATTTCTGGGTAACTTTAGCTCACGAGCGTATGTGTGAGTATGTCCTCATGTATACAGTGTATGGGTTGTGTGCCTGCAGGATTTCATCAAAGGGACCCATTTCTGATGTCAGCTCTGCTGCTCACAACTGGAAGAGCTCCTCTGGCAGCCAGTCCAAAGCTTTTTGATCATACCGTTTCCATTGGATTTACAAGGTGCAGCTAAAATCAGGAGCCATTCAAAGTCACGAATGACATAAAAGGTAAAGTTACAGCTTGCGCTGAAATTGCTCAGAAAATTACAGGGGTTGAATGGGGAAGGGGTCCAATGCAGCCCCTTGCATGCACCAAAGGGGCTGGTGCTGGCAGGCGCACAGGAGCACTGCTTTGTTCCCCTTCGTTTTACAAGCTGCGGTGGTTGTTTTTCCACATTCCACCATATAAAAAATGACTGGGTCTCAAAGACCTGCTTCAAAGTCAGTTGAAAGACTGCTAATGACTTGCTTGGACTACAGAGCCTTCTTTGCTCGTATGGCTTCAATTTGACTCCTGCTTTTCAATTGCGTGAGTGGGCAGACCTGACTGGCCTGGGAGACTTGTCCTGTCCTGGAAACATGCCACACCTGCCCAGCTGTTTCTCTCAGTGTCTGCTAGAATCATTCCTTATAAAAGATGAATATGAGTTAAAACAAACAAATGCAGAGGGTCTAGAAAAGCCCATCTCTTTCCCTGCCCACACCTCAGTAGATCTATTTAAGGTTGCCACATTTTAACAAGTGAGGACAAAACTAAGCTTTGGAGATGACTTCCAAAATGCATGCAGATGTTAAAGCGCAGTACAAATAAAGATAAAAGCGAATAAAGAATAGTCCAAAAATACAAAATTAACAAAAGGGTTGGAGGGAGGAAAGAGAAACAGCAGTTTCTTTTTTCCCCAATGACTTGTGGAACAGCTGACTGAAATGTCAAAGGGAAACAGGTTTTGGAAGTTGTATTTCAGCTCCACGAACTTGTTTCTGTACCCTTCCCTGGTTCAACATCTGCAACCCATATTTCATCCCTGTAGCGCTCATTGGAGGACTTCATTTCCCAAGAGCAGGGAAGGTGACACATTATGTTCAGGATACACAGTTCAAATGTGGATTGGAGTTCACAAGGGGAACAGCTTAATGGTTTCAGACAAGCAGCAAGACCTTCAGTTGATGCTGGGCCCAAGCATAACACTCTAATAGCAGGTTCAGAAATCTTACCATGAGTAGAAGCTGTTGTATGATTTATACTGGGTGCATGGGTTTTTCTGATTGTTTTTTTGAGCCTTCTTTCCTAAAGAAGCAAAGCTTATGCCAGCCCACTTGGTGTCAGTGCCTGCATGGCTGTGTGTGTACCTGTCTGTCTGTCCAACCAACTGCACCATACCCAGGACTTGCAGAGTCCTGGTTTCCCTTCCTTCCATGAGTGAAGCAGAGCTCTCAGCAATGTTACCTTCCTAAAAACTTTGAGAAGACTTGGCAGCTGGTGAGAGCAGGGCTCTCACTGCTGTGCAGGCAAGAGCATGAGGATGCCTTGTCTTAGACACCACAGAGACATTTTGTCTCATCTGTGGGGAAAACTGTGATGGGAACTTGCACCTTAAGGGGCAGTGGCAGAGAGCAATATTATCTGAAATCAGCATCACTAGTGCCAGCCTTTACAGAGCTGCTGTGAACAACACGTACTGGGAATTACAAGAATACAAGAAAAAATGGTCGAAAGGGCATGCCGGGTGCTGAGCCCCAGGAGTGGATGGAGGGCTTAGGTTCCCAGGCCACCAAGATGGTTTGGAAAGTTTTATTGCTAGTCCATACAGACCCAGAAGCAAAACTGCCAGGATTTATTTTCTTCCTGGAGAGATGCAAAAGAGCAAAGTCCAGAGGCAGTTAACCCAGAGCCACTTAAAAAAGATAAATCTGTTGAAAGTTAGTATTTCCTTAAAGAGCTGGAGGGAGGCTTTTTTCTTTAGGAAAAAAAAAATCTATTTAATCAAAAAAGTGCAACTTTTGTTTAAAAAATGAAGATTTTCTTAACCTGATTTTCCCACACTTTATTCCCAGCAAAATAGCAAATGTTAGTGTTTAAATCTGTATTTTAATTTTCTAAAGTATGAAGGAAGGAATAATTCAGTGTTCAGTGGCAGGAAACCACAACAATTTGAGGAGCAATCAGGTTGCTCCCTAAACTAAAATGCATGAAATAAACAAAATAAGTGAATGCATGTTTTTCACATAGGAAAACCCCAAATCACTTCCTAATCAGATGGAACCTACAGCATTTCTTGTGGAGAGAAAACTGTACAGTGTTTTTGCTGGATGCCAGGAGCTGCAAGACTTTTCTCCTGGCCCACCTTCAGCTCTTTCGTGAGGAAGCAGAGTTACCCTGTCAAGTGGATGCACTTAGCTTCAGTCATGTCACAAGCGAACTTGGTATGTCTCTGGGGAGCAGAAGGAAGGAGTTCATTTCTGAGACAGAAGGCAGCTGGCAGGCAAACTCCAAGAATAGCCACAGGGTCTTCTGCAGGAGAAAGTTCAGGCTCTCTTTACTTGGTTCATTGGGTTTGTTGTTATTCTTTCTTGAGAGACCAGTAGAGCCCCAGAAAGACACAGTGGAGCTGATGCCAAAGCAAAAAGCAACGGTGCAAAGTCCTGCACAAAGGAGATGTCCAGGTTTCCAGGAGTGCACCCAAAAGCTCCTGTTTGGGGATTTAGGTTTTGGGAGCCTGGTCTGGCAGCCATGCGTCCTGCATCAGCTGACAGTTTCATTTCTCTATCCAAACAAGTGATTCTTTGCATTTCTGCAGCTGAAAGGTGATATTGCAAGAGAGGAAAAAACAAATCAAACGAGGGAAGTGTGTTTCATTTGACAATGGGTCTTTAGAGCCTGCATTTTTTAGAGCTAGACTCTTAGAGTAAAAAAAAAGAAACAACCCATGTCTGAAATATGTGCAAATATAGCTCAAATCTAAAAGCTGTAACTGCGTGAGAAAAGTCAGATGTTAAACAATCACAGTTTTATTCCTCCCAGCAAGACAGCATGTGCACCTGTAGCCATTATTGTCTCTACTGTATAAAGTGAAAATGAATATCACATTGTATTGAAAACCCTCATGGAATACAATTACTCAACAGGAACTGTCCTAAATCTATCAGCTGTAACTCACTTGTAATTTTGTGGGACTAATGCAGAGAAATGTTTCTCCATGCCTAGTTTGCCCCCAGCCTTTCCCCCCATTAATATATTTCATCCACTTTTGCTTACTATGGCTAAATTACTTGTAAAAGATTAATTACCTATGGGAAGTGTCTGTTTTGGTCTGTAGGAATGACATTATGCTGAACATTAAATGCTGACACTATTAAACTCTGCCGGACATGTTTTGATATAATAACTCTGCAGACCACAAGTGAAATGGGTCCCTCACCAATTCACTACCTCATTGTTTTTCTGTCATCAGCAAACTTTGGGATATAGTCTCAGCCGACGTAGCTCAGAGTTTCATTCATGTCAGCGGAGTAGCTTACTAGGGCTTTTTATTTCCCTGGAAGTTTTTCTGAGTTACCAGATGAAGATAAGAGTCTTTGTTCACCAGTAACCTTGAACTGAGGTACAGAAGCTGCCATTTTCCAGGCAGAAATGCAGGCTGGTTGGGAAACCGAGGCTTTTTCAGTTGAAATCAACAGTTCAAAACAAAACACGTTTTCCTTTCAGAATTATATTTTCCCACCTTAGAAAGAAGAGAGCTGTTTTTGAAAGAATTGGTGGAGAGACTCTAACATCTCCCCCCCACCCCCCCAGTGTGAAAAAATACTTTAAAAATGCTAAGAGATTTTAAAATCTGATTTCTTTCCCTCCAGTCATCCCATTTGTATTTAGCTGGTCTCTTGTCTTTCACTTTAAAGGAACTACTTTCAGCCCTTTTTCCTGTTGATTTGCTGACCTCTCCACACTTTTAGTGCAGGAGTGAACCTTGCAGAGTAGCTTTAGGCCACTGGATTTTGGTTGGTCTCTGGCTCTTCATGGTAAGATACCCGTGTTGATCACAAGTTGAAATTTCCTGACTTGAGAGCAAGACACCTCACCCACAAGCCTTGTCGTATGGATTTTCTTTCTACGGGAATGAAGAAATGCATGACACAGGAATCCCATGTCTTTGTTAGCGTTGCCACATATGGGAGCTTTGCCTTTTGGGACTTTCTCCACAAAGGACTGGAAATCAGCATAGCTTCAGCTAAATCAATGAAAATCAGATTTCTTGATGCCAAGAGGATGTACGTGGCCTCCTTTGAATTACCAGATGAATTTCTTATACAAAGTACACCATCTGAGCTTGGAAAATCTACTTTCAAAACCCAGTCAGCTCCTCTCCTAACAGCTACATTTCTCCTTACCATTGTCCAATCCACCCATGTTCAGGGCACCAGTGACTGCTTTTGATCTTTCCCTGCCTGCACTCCCCAAATTCTCATCTTCTGCGTGTATGTAATGTTCACCCCTGACCCCACACTGTCTCTCCTCCAGCTTTATCCCTTGGAGTTGGTTGAAACTCCTCTGGCACCTAGGAGGAGTGGGTGTATTTGGTGGTCTCACCACACCAGTATGGTACCCACCATGCTGCATTGCGGGGCCCACGATCACTGTCCACTGACATGTATGTGCGCAGGTTTGCAGACTCAACGGTAATTAAAACCAATCCCTCTGACCCTGACCCTGAGTAGATTAAGCTTGGATCCTGCCTGCCTGCAAATGTACTTGTATAAAGCAAGGAGTTGAGGTGAGGAGAAGAGAATATGGTGAATCTTTCAAGGATCAGCATTTTAAACTGCAAGCCCTTTTGTTCTGTAATCTGGGATATTCCCCAGCAGTCCACATGGAGAAGAAAAGGGGCATTGTCTGGCGAGTGGCTTCATTACTAATCTCTCCTGGATGCATTTTAATTCATTTTAATGACTCTGCCTCCTGTCAGACCTTTCATTTGTTAAAGGGGTTTGTTAAAGAGATTAAGTGCAAGGGGAATTTGAACCTCAAAACACTACATCCCTTCCCCCTCCCCCAACTCCTCCTCTCTCTCCCCCCAAGATTAATATTACACCAGAAGGAAGAGAAAAGGCATTTTCTGTGAAACACATTACAAGATTTTTAGGAAGAGAGGGAAGGAGGAGGAGCAATGGAGCATGCTGGACTCTTAACCCATGGAGGAGCTGGATGCTGGTAGTATTGATGTTATGCTTTTCCAGCTACATTGTTCCCCATGCATATGTCTATTGAAGCTTTGTGCAAACACAGCTGTTTATTAGGAATGCCAGCTTAGGGAAATAAACCATCTGCCTCAATTTGATTCTACTTCTGGCTTCTACTCATGAGGGAGCTTGGAATAACCTCCCCCACCCCTGAAAAACAAATGTACCATGCAGTAGATGTACTGCATAGAAACCTTTCAACTGAAATCCAGGCCTTCAGCCAGCTGAAGAAATGAGAGAACTTCTTGGTTTCCTGCGTCAACTTCCTACCCAAGGATCTCAAAGCCCTTCGCGCAGTGTGGGAAGTGGCAAGGTCAACAGAATCCCTGCATGGAACTATGAGCTTATTTTCAAAGTTCACAGTCTCAGTAGACATCCTTTGAGACATGTGTTTCATGGATTTACTAGAAAAATTCCCTCAACTAGGTCAGTGGACTATTTCAGTCCTTCTCTCAGTCCGCAAGTCCTGAAAGCAGTTTTTATAGCCCTATGGACTCTTAATCTCCTTAGGACTGAATGGGCCTCAGAAGTTCATGAAAAGGATAATAGAATGAATTGCCATGCAATAGCAGAATGGTGGATTCTGGTCAAGAAGATGGCTTTCTTCCCTACATCCCTCAATTTTCCTCTAATGGCCAATTGGTACATGGTACTATGTGAGTAGCATGTATTTTCTGCAGAATGCTTACACAGAAGATGCATCACATCCTCATTTGTATTCTTTCTGTTGGCTTTAGAGTGGATAGGGTAAGGCTTCCTTGCAGAGGGAAAATCATAAGCATTTCAAAAAAGAGACATGTGAGATGTTGCCTTTAAGCAGAATGATCAGTTGAGTTGCCAGAGAATGGAGTAGGGCTGCTTAGAACAGGTCAGATATTGGACATAATCCAACACAACCATGCTTTTGGGAAAGAGGCAAGTGACAGATTATGATGGATAAGTGGGAAAACTACCTGTAAGTATGAAGGAATTCTTCCACTCTTCTTGGTATTAGTAGGGACTCAAGATGAATACTCTGCACAGTTTTGGTTACTGCTTTTCAGGAAAGATGTAGACCAGCTGGAGAGCAACAGGAGTGATTGAAGACCTGACTTAGAAAGAAAAATTAAAAGAAGTAGGGTTGTTTAGTCTAGAGAAGAGAAGCTGAAGAAATCTATGATAAATGTCTTCGTGCACACACAAATTTGTAAAGGAAAATGAACAACTTGTTTTGCCTGTCAATGCAGACAGAGTGAGAGGCAATGGGTTAAAACTGAAGCAAAGGAGAATAGGTTGGAAATAAAGGAAACCTGCTTAGTATTATGTACAGAAAGACAAAGGACAACATTAGTGACTTGTGGGAGACATGTCAATCACATGGGGAGATACATCAGGACTTGTGGAATGGCTAGTCCTAAGAGCTGGAAGAGGAAATTATAAATGGCACAGGTATAACCATTACAGGGTGGAATGCTGTGATTCTTCTCGGTGACGTCTGGGGATCTCTAGCAGTCTTGTTTTCTGATTCTTTGTATTTTCTACATAGATAGTCTAGAGAGTCTGATAAGCCCACTGGTGATCTAGTTTCAGGGCAGAATGCATCCCTGAAAAAGGACATAAATCATTATGGATTGATTTTGGATGAAATGGTAGATAATCAAGAAACAAACCAAAAACATAAAAAGCCCAATGGAAAAAAAGAAAAAGTTCCCCATCTACTATATTCCCTTGTTGTATTTTAAGTTTCAGGGACAAATCCATCCTGCCATCATGCAACAAATCTCCACACCCTCATAAAACCAATATAATGAGCGGAACATGGTAGCAAATCCTCTGGGTTTTGTTTTAGTTTGGAAGGCATTAAAGAAAAGTGTTGTGCAGAGGGAATGGAAATGCTGCCCGGGTGCCAATTCCACAAGGGCGTGTTCTTCTAGAGCCAGGTATGTCACTCAATGAAAAGCAGTCAGTGTTCAGCTCCTGCCATGGTTTGGGGGTTAGCCAAAGAGGTTGGAGAGGGGTGGCTGGAAGGAGAAAGGAGCCTGGTATTTTTCACTGCCAACTTTCTGCTTTTTGTCCAGCTTCCTCTACACAAATGACATCTGAAATGCAAGCTGGCCCCTTTCCGTTATGGAAACCTCAAACTGAATTTAATAGTAGGGGCTTATATTCAAGTGTCCCATAAAGTGTTGTAGAAATTGTATCATCACTTGAGCATTTTGTGGTGTGGTCCAATCTCTTCAACATGAAACTTTCCCCATCATAGAATTTTAGACTAGCTGAAGTGATTTGGATGCATCTTCTGTTCACTCATACAGACATACTTTTATTAAAAATTATTATTACTTCGAAAATCATTATAAATTCACTGCTTGTGAACAGAGTGAGAACCCATCCTTCTAGACAGAGGCTAAGCAATAACTACATCCCTTGAGGCTGTAAATTGGTGTACACAGCAATGAATGAACGTACAATGGTAAATTGGTGAGGAACCCAGACAAAGCATGGCAGTGTTCAATCTGTAAGGGAAAGATCAGCCAGTAGATAAAGGAGAACAACTCAGCACCTTCCCAGCTTGGTCTGGTTGTAGCTTGGGCTCAGAACAGGCAGCACATAGATGGCACTGGATGTCGGCTGCTGGACTGAGCTGTAGTTTGACATGTGTCAGTGATATTTAATTACTAGGACAATGGATGCATCTCAATGCTCCAGTCAGTTTTGGAAATATCAAGTACTGGGGCATTTTCCCTCCCTCTTGACATCCATAGGATCTGAGAGCAATTTTCCTGCAATACCACTCAATCCCTATGGAATCCCACTGCTTTCACCCTTATTACGTGCCAGAAGACTTTCCCACAAGGGTTTAATCTTTTTCTGCCTCAACTGAGAAATCTGTGGAAACAGAAAAAGCACAAGACAGACTAAAGAAGAAAGAAAACACAGTCGGGAATTGTTCAGCCTTGTTCCAATATGCCCTGTCTCCCTACAGCTGAGATTCTTCTGAAATTCACTGGTACTAACTAGCATTCATCACTCCAACCCACAGCAATTTACTGGTGGCGATTTTCCGCTTCCAGCTGGTGACTTCCTGACCTCAGAGGTTAAGACAATTTTTATTCATGCTACTGAACTTGGCATCTGAATTTTAATGTCATGCTTTTTGTCTCCCCGCCTCCCTGTTTTCCTGGTGGAGGCTTACAGCCTGTAGAATATTTTCAGGGGAAATGGAGAAGCAATGTGCCATCCCCAGAGCATGACAGTACAACATGGCAAAAACATTGCCACACAGTAGTGCAAACCTCATACTTTCAGGTGAGGGTGGTGTTGCTGGGAGAAACTGCAAGCCAGATGCCTACATTCTTAGGGTTGAGTTGAAGTGGGTCCCCCACTGAAAAAACATTTTCTATTGTTTTTAATTTATCGCAACCAACAGAGAGCCATCATTTTGTAGTTCAGTTGTCTGATGTCTTAGGTATGGGTGGAAGAGATGTGACTGTACATAGCACTCAGCAAACATTAAGAAAAAAGTCCCAATAAAAGATAGAATCATCAAGACACTGGGATACATTTAAAACAAGTTCTTTTTATGGTCTCATTCAGTCATCAGGGAGCAATGAGCAACAGTGACAGGTAGACGGCCATCATATGATCATTCGCTGTGTAGCAAAACACAGGCAGACTTAGACACTGATTGAAATGGGAACTTGATGACTAAATATCTTTGCTGAGCTGCAGTCATAGGTTTCAAGGTACTCTATCAGGCCAGTATTCTCATAAAGTCCTTTCCAAACACTGGGAAAAAATCCAAACACTTGAATGACCTTTCCCTGACTCATCTTCTGTTCCACCTTACCCTTGTCCACAGTCCCCTTTAAGTAAGGTCTTAATCACTGACGATAAAGAACTTTAAGCACTCCCAGCTCAGAAGTAGGCTGGGTATATTTACATTTGTTTATTCAATACTTGGTAATGAGGCCGAGGATGGCTGATTGCCATCAGTCACAACATATGTTGTCAACATCACACAAAAAGAGTATGAAACTACTCTTCTGCCACTACTGTCCTTTACTTAATGCCTTTGTGTGTTTCTTCTTTTATTTTATTTTTATTTTTTTATTTTTTAATTGGTGTCATGCTCTTCAGCATCCAGAGTTCTTATCTGGGAATGTACCAGTATTTCTGCAACCCAGGGCAAAGCTGTCAACACTGCCTGCCTTTGTTAAGCTGTACCAAAATATAAAGAACTGAGGTCTGAAAATTTCTTCCTTCTCTGAGATGTCCATGTTGCTGACACCACTTGCCCAGCCATGGGTATCATTCAAGACCAGCACTTTCTGAATTCAGCAGATTTTTGTGAAAGAAAAAGCCTGAGCAACAACAGCAACAGTTACTAATTTTTGTCTTTCACACTAAACAGAAGATTCCCTTTCTGTGTTAAAGCAGAGTCTCTGAAGCTGTGAATTTGAAATGAAAACATCCATCTGTGTCTCCATGTGTTGCCCTGGCCTCCCTCTCTGCTCCAGAGTAGCTGAATATCAGAACAGATCAGCCCTGGCAAGAGAAACAAATGCCCCAGAGTTTGGATGGGAATCATTCAAGCTTTGCTGATACCGATTGAGAACAATACAAACAAACAAGAAACCCAAGAGTCTGCTGGGAGAGAGGAGTAAGCTGGCCCTGAAGACTCCTTCAGTTATTTTCTTACTCATTCTAGGTATCCCTGGTAAATTAATCTCCCAAAATGTTTCCTTCACTGTGGACATGTCTGCAGGCCAATGTCAAGGTCTGAGTCAGGGTCTTTGAGAGTTACCAGTGTGGCTCTTCACATGGTGAAGGAAGAACCAAGCTAGAACTCAGACAGAAGGGTAAACTAATAAATTCCCCTCTCTGAGATTCATGAATTTCAGCACAGTGAAGCGTTCTCCATATTTTCTTCCTCTGCTTTTACGTTTCTGTCCTTCCACTGCTAGCGAGAGTTCTCTGAATTTCCATTATTTTGAAAATGGTTAGCTTTGGACATGCTTTGTTATTAACTTTCACCTGGTGCTGTCATTTAAGCTAGAGCTAAATGGGTTGTCATGCACTCAGAGATCAGCATAAATGCCCTGGCATCAAAGGTTCATAGCCACAATAACCCAGGCTGCTTCTGAAAAGACGCAAGGATCAAGTCCATTGCGACGCAAATGTGGCCGATTCCCTTGCTGGTGTTTTGTTTCTGTCTGGGCTTAGAGAGGGGAGGCTGAGGACAAGAAAGGAAATGTTCTGTGGGAAGATGATCTGGCATTTTTTCTCATTCTCCCCACACACGCATTCCAGAGAGTTACACACCAGATAAGCAGCAAGCACTGTTTGGCTGGCTAACTACTGCACAAGCATTATGGACCATCTGGGGACTTACAAAGCCTGCAGGATATGAGTAGAGGTTGTGCTGGAAGTAGAGGCTGAGCTGGTATCCTGTGTCTAAATACCAACACAGCTGCTTGGAGCAAGAAAGGGGAACCCTCCAAAGGAACAGCAGTAGGGGCTCTTCTTTAGGAAGGATATTACTCTTGAGTAATTGAATTGATAGTGACTCCTCCATTTGAGCCTGTGAAATAAGATTCCCTCCAACAAAAGGAGCTGGGGGGGGGCACAGTAGCAGACCCAAAGGCTACTATTATTATTGCTGTTGTTAATGCCCTTGCTATTATTTTATTTCTTAAAGAGCCTTTGAAAGTGTTCTTCAGTATCTTGAGATGTGTGAACTCCATATAGTATGCTGGCCCTGGAAAAGAATCAGCGTGCTTCAGCTGAAGGGGGGCTGGAAAGATAGCATTTTCCCACAGTCTGAGGAGAACCAACTTGTTGGCTTTCACCAGGCAGCCGTGTTTTGGGACAGGAATGCCATGGGTACATTTTCTCGTGAGCTTTTAACAGGTGAACCAGGCTTACTGGGGCGGAGGAGTAACCCCCAAAAACAAACACATGTATGAGCTTGTGGTGTTTTATGGACAAGAGATATACTCAGGGCTCTGGGGTGGAGGGATTTAGATCTCAAACAAACAGGGTCTTTAGTCACGTCTGGAGACCTTGTTAAAATTCTTTCTGCTTGCAAATCCCTCTGATAAAAGGGAAGCACGCTTACCTCCAATGTGACCCCAGGCCAGGGTTTCACCAGGGTGAATTTGCCCCTCTGTGACTATTTTCTGAATCCTAAGCACATACTGACTTTTAAAAGGCCTTTTCTCAAAGCACCGGGCTTTCTACTTCACCCCAGCTGTTCAGCGTCATGCTCCAGCCCTGCCTCCCCCTTATGGCTGCTCTTCACCAGTGTCATTCATCCAAATGTTGTAGCCTAATACCATTTCTAAATTGAGTCAGTGCCTAAAGCAGATCCCAAGGACAGTTGAGGCCTCGTTATGCTGTGTGCTGTGTGAGAACAGGGCAGAACAAATCCCTGACTTGAAGTGGCTTCTTACAAGGAGAGAAAGGAAGTGCTCCAGGGAAATAAAGGGAGGTGCCCAAGATTACTTGAATCCCCGAAGATTACTGCCCCCCAATCTGCCTGTTCTCAGCCCATACCCTTCTACCCTCAGTTAACAGCTGTATTGGAAAGAAGTTCTTTAACCAGCTACTGCAGACAACTGGCGTCACAAGAATTAGTTTAGGTTTTACAAGCAGTCTGCTTTTGACTTGGACAAGAAGCCTGGTAGATCACATATACCCTGAAACCACTGGGGTTCAGGTGAAACTACACGACACACTGAATAACCTTCTGTCATCTTTTGTTCTTCATAAGCGTTGAGTGATTTTTTCAGCAGAGACATGTCTCAAGTTCTAGGGAAACCCTCAGCCAAGAGGGGATAAAAAAAAAAAAAAAAGAGAGATCAGTCATCCGTCATATCATTTCCAAGTAATATTTGAAAAACAAACATTGCAGGGCATACATCTTTTGCGGACAGATTTCCAAACACCTAAAGTGAGAGATCCAGCCATACCCAATGCCAGCGCACTTCAGACGCAGTCTCTGCAGAATGGTTTCAGATGGAGTGCAGAATTTGGTCTCCCTGCCCCACCAAAATGCTTATGGGTTAGGGCCATTGTGAGTTTTTGGACAGTACTTCAAAAGGCACTTCAGTTGAAGAAATAATTATTATATAAGTTACAGCTGAGCATTTATAGCATAATTGCCTTTCCAGAAGTGTACCTCTAACACACCCTGGCATTGATGTTTTCAATTCTAGGGTGAAGACCAAAACTAAATAAGATCAGCAGGAAATCCATATTCATTTCAAATTCATTTAGCTACCCCAGGATACAAAAATAAAGTTTTATACAGTCAAAGACAGAAAATCATTATAATAAGAAAAATATGGGCTAGATGAAGGCAAGTGATTAGGTATGTTTAGGCAACTACTTTTTTTTTTTTTTTTTTTTTTTTTCAGATGGAAATCAGTCCAGATCTTGTCTTTATTTGCAGCTTCCATGTTCAAATAGAGCTTATTATTCTATATAAACTAATTAAAAAGAGCTTTTGCATCTCATTTAGGTCAAACATCACAAGTAAAAGAAGAGATAGCCAAAAGGTGGAATAATTGGAGGGTATCATACAAAATTAAAAGGCAAATATAAAACAAACTAACAAAACCAGAAGATATTTGTTCACAAGAAGTACTAAGCTCTGGAATCTCCAGCTGCATGATGCTCTGTGCTAAAGATTTTTCTTCCATTAATCTGTTTAACTTCTCTTTGAATCTATTAAGGAGTTGCTAAGGAAGTCCACAAGCCAGAAATGTCAATAACTTGGGGTAGTGTTCTGGAAAAGATTTAGTACATACTTGCTCTTTTTTTTGTGCATCTTCATTGATCTACTTCATTGCTCATGGCCTGCTGGAGATAGGGCCATGGCTGGCACTGGACAGCTCCAGACATTCCCACAAATGTTCTCTCTCCCTGTACTCCCCCCCCCCCCAAGAAATAAAAAGGAAAATGAAAGCCCTTTTAGGCTTTGTATATTGGTACTCTCTTCAGTCTGTATTTCCTCACCTCAACGATGGGGCCCCTTGCTTACATTTTCCCCTTTTCAGAGTTGCAAGTGGAGAGGTTCAATGTAGGACCACCAAATGGAGCTGATATGGGATAGGATACCAACACCTGCTTCTCCACAGTGCGGAGAAGGTTGAGAACATGCTTTTGGGCCAGAAGCAATATATGGTGGGAAAAAGGTGTCAGTCCTCTGTACCAGTCCCAAGATAGCTTCATGTATTTGTGAAGTCAAGCTTTCAGGCTGTGCAGAAAAGATGATCCAGAACAGTGCCACGTGGGCGTAGCAGTCATGGGATGGTAATAAGCTTCGGAATAGTCTTTGTGTAATGTGGGCATCCTCAGAGACAAACTCTGTTTTGTTTCTTAACCTGGTGAGAGAGGATATGAGCTCTGCTTGGAGGTTTTGTTTGGGTAGTGGCCCTTTGACTGACTACCGGGTTCTGGTGTGTTCCCAATAAGCTGAAGCTCTCTCTTGACAAGCTGATTTTGCTCCAGAGAGAATTGCTGCCCTAGTCTGGATAGAAGGGCAGGGGATTATGTTAGAGTTTTAAAAGAGCTTTATGGAGGATGAAGGTGAGTAGGCAGTGTAATCACTGTTACGCAGATGGGGAAAAGCTCTTGGCTCCAGATGGATTCCCTGGAGAATCAGATAAGCCACTTAGAGTACTTGTTGTCTCTCCGTCCATTTAAACTGCTTTGCAACTGGGTGCTTCTCCCAAGGACTTTGGAAAGGCAAAATATGGGGATAGGTCAATGCCACGAGTTTAACCATGATGTAGGATTTGCTCCCAATACATGGCTGGGGCTTGCTCCCAAAAAGAAATGCACTCAGTCAAAGACTGAATAATGTTTATTAGAGAGGGGAGAGAGTGGTGGTGGTGCTGCCTGCTCAGAGGTAGCAGCAAAAGAGCCTGAGAGTGTTTTTCAGGCCCTGCTCTGCAAGAAGGTGGTGAAATGCCCTCCTAGCTCAAGCTGTGAATTAATATGGTGTTTTGAGATTGAGGCAGGCAGAACAGCAGCTACAAAGACTTCCTTCTGGGCAGCATATTTCACATGTCAGTGGCAGCAGTAGCTGCTGTTTCTACTTTCAGACTCAGGAAGACCCAGAGGAGTTCCTCTTCCCTTACCTCTGTTCTGGCTTTAGGCAGAAACCCTGCAGGAAAAGACAGAGTCTGACAAACATCAGGTATGGTTGTGCCCTGAGCCAAGTCTGTGCATACAGCAACCATGGCCACCACAGGTACTCCAGGCATTCCGGGTGATCTCTGTTGGTCTTGAAATGTTACAGACTGCAGCATCACAAGCAGGCACTTGCATTTAAGGGATGTCACCTAATTCCTATACTCAGCAAGCAAAGCATTATTTGGAAGCAGGAGGTTTGAGAAATATTGAAGACACCAAAGTAGGGGGTCAGTAAGTGGCTGTCCAGACTAAGCAAGCATGGGAAAGATGATCTGATAAATGGCCCATCAGAGTGGAACATGACAGCTTTCTCTTCTGTTTTCTGTACCTGTAAATCACATCAACCACTGACATGATGTTTTCTCTCATTCTGAAGTGGAGAGAAGGCTCCTGGAAGCACAGGGAGCTGTGCAGGTCAAAGCAATTGTTCTACGGGATGTTGCGCTTGCTAATGTCATGATAGGAACTTAATAACATTATGCTGATTGCCCCACACCCCTGCCCCCCAGCTCACTCACTTTTCTTCTAGCTTTCCTGCAGCCTTAAAAAGGAAACAAAAATGCTGCTTCTTATGCATGAACAATCACTTTCAAATGCCAGATCTCAGTCCAGAGCCTTCTGGAAAGGAGTCAAGCTCTAAGGAGTCTGTTTTCATATATTTTCTCTTATCAGTCCCCATCACAGATCGGGGTTTGTGGTTTTACAGCTGATGGCAGGTTGCCTGCATATCTCAGGGCTGAAATGCAAAAATAAGCCAAGCATGAAGACAGTATCAGCTTGACGCTACATGCCTTTCTAGGGCTATTAGATAAGAGATACTGTTTGTACAGAGCAAACCTGTTACCTCAAGAAAACAAAACTGCTTTTAACTGTGACTTTCTTTAACTCTCCTCTTTAACAAATGTGCAATGTATGATTCAAAGAAATGGACAGCCAGATATTCAGCTCTATACCACTGACCCCAGAATACCAGGAACAAGCTGTCAGTGTGTTGAAAAGATTGCTTCCCAGGACAACTAGTGCTGTCCCCCGTGTTTCTGAAACCTTCCCACATGTCTCTTCCTAGGAGCTTCCATTCTGCCTCTTCCCATCTGCTGTCTCTCACCTTGAACCTACACTGCAAGGTGGTTGACCCATTGGCCTTTTTTTTTTTTTTTTTTCTTTTCCTGTTTTGCACATTTACAGCACCAACTGCAGTGGAAAGCCTGGTGCTGAGGCACTCTGCAAATGACCACAGTATTTATCTTCTGATGGGCTCACAAGCAGCTTGGAGAAGACCAATCTTCATTAGATCTTAAGCCCAAAGACCCTTTAACAGTGAAGCATTCCTAGAAGGTGGTCCTGTCTCCATAAACAGTATGTGTGGGAAATGCTCTGGGGCATTCTGCGTGAGGAATACACACTGGGATCCTTGTTTCTTGATGGACCATCCTGAGAATACACTGGTTCCCTTCTGGCCCACATTCCTGGTTTTCTTCCTGTGGAGATGATGGTACTGGGGCAGCAGAGAGGACTAGTGCACACAAAGATCTCTCTCCAAACCACATGGTCCAGATTTGTCCAGGCATGCTTTTGCATTCCCCAATTTAAATATAGCCTGAGTGCATGTCTGCTCTGAATCACTCTTTCAGAGAGTCCCTCTCTTTCTCCCTCAAATCACTCACTCTAGGTGACACGGAGACCTCCAAAATGTAATACAAGCCTTTTTATGCACTCAGTCTTCTTATACATTACCCTTTAGGCAAATAACATTTTTTTTTTTTCTTTACCACAGTTAGCTACTGCTTTAGGAGCCATCATATCCCACATCATAAACCACAAGAGGTTTTCTTATCCCAGGTGAGCACATTTCTATGGGAAAAACTGGATTCTATGTTCTTTTGCTCCACCTGTAACCCCCTCCCTCCCTGCACACAAGATGCTCTGAAGCTGTATGTCCAGGGAAATATAATTTTTGAACAGTCATAAAAATTTCTGCTGAAAGATGAGTTCACTGGACTGGTGTTTGTTAAAAATTAAGTTAATTTCCTAACTACCCCAGCATCTCATTTCATTCTTAAAACCTAATAGTATACATGCTGCTCCAGTTGCAAAAGCAGAGCAATAGCTTGGCTTAAAATGTCTTGGGGTCAGTCCTCTTTCTCAGGGTTTTACAGCTAAACTGGGTATGATTTTATATTTGTATTTATCATAAGAATTTTTTGACTTGTGCTGAACTTAAAAAACCTTACTCAATACACTCATTTACCACATCAAAACCATCTGCAGCAGGAGATAAACTTTATAGATTAAGGCTGACTAATATTCACAAAAGCTCTTGGAAGACAGTTCAAGTGATTTGGCAAAGCAGGTAATGACTTAAAACAGATATTCAGCCCTGAGTCTCTCAACCTGGTGTGAGGCGATGCAGTTAGATGGTAAGCATCTGAACTGATACCAGGCAAAAGTGTGGGTGCTATGACTGATTCTGAATTTGGCTTATCATGTAAAAAATGTCTTAAGAGTTTAAACCCTTAAGTTGGCTGCAAGGTTTCAGCTCTTCCATCAGTATTAAGGTGGTTTAAGAATTTAGTGTCTTAAAAGCAATGTGATCTGCTAAACTGCTTTCAAGATTTAGGAGGACTTAATTATTTAAACCGGTTTAATATCTTAACGTGGCTGAGCCACTGCTGCTGGCCTACAAAGTTAGCAGAGTTGAGGCTAGGTGACATTGGAGGGACGTCTTTTTGCAGAAGATCGGATTAGACCAGTGCAGTGCAGCCTTCTGGCTTTCCAGTCTCTGAATCTGCTGTATGTTTTTCAAGGTCATTGCTCAAACAATTCCAAGCAGTTGGCAAATAGAGACTGGGACTGTTTGCCAGTCAAATCTAGTTCAAGTATTCTTTGAGTCAATATCCAGCCATTGTGTTACTTATTTGTTCTTCTAATCTTCCAAATCCCCCATAAAACCTATATATTTTTGCTCTGCCCTCCTCCTCTTACATTTCAATGACAGCATGTCTGCTATTTCTGGAGCTCCTTGAAAATCCAAGCCAAGTTTTCTATTGATGCCAGGTTCGTCTCCCACCCTTATGCCTTCCTGTAGGAGACACTCCCCTTTATAACTTGCCTTTTCACTCTGGGATCATGATCCTAGCTTTAGGACCTGGTGCCAGACAATAAAAAAAAAAAAAAGGATAAAAAAGGGTGAATACTAGGCGGGCAAAACCGGGTGGGTATCTGAAATTTTCTTTCAGGGCTTTCTTCTGTTTTTCTCTGTCAGGTCATTTGTACATGCCTCCTGCTGAAATCAGGAGGACATAGGGAACTGTTGGTTCATTTGAACAATGAGGTTGTCTCCAGTGATGATAGACACTTTTCTCCCTCTGTACTGGGAAAATTCCCAGCAGCTCTAAACTAGGCAGTGGCTTAAACCTTCAGCTCTCGGCATCTCAGTCTTCCTGTGGCATTGAGTCCCAGTGTCCCATGAAAACAAAACATTCATTTCTTTTCAGTAAGATGGAATTTGTCACTTTTCTGTTCCCCTGGCTGAGTCTTCTATCATAAAAAGGGAGACAGATTGTCTCCTGTAGGTTTGTCCCTACTTTTATTTATTTATTTATTTATTTATTTATTTTTAAGTGTTGTTTTAATTTACCTAAGCGATCCTATTCTCTTCACTTTTTTTTCTGTGACCTCAGTGGGACCCAGATGTTCTCAGGATCTTTGAATCTGATTTCTAGGCATGGAAATAAGGGCCCCTGTTTATAAGGGCACCTTATATTGGAAATTGAGGCCACAGCTTTACTCTCTAGAGGATAAACTAAACATAATGTTAATGCGTTTATCATGAAACGTTTACACAATTTTAGTTCCTTGCTCCTGGTACCTAGAGTTGCTGTAGAGGTAGAGTTACCCACCACAGTATTCTCACTTCAGCCATCTGAAGTCTGATTGTGCCTGTTTTAGCAAGTCTTAGGGAAATGGTGTCTCATTTTTCTTAGACAACTCTGGATAGGGTGAGTTGCTTCCAGAACTGCTGGATCTATGCTAGAAGTCTGATTTTTGTTGCTGAATTAGAGGAGATGATGAAACCTGTCCTACATGCACTCTGGCTCCAGGGAAAGATGCAACCCCTTCTGTTGGCTAGTTCTGGGATGTGTCCCAGTTCAGCAAGTGGATTGCTGGGGATGACCCTTGAGATTGTGTGAAACACCACAAATATCTATTCATAGGGATCTGGGATCAAGCTTTACCTGAGTCAAGAGTAAGGAAAAAATATAGTAAAATTGTTTAAAATCTAGCTTTGAAACTTGCTGCTTAATTATCACTGGGGTCTGTTTATCAGCTCCAGAGAAAGGCAGAACTGTCTGTCTGGATCAGTCAACTGTGCATCCTCTCACTGTCCTATGCTATGGTCATGGTCCCTGAATTCATTGTCCTGTGCTTTCCTCTGCCCTGAACAGGCTCAAAAATTTTCCAAACTGCAGCTCTCTAAAGAACAGCCAACAACCGCCTCTTCTTTCAGGGAAAACAAAACAACCTCTGGCTTTTTTGTTTTACTATAATCAGAGGCTCCCTTTTTAATCATTCCAGTTTCTAGTCACATGGAACATGAACTGTCTAAGAAAGCTTGAGAGAGAGGGAAAATGAGAGAAAGGAAGGGGAGCTTAGACAAAAAGCTTCCTCACTGAGGACAGGAAAGCTCCACTGCAAGACAATGGGGCAGTGACCTTTTGCCTTGAGGTCACGGTTTCAAATTCGTTCATCAGTTAATCGTTTTGGGAGGTTGTTCCCCTAGACTGAGAGGAACATGGAATGGACAACATTTGTCCTTATGCTCTGGTTGGGTCCAGTTGCTCTATCTTGAAATCCTGGAACTCAGTTCTGGGTTTCATCATCTGTGTAAATCTCTCCCTTTTTTTGCTGCTGGGTGATTTGTCTGCAGAGACCAACACAGATTTTAATGTTACCTGTGAGAAGAGGGAATAAGGAAGAACATACAGAACTCAGAACAAACTCCAGACTTTTAATTTATTCATTGGAGTCTGGAAATTTACTTTCCTACCTATTTTTACAGTATAAAGAATTTTTTCCTTTATCCTCCAGCATAATCAAATCTTGGGGTCAAAGCCTAAGCTTTTCTGGAATGACCCTGGAATTTCACACATTCTTCTTAAAGGCTAAGCAAGCTTTGCAGTCATGCTGGACTGAAAGGTTTCCTAAGGATGGAAGGCTCTCTCCAGCACTTAATGGACATGTCTGAAAGATGAGCCTGGGGTAGCTACAGCTTCTTTGTAGCACAACCTTTATAAAGAATGAGAGCTACCTTGTCATTCCTTGTCCATTCAACATTGCCTGGTTCACTTAGTGAAAGATCCCTCAGAGAAGAGAAAGAGCAGAAAAAGCTATTTTTGATGCTTTTTCCTACTTGAAAATCACAAGATTGTACATGTGGCTATATGCTTACCCTCACTTGTTCTAGCAGTTCACCTTCAGCCTGGTAACTTCTTTCCCTAACAGACTGTACATCAAACCCCTGGAGCTGAAAGATGACTCTCATTTCCTTTAGCAGGGTCCCAAACCCATGCAAATCACTACATGAGGCCAAAGACTTTTGCCATGCCAGCACAGGACCTCACTTGAACAATGCCTCAGGTCCCTTCTTTGTGAGCCAAGGAGCTCACGCTAAGCCATGTTTAGCAGCTATCAGGAAGGCTGTACATGTAATTTCTCTCTTCCTAGTTCCCATTTCGTCTCCATGCCTGCCAAATGTTTGTGAAGCTTCCTCAGTCCTGCTCAGCCATGCTGGTATGCAGGCTAGCTCCAGCTGTGACCTGTGAGAGAGGTGGGCATTGCCCCGTGGCTCTGTTCATGTATACACAGATCCCTTCCTGCTCATACCCACTGAAAACGAGTCCTTCTCTCCAGCTTTGGAGAGGTCACACAGCCAGGACACAAGGACACCAGGGTGATCATGGTTACTTCCCAGAGGCCTTTCAGGCTGACGATCTGGAAGACATCACTCTCACCAGTTTATCTGGCCCTGTGGTTAACATGGGATGTAATATTTCATGTTCGTTTGGGCTGGAACCAGGGATGTCATCCCGTGGCTCCAAATGACAGAAAATCCACCCCGTCCCTTGGGGTGCAGCTCTCCCTGCAGTGCATTACTCTTCTGCACAGAAACGTGCTGCGTATTTCCTCTGTGGGCTTTGCTGATTTCCAAACTGCAGCCCATGCAGTTGCTCATGCCTCTGGCTGCAAGATCAAAGATTCATTTTATATCAGAGTTTTTCACTCCATAAGTCCCCTAATCACTTATTAACCTGTTAGCCCATGCGCCATCTCACAAATTGCTCTCCTTTCTCCTCTCACTGGTAAGTATGTTTGCCAGACTATAAATCATTCTGGAAGCTCTTCTTTGAGCTTTCTCCAAGTTTTCTTTTTAAAGTGCCAGCTCCAGGACTGGACACACAATTTTCTTCTCACATGTTTGCCAGAGCTTGGTTTCACAAACTCATTTGGTAAATAGATTTTCCTTCTATATATTTCTGCCAGTTCTGGGTGAGAAAAGGGAGAGGGAGAGTGATAGCGTATGGTGTTGTTTCTTTTAATGATGTGATCCTAGTATGAAGGAATCCTTTTTTTTTTTCTTTTTCTTTTTCTTTTTTTCTTTTTTCTTTTTCTGGGGACCACCCAGTGACTCTTGGTGTAACTGCAAGTGACAGTTACCATCTTATCTCTTTGAGCAGATGTCCAGAAAGAAGCTGTTTTTGACCAAAATCAACATCAGTCCCACCTTTTTCTCCCACCCTGTCCAAAAGAATGGTTGTCTGTGTTTGGGTGCACCATGCCTGGTCGGGGATGCACTCCACAAGCCTCTGTGCAGGCTCGCATCCTCTCCTGCTCCAGTGATTGCTGCAGGGCCACCAGGCATCTCCCCTCTTACCTCTGGGGGAAGAGTGACTTCACCCTCCAGAGCCTTTAAAGAAAGGATGTTAAAAACAGAGACAATGACATTGTAAGGTCAGGCTAGGCTGAGGACAACAAGCAGTCTAGTCTCTAAACATGGCAGGGAAGAGAATGTTTGCTTTAGATTTATTTTTATTTTATTTTATTTTATTTTATTTATTTTATTTTATTTATTTTATTATTTTTATTTTATTTTTTAACTTAAAATGAAAAAAAAAAGGAAATGTTTCTAGTAGTCTCCCTCTCTCTCATACATATATATATATATGTATATGTATGTATTTGAAAAATGCAACCCACAACTTTTGGTTTGAATTTGATCTGACAGTATCCCTTTAACGTGAAAGTCTAAAGCCGTAATTGATACCCCAGTTGGACATTATCACAGATTATTTCCTGTCTGTGTTTTGACTGTCCTGGTCGAACGGCTTCCAAACCTAACACAGAGTCAATGAAGAGAAACAACCCTCAGCTACTATTATTCCTGTTACTCATTCTACCAAAATAATAAAAATAATGAAACCGCAGCCTGCCTTGAACAGTAAAGATCTCTTAAAAGCCTTTCCTAAGCTGAGCCTTGACGTACCTTGCATATCTTAGGGAAAAAAAATAAATTTGGTAGGTTTGAGGGAGGAATTACCAGTGATGTTCCTTGGCTGAGCTCATGTCCACACTGCTCATAAAGCACTGTTTGGGTGCAGATGTGAGTGTTGGGAACTCCCCGTCCCACCCAGGGCTGACCACCCATCTGCTATGTGGCTAGCCACGCATGGGCTCTGCCACGCCACTGCGGGCACCATATTTTCCATTATTTGCCTTGGAAATAGGTCTTCATTTAAAAATAAATTAATTTACCTTTTTGTATTTTATTAGTGTTTAATGATGGTTTACACTGAATTTAAAGTGTTAGTATAAAAAAAAGTCTGTCTATTTTAATTCCTATTTGGTAAAAGTCTTCTTAAAAATTATATTTAACAGAAGAGGATATTTGTGGTTGTTTTTAGTTTTTGTTTTCACTCTTTGTTTTGTTTCATCAATCTAAAATAAATCCAAGAAATCAGAAAGGGGAAAATCAAATCCTATCCGCATCTTCCCACCTGTTCTGAAGCCTGTCTATGAAGCTTCAGATGGGACCTCTGAGTGATGTGGCTTTCCTCAGCTCTATTTGGCACATTTGCTTCCTCAGCCAGGGACCATCCCCTTTCTGTAGCCTGGACAAGGGTGTCTCAACTGAACTGCTCAAAAGCTACAATGCAGCTATTCTGGATCCTAGTTTAGTGCAAAAGACAAAGCACAAGAAAAAAAAGGAGTGTCAAGGAACCAAAGAGACCTTGGGACACAGATCCAGACCAGTCATTTGTGTTAGTTTTACCCCAGCCATGTCATAGACTAATTACAATTTTTCAAGAGAAATGTAAAAGAAACTGCTTTCCAGTGAGGTATTCAGCTCTTTCCTCTTTTCATCTTCAGACTTACGTTTCTAAATTACTCACAGACTGTCTTGAGAACCTTACTTAGACATGACCTGAAGGCCAAGATTTTCCTCCATGAAGAACATTTCCCCAGACCTGAAGAGCAAAATGATGCAAACTGCAGGGATTTTTTGGCTCAGTGTAGTAGGGTGGAAGGAACAGGGATGATCCACTCTGATACCATTCAGATGCTTGGCTGTTGTTTCAGCATCTGGCAAAGGTTAACAGCTATCTTAAACTGGAGCTGCTTTTAGAGAGAGGGGACTTAAAGCTCACCCAAACGAACATTAAAAATTGCACACATGTGCATGCCCTACAAAGCCAACCCCCTGACATGCAGATGAGGAACTCCTGAAGACTGTTCCATCCAGTATTTTGGGCTCCTGTATGTTATGTTTCTTTGGATTAATTTTCCTTTCTTTCAGGAAAGGTTCCTGAGAGGCATAGCCATTTATATTCTGAGGGTATAAAACAGAAAGACCAGTTTCACGCTGGGTGAAATGACACTGTAGTGATGTTATAGCTAGTAGAATTTGTCCACAGTAAGTTAAAAGTGGGAAAAACTCTCTGAGAGAATTGAGTTTATAATTCCTCATGGGAATGGTCAGTGGTGACCAACGGTGGAGGAACTTCAGAGCAGCAGAACGAAAGGGAAAAATGTTTTCAGCTCTCACAGTCTTAAGGCATGGAGGGACAGAGGTTGGGGAAAATGAAATAAAATAAATAGGCATCACACAAGGAACAGTAAGAAGAGGGTTGAAAGAAGGTGAGATGGATAATTAAGCAATAAGACATGACAGGCTGTGCATTTCTGGATGATTATTGCATGCCTGCTATGATGTTCTCTAGGAGAAAAGTTTCACTGCACAAGAACAAGAATCACCCCCCAGGGGCTGGCTGGTGGGAGGGTTTAATTGCTGTTATTACAAAATTCATTTGGAAATTAAAATAATAATAATAATACGAAGAAAAAGGGACAATCTCCCCCTGCACTGTGTTGTTTGTTAGGATGTGTTAAAGGAAAAGAGATGACATCACCCAGGGCTGTTATTTGGAGGGAGGGCAGTGATATCACTGCCAGCCAAGCCCCAGCTGGGTCCTGTGGCCGTGCCGACTCTCAAATGGCTTTTCTTCTTTCTTTTTCTCATTCCCTGGCCTAGGCTGCCTGCTTTCAGGTCAATAACTTCTTGTATCAGGAACTTCTGTCTTTTCTTTAGCCCCTTCAGAAAAATCTTAGTTCTGCTCCTTGCCTTATTCTCTCTCCCACTTTAGGTAAAAAAAGTCATAACTCTTTGATATGTGGAAAGTAATGCATACCATGCTTGTGCTCTAGAATCATGGTATTTCTTTGGGATTTCCTCTCTGAAGATCTTTCTCTCCTTCTATTCTGTCACCCTCCAGTTCCTGCCTACCCACCTCATTCAGTGAACCTGTAAATAATTGGGTACTATGTCTTCATTAGGAAAGGAAGGTGATGTAGCAGAAGAGAAGGATTCTTCTTCCTTAGCTAGATAGCAGTGGATAGCATACATGGAGTTTCATCAGCACTGAGTGGTTTATTATTTTTTTTTTTTTGCACACAGAAATTCCCTCTTGAAACAAATTTGGTTGGGAAAAATTCCATATTAAATACTTTATGTTTTCAGAACAAAGGCTCCAATTCCTATGTTTCTGAGACTTCAGAAATCCTCATTCTAGAGAAATTCAGTAATGCCAACTTTTTATTATTTTTTATTCCATTTTACAATGGAAAAGAGATTCTGAGATTTCCCTAGGAGTGGATTTACTTTTCTTTGTAGTGGCTGGTTTTAGTTCATACCCAAGTAATCTGCCATTCTAACAAAAACTTCTGGTCAGATGACGATTCAGGAACATCTAGTTGCTTTAGGGGTATGTATGTGAGCAGTTCTAGACTTAGAGCTTTCACGTGGCCCTGAAATTTCCTTTAAAGGCACGGATGAAACAAACAAAGCAGTTTGACTCCTTCAAACTGATCTCCAGCCTCCACTGTCATTCATGCCAGCTGAGACTCCAATATCTACTGGGCAGCTCTATATCATAGTCTGATGAGTGGTGCTGATATCAGGACTCTCCTCGTGATAGCTGCCATACAAAACAGGAGATAAGCTAAGACTAGATGAAACAGAGGTCAGCAAGAAAAGAAGATGCACAGAGAAGTGAAATGACATACTCATGTTCACACCAGAAATAGTAGCAAGATCAGGATTACATTTCAGGACTTCTGAAACTCAACCCAGAACTGTGCCATTAGCTGATATTTTGGTTTGTTGTCATGGGATATAGGGGAGGACAAATCCTCTCTTCCAAAAATCAGCCCTGCTCATGTGAGTTGTATTTATCAAATTGATAAGTTGGTAAATAGAATTGTGTTCTCAAAAATGGGGCTTTTTTCAATCAATCAATCAAAAAAAATATATTAATTTAAGTTCTATCACCTCATTGTGCTTGCTACATTAGGAGATGTGAAGTTTTTCACATGCCACTGCATATTACCAGCATTTTATCAGAGGGATGAACCTATGACCTTTAACATCAAAGCCTGAGCTTCATCACTAGAGTTAATGAAAGACCTGCAATCCGTGTTATCCTTAGGTGACCCAACAAGTGTAATGGGAACAGGACATTATATACATGTATTTATATACATACACACACACATATATACATAAATATATATATAAACATGCACACAAACATGCATATATATACTGCTGTAGAAAGAAGGGGAAAATGCATCTCAGGAGAGTAAGAGTTAAATGAACCATCAGTAGGTGAATGCAAAGTTGCTTATGCAGACATTTTCTTGTAAAGATCTGGTCTCTGTCTATACATTAAGTACATGCAGAGACTCGCTCTATCCAGGTTGACAGCTCTGGCATTATACATCTGTGAGGAAAGGTTAAACAGCATCATGGCACCACTTGGAAAGACTTAATAGATGGAATTGTACCTTCCTAGTCTCCCACATTGTCAAAGGTAAACTGAAGTGGGAAATTCCAAAGGTCTCATAAACAAATTTCTACCTCATGGACAGCGTTAAGCTGTCTTGTCAAAAGACTGGGCTGGGGACTGATACTCCCAGATTAAAGGGAAGAAAGAAAAATAGGCAACATGTATCAAAAAAGGTGATTCTTTACCTTTTCTGGGGCAGGGAAGAGGTTCCCTTGGCTCCTTCCACACAGTCCATTCTCAAGGAATCAAAAGAAGTAACTCCAAAGGAAATAAAAAAAAAGAAAAAAGAAAAACAAACAAACAAACAAACAAAAGAGGGTAAGATAAGGGATGGGAGGGAAAAAGAAGAAAAGCTTTCTAAATGTCAGTTGAGGCATTCAGAGAAATGAGTGCAGAAAGAAGATATTTGACATCCTTTTCTGAGTACAGCTTTACAGAAAGTGAATGCAGAGTTTCTTTTTACTGGGACACTGTGACACTGGCTGAAATATTAAATTTCTGCTTTCCAGGGTCAGTTCCCTGCTGATGTACACTAAGTGATGCTGTGCAACAGGTGGAGACGTGGTCTTCAACATGCTGAACTCATGACAAGGGTCTTGTTCTTTCCTTTTGCCATTGGCCTCCCACCCTCCATGCCTACCTCCACTTGGACCCTTTAGGGAGCCTCTTGGTCTGAGGCACCTGATTAGGTCAGGCTTGAAGGTCTGTAACAGGGCAAGGCAGGTGTATTTAATTTTGCAAGGTTTCAGCCCCACTGGCTCTGCAGGGGGCACTGCTTACCAGCTGCCTCATTTTACCAAGCAGGTCCTGCTCAGCACTGTGCAGGGGGAAGCTTAAAAGGGAGCTGCGTGAGAGGAGGATGAAGTGGGTGAGTGGGGAACCTGTTCCACACAGAAGGGCAGAGGAGGAGATAGTGTAAATTGTATATTTATTTCCAAATGCTGCTTTCATTTCCATTGTCTTCTGTAAAGTGATGGACTTGTTGCATCTCAAAGCAAACTAATCAAACCAAAGTATTCAAAACAAGTTCAGTATATAAAACCTTCTGCTCTCTCTTCCCTAGCACCCATGCCTTCCAGCATCTGGATGAGAGAGTGGGCATGCCCACAGGCCCAGGTCTTCAGGGTACCCATCAGAAATCCCTTATCTGTTTGTGGTGTTCAGGCAGCAAGTGCCAAACAGGTTTCCTCCGTCTCCATCAGATCACCTGGCAGAGGTGTTTCTGCCTGTTGAGGCAGACGGGGCAAAGAGAAAACAGAATCGAGCCCCAAATTCGGTTCAGTGGAGAGGTGCTGGGAATGAGGCATTGCGTTTGTGTTGTACTTGGGCTCTGCACATGGGCAGTGCTGCCAGAGCGCCTGGCATGCTGGGCAGGATGGTGCAGCGGGTTCTGGCTGGGAGCCAGGGCAAGAGATTAGGCAACATTACAGCAGAGGACTGTGGGTTCATCCTGTCTCAGAAACCTGGCAAAACAGACCTAACATCAGAGACATCTCCTCTGGTCAGGCTTGCTAACACCTCAGAGCAGTCTCTTCTTTCTTCTTCTTTCTTGAGAGAAAAATCTACCAAGATGTCTGCAAAACAATGTAGCAGTTGATGGTGCATGTCAATCCCCACTAAATAAATTATTCTTGAAAACTACTTTTTTATTTTTTTTTTCTTATATGTTTTGTTTTTTCCTGGTGTCACTTGCATCTTGACTGAGATGGTCCCCCTACTCCCTTTTTTTCCTCCACTTTCATAAAATTGTTTTGTTCTGATAAAACTTGTTCTGATTTTCTTCCTTCCTTACTCCTTGAGGCTGGAACTAAACCAATTCAATTTTTACTGGGGAGCAAAATAATAAAGAGAAATCCCCAAAGCAGTGAATCCACCAAAAAGACAACCAGCAGCAAGAAGCATCTCCCTCCCTCCTTGCCCCCATCAAATGGTTCTCATGATTCTTAGGTCAAATGTATATGTGGGAGCTTCCATGCATCAAATTTCCATTTTACTCATTCAAGTAAATTTTCTTTGCAAGCTTTCTGTGTAGCCTGAAGCACACAGCTATTTTTGATCTTTCTATCTTTTTGAGGGCGAGGCAGAGTCAAGTTACCTTGTCATCAAATTCTCATTTTGGCAAGGAGGGTAGTGGGGGTGAAGAAACAGAGGACTTTATAGCAATAATCACTAACCAAAACACTTCAGAGTGCCTGAACTTGTTACTGCGTCTGTTCAGTTCTTCGACAATATGTCAAGCAGAAAGAAAACAGCTTAATTTTTCACAAGCCTGGTTGCTTTCTGAAGCTAATAACAACACGGCAACTTGTTTGAACTAGTGAATGGAGGGAACATGCTATTAATACCAGAGTCACAGTGCCCCGTCCCCCACAACTCACCAGATGTCTGAATTTAAACTGTCACCTCACGTATCACATCAGTTTCTATGGACAAAATCTTGGTCTGTGTTCCAAATGCCCTAGAGGCACAGAGCTGTTCTTGCATGGTCTTTGATATGGTCTGTTAGTAATATGGTTGTAAAATGCCATGTGCATTTATAGTGCATTATTATTAATATAGCTTCTGTTCCCATCATTTTTTACTATTATTTATGCATTTATTCCCTTTCACGCAACTTGATTGCTCTGGGGACTGACGCATTGTACAAATCTTTTCACCTCTCTATCAGCAGTATCAGCCCAGTTTAGTAACCTGCCTGCTCACTTTGCTGGTAGATTGTATGGCGAGGTTATGCATTCACATCAAACACTGAAATTTATTGGAAAACAGAGAAGGGTTCTGGGAAAACTCTAGAGGAAAATGAAATAAATCCATTCCCCCTGGAATTTGGATGTGGAACTTTTTGAATGTCTTGTCTTCCCTGTCATCCAAAAAAAGACTCAAAACCCCCAAATGTTTGGGCCAAACCCTTTTTGGTCTTCATCAAAAAGTCAAAATTCCTGTGGAAAGAAGACACTTTTCAAGAAAATGTACATTTAATCAAAACTGCAATTTTCCAGCAAAGCCAATGTTGACTACAGCTGTGCCAAAGCTGAGAGAGGCTGCTGGGCTCCACCACCTCCTCCTGCCAGCAGATTGTCCTGTGCCTCTTGACCTGGGCCTCGGTGGGGAGAAGAAAGTCAAGAGCTTTGATTTTCTGAGCAGTCAGGTAATAAGTGAGAGCATGGTTTATGGAACTGGAGTCAAAATAGGGCCTATGGATGGTGGAGAAATTGCAGGGAGGCAAGAGGCCAAAGGGATGAAAAAGGGTTTGCATGGAGTGAAGCTGTCTTGCACGCTGCCCTGGGTTTGTGTGTTTATTCCAACTCTTTGGGTTGGTGTAACTTCTTAAACAGGTCATTCACCCCGATGGTGTACAACTCCCCTGGGATCCGTCTCTGGTGAAGTCACCCACTACAGTCCCAGGAACCTTTTCCCCAAGGCAGCTGAAAGGCAAAGTTAGCAGCTCTGTTTCCAGAGACCTTGTGCACATGCATACCTGTACATAGGGGTCAGCACTACTTCCAGACACATTGTGCATTTCTGCATTCTTTATGGTTTCTTTTTTCTTTTCTTATTCATTTTTTTTTCTTTTCCCTGAGATCTAAAATTAAGACATCATGCAGATGGAAAACATCTGCCTGTTCTTTGTGTGTAGAAAACATAACACATGGCAGGGATGATAAATAATAATAAATAATGATGATGATGAAAGCATTTTGAGAGGCTCAATGGTTTGATTTGTCCGGAGCAGGCATCACACACTCTCTGTCAGGCCTAAGGAGGATAAATAGACTGCTGTAGTTTAAAATTTTGCAAATGGCAACATGGTTTTGAGACATTTAGGAGGAGCAGCTGCTGAGCATGGCTTGTTTTGTCATGGGTTTGTTCTTAGGAGTGCAAATATAACCTGCATTCTCCTGAGTGCAGGCCTGTCTATGTACAATTTGCAAATCAGTCTCTCCTAAAACTAACACAGCTAGGCCCAAAATGACACACACTCCCAATGACGTAATATTTCTTGTGTCTACGTTGTTACCTGATACAGGGTTATGAAATCCAATCCATATGACAAGTCATATATTTGCTTCCCTGAGGTTATCTCAAAAAAGTTGTAACTTTTCACCCAGAAGGCATAATTTTTAGTGTCTCCCAAACATCCATGCAGCAATCAGCTCTAATTGTATCCCCATGGACCTCACCTAGACCTTCACCGGGGTCCACCTAAAAACTTCTTCCAGGGCTTGGGTTGTGCCTGGTCACCTCAGACTGTAAGTAATGACGCTGTAAAATACAGTGAGTGTTATCTGATGGAGGGGGACAACAGGGATTATTTAATGAGATGCTGAGTCTCAGCTGAGTTTCCAGAATGCAGGTGCTCAACTTAATATCTGCCAGCAGGTTGGTGCTCTCACTGCCTTTGTAAATAACTAGGCCCAAATGACTCTTAATTTTGAAAACATTTCAAGGAGTGATATGTCTACAGACAAAAAAAAAAAAAAAAAAAGAAAAAAAAAAGAAAAAAACAGATGGTGGAGAAGGAGTACAGTGTACTGTCAAAGGAAGATCCATATCTAAGTAAGAAAAGGTATTCAAGGTGTTCTGCCCACAGATTGATATATACATATGCATGCAGGTCTAAATAATGGCAAAGGGAGTGTGCCAGGACTGAATATATTTGGTTCGGACAATGTGCCATCAAATGTTTCAAAGGACAGTAACTTACCAGCAATTTTCATCTGTTCACAACACATACCTCTAAGACTCTGAGATCTCATCTTCCAGGGCAACCATCCCGTCATGTCTCAGGCAGGCTGATTCACAAAGGGAAGAATCACTGGAAAAAGCCCACCACTATCCTCATGACAACGCTGTGTGTGTATATTTGTGTGCACTTTGACGGCATTTTTATGTAAGCATTCAGAGCGTAAATACAGCATAGCATTTCCTCTTTTTTTTTTTTTTTTTTTTTTTTTTTTCCCTTGGTCTGCTGGAATGCTTGAAGCTTAAGACACCAAAAAAAAAAAAAAAAAAAAAAGGCGAATCGGAGCTGAGCAACAAGAGAATGATGATGCAATGATATTGCAGCAGCAAAAGCAAAACGATCTGCTAAAAATACACCAGAGGGATCTAAATATTTCCATAAACAGATGGAGGTCAGGGCCCAAAAGGAAGAAAAAAATGCAAGTAAAGGAAATTGTATTTGACAACCATAAGGGTCTTATAGTTCTTCTGTGTCTTTTATCCCAAAAGGTTTTTTTTACAGATGCTTACAGTTGGGTAAAAGAGGAGTCTGATCCCACAATGCTTTACTCAAATGAGTAACCCTAATTTATGTTCATAAACTCAAAGGGGCCAATGGAACTACCATGTGAGCAATAGCTTGCATGAGCTCTTTTAGAGAAGGCATCTGGCAGTGCTTTATAGTGAGGGCTGCAGAGCAGTTTCCATGCTAAACCTCTCTTTTATTCATTCTCATAATTATTTTTTTTTTCTGTTTTAGAGCATTTACATTTTCAGCTGAAGTTTTCCAAACGTAGTCCATGCCTGAATGTGAATTTTATTGCAATGCATGAGGAAGAACAGTTTTCAGCCTGGCTGGAAAAATGTGTTTTCTCTTAAAGAAAAAAGTCTGAGCCTCTTCCTGCACCATCCTCCCCCTTTTATCTAAACAAATAAGAAAGGGCTAAATATTCATTTGTGGAATTGTCCTATGGGGAGTCAGGGATGTTGAAATCTGATGAGCTTTCAGCATCAAAAACATCCCAGAAATGTATTAGAAGGTAAATTTGTAGGTACCTGAAATCCAGAATATGTTCTGCGGGGGTGAAAGGGTACCAGAGAGCTGCATGGCACATGCTCCTTTGAAGCCAGAGGCCTGTGCTCAAGCCTTGCTTTGATCTTTCTTGCCCAAGCTCACCCAACTGTGAGTGGGAACCTGGCCTTCTGAACGGGAAACCAAAACCAGGTGTCATACCAGCTGTAGCATTTCCCTGTGGCCTTGATGGACCACCACATGGTGGTGGACAGGATCAGGATTAGTAAGTAGGACTAGGGAGTGGCAGCATAAACTGCTCTCCTGGCTGGAAGCTGCTGTCTCCCTGTATGAACCCAACACAAAGTCTGAGAGGTGCCCACCTAGGAAATGTTGGTTCTTCAGTTGCTGCAGCTCATCTTCCTGGTGAGGATGACACTTTGTGAATCTGCAGCAAGAGTCATTCTCAGCAGAGGCAAACAGAAGGAAGTTGAAAGCATCTGCAGAACAAAAAACTTCATCTGTACAAATGTTTTCTTCTGGACAAAGCAAAATAGATCACATTCATAAAGTAAAAATTGTGTTGTTTTTTTTTTTTGTTTTGTTTTAGTTGTTCAGTTTTCATCTCTCAGCCATGTCTGATGATCATCTTAGTTACAAGGGCTAAAAAGCAATTTCAAAATAAATAAAAACTAAGCACACTAAAATGATATATTTTGAGAATAGTTGGCTTTAGATTTCTGAATTTCACACTTTCTAAACAAGAATCTGTCCAAACCTAGACGTTTCTAGGAAAATGTAGTTCTTTTAAATAAAGTTTTTCAACAGGAAAATATCTTGGAAAAAATTTGTCCTGATCTCTTTTTTAGACAAACATTAGTGACCATTCCATACAGCACTAAAAAGGCCAGGTTATCCTATCCAGCCATTCATATGTACGCCTCCAGATAGTTTAGCGAATATGGTTTTACTCAGATTAATCCTTGCTTTGTACATTGCCCAATTCTTCCTTGGCACATTGCATGAGTGTCGTAAGCTATAGGAGTCAGACCAGAAGATCTCCCAGGTCCCTTCCAATCTAACTTTGTCATTCAAACCACAGCATACCATATAAAATGCAGTAAATCCATCCAACTCCCTGTGTCCTGCTGAGGACAGTGCTGTAATTAACTATGTTCACAATGACAAGAACTACACACCCTAAAAAGAAGTTGAGATTACCAGATATGAGGCTTGAGGGGCTGATTACAAGACATTCATGTTAAAAGGACCTCAAGCACAGTTTTAAAGTTATGAATAATCAGTGCCATGCTCCATGAAGATACCAGAGGAACTGCAATTTCATCCCTTAAAATGTTATCTAAAGCCAAACTGAACACACTTCTGTTTGTCTGCTAGGGCAATAACAGAAAGGAATGCTTTGGCTTCTTGGGTCTCTCTCTCTCTCTTTTATTTATTTATTTATTTATTTATTTATTTAATACTTTATTTTTATTTTTGAGTGTGGTTTTGCTGAAATGCAAACTGTTTGCAACCTATAAATATGTCTAAGGTTCTGTTCTAAGGTGGAAGTTTTCTTCCACAGCTCTCCACAGTGACAGGAGGAGTGGTTAGACCTCCTGTGTTACCAAAATGAATTCTTCCTGAACCTCTTGTCCTGATGTTTTCACTGCTGTGAAGCTGAAGATAACTTTTATTGTGCCCACTCTACGCTCTGGGTACCTCATCCCCACTGGCTGATATACTCCAGGCTGTTGCTGTAACTTTAGTAGGAAGAAAGCTATATGAAAACACAGCAAAAAATGTCGGTGATACCCTAAAGCTTTGTGCTGGGAAAGCCCCAGTTTGCTGCAGATGGCTCCTCTCCCTTCACTATGTACTGAGGTAAACTCCCAGCCTGGGCTTGGCTCACTCTGCCTTGTGAAGAGTCATTGCTGATGTTGATTTATTTAGCGGTTGAGTGGTAGGTTTTGGAAGAGGCAGGAGGAAGCTCTCCCTTCCTGTTCACACACAGCTGTTCTCCTCTGAGACCCATCTGGATTCACTGGAGGACCACTGGCCTCTTTGCCAGAGCTCTATCACAGGCAGTGTTTACAGCTGTCCTGCACGGACAACCAGTGTGTGGTCTGAAGCTATGGATGAAGAAGTGAGACAAGTGCATTCCATGGAATTTATTCTCTCCACATCTCCCAGAGCTCCGCGAACTCCCTGATATCAGCTGTCACAAACCCTCAGACCTGGATGAGGCAGGACAACACAAGACTGGCTGTGCGGTGCTACCGGTACTCCTCGCAGGAGCTGTTGTATTGTACACAAGATGTATCCGTCGGGAAGGACTGCAAGCCAGGCTTTGCCTTCAGAAGCAGCCAGCTCCCATGGTATTTGGAGCCTTAAAAAAAAAAAAAAAAAGAAAAAAAGATCTGAGGCAGAGAGGAAGCCGAGTGCATACACGAGTTCTCTGTCTCTGTGGCTGGAGAGGTATGGTAAGGGTTACAGGAGCTTCTGGCATCTGCCTTTTTTAAGAAACCTGCCAAGAAAAAAGGGCTCTGCAAAGTTCATGTCTTTAAAACATAAGAACAAAATAAAAGTATCTGCAAAGCTTCTGATCTGTGCAGATGAGGAAGGACTGGCAGCAAGAAATTCACCTGCGGTAATGCCATGGAGGAATACTGCCCTCACTCATCCTGCTGCAAGACAATGATACCACCTCTTGGCCCACCCTAGAGGCTACAAATGGGCCTGATTTCAAACCCTTTGCACACAGGACTATCAAAACCCTGCTGCTCACAGTGGTTAGGAAACACTATCCAGGTTCAATGGGTGGATGCTTTCAAGCTGCCATTACCATACTATTAGTAGTGGCTGTAACACATAGGTAGATTCAAAGCCTTTTGAAAAGCATCAAAACCTAAAAACTCTTCAGGTTTCTGAAGCCAGGCTTCCAGTACAGGTGGTGGCTTGTCTCTGGTAATTTGTGTGTCATGTAATGCCTGCTCTCCTTCTCAGCAAAGTGGGTAGGCATGCTATTGTAAGCTAAGTCACCAAACTGCTCACATTTCTTTGGGACATTCTGTCTATAGCTGCCTATAGCTGCACATGTTAAAAGGCCCCTGTTGTCCTGATTCAGTTTTTATTTTCTCTCCATTTGTTTATTTATTTATTTTGACCAAAGGGAGACTTGTATGATGAAGCCAGAAGAGCTGGGGAAAAGATTCTGATTTCCTGGATTGTTTTAACATCAGGACCTGGGACAACTGCAAAAGTTCATCACTGCTCTCCAAGTCCTTCACAGAACTTTATCTTGCTTTACTTGTAATTTATTTTCAGTAAAGGACTGAAAGGAGAAGGTGAAGGCAGATTTCAGTATAAACTGGGATGTTTGTGGAGTTGAGCTCAGGCCTCAGTGGCATGGAGTTGCAGTAGAGAAACTTGCACAGCTATATCTGAGTTCTCTTCTCTTCTCTTCTCTTCTCTTCTCTTCTCTTCTCTTCTCTTCTCTTCTCTTCTCTTCTCTTCTCTTCTCTTCTCTTCTCTTCTCTTCTCTTCTCTTCTCTTCTCTTCTCTTCTCTTCTCTTCTCTTCTCTTCTCTTCTCTTCTCTTCTCTTCTCTTCTCTTCTCTTCTCTTCTCTTCTCTTTTCCTTCCTTCCTTCCTTCCTTCCTTCCTTCCTTCCTTCCTTCCTTCCTTCCTTCCTTCCTTCCTTCCTTCCTTCCTTCCTTCCTTCCTTCCTTCCTTCCTTCCTTCCTTCCTTCCTTCCTTCCTTCCTTCCTTCCTTCCTTCCTTCTCAGTGAAATCCATACTTTGACAAATACACCTGAAGCACACTGATAACATGAGCTTATGGGAGCCTGCATGATGGATTTCAATGGATAGTCCTTCCATCAAGCCAGAATTCATAAGAAGTTCACTTCTGTCTGTCAGGAGACTGTCTGTGGCAGGTTCATCCATCTCCAGTTTAAACCACTCTGTTTCACGCAATTGTGGTCCAGTTCTGCTCCGAGTTACACCCATTGACTTGAGCAGATCCACATGAATGTTAACAACAAAAAGTAAACAAAACAGAATTTAACTCTATTGATTTTCCTAATACACTCATCAATGTATGTTACAAATGTGAAATCCCAGAAGCGTTAATTCTGGAAATATCTGTCCACAATAGTCAACATAATTCACCAAATGGAAAGATGGAGATTCTCCAGGATTAATAACATGGAAAAGTATGTTATTTGTTGTGATAAATATTTGGAAGGCAACTTTATTGTCAGGAGTATAAAGACCCACCCGTTACTTGGAAAATCAGTACAAAGCAACAGAATATCTCACTTTAAGAAAAACATCAAGGAGAAAAGAGGAAGTTATCCAAGAACTGGGGAAACTTGACCAGGGTCTGTAGGGATTTTAAATTTCAAGACTGTTTGTTGTTTAAACTGAGTCACACCGATGCAACAGAGAATTTGTCCTTGGCAACAGAACTGTTAGAACGGAGAGTTAATGCTCCCTTGTGTCAACCCACTGAATCCGGGTCATCATGTCTTAATTAAATTGTACATGCTATGAAATACCATTGAACGTCAATCCAGTTCCTTAGTGTATAGAATATTATTTTTATTTATAGGGTTTGGCAGTCACTTCTGGAAAATAAAAAAAGCTATTGAAATATAAAGATTGCCCATTAACAAGAGAAAACCACTGTCATGCCCATTTGGGTGAGACTTCTGCCTATGGGCCATCTTTTCACACATTAAAGATCTTCACTGCCTTGGCCATGTGCAATTCGGTCTTACTGGGACGATGATGCATGCATAGATAAGGTAGGATTTTTGTTTATAATAACTTCACCATGATGCATCCAATTATGCAGCATGAAGTAGGAAACTATTTTCAGATTTTCTTCTATTGAAATCTCTCATGGCTTGGGGGTGCCAATCAATTGCCTGAAAGTTCAGATACCTGAGACAAAGGAAAATGCTCTTCCCTCCTCTCTCAGGCTGCATCTAAAAGAACCCATGCTGTGCATATCTGGGTGACTTGAGCAAAATTTTAGCAAAGCTTAAACATTCAGTGCCCTCAAAATCATTCTCTGAAATTTGTTTCACAGAGGGTGGACAAAACAGCAACTGCATTAACTCTGCCTATATAAAAACATTACATATATCTAAAGAATAACTATTCTAGTGATGCAGCCAAGAATAACAGCAGAGCAAGTCAGATTGGTAAAGATGGGATAGATAGAGAAGATGCCAAACTAAACAAGGTTTGGTTATGGCTACACACTGTCCTCTGCCTTTAGCTTTCTCTTGCAGAGAATTTCCTAGAAGAAGGCCAGAATAAATGGTACTGTCTAGCTTGGTAGTTCACTGGATTTAACTCTTTCCTGGATTGTGGGGTTGTGTTCCTCAGTTGGCTTTAAAACATATGCATACATGTGTCAGCTAAGTTCTGCTGATGTTTTTGAACAAAATGTCAATGTTTTTATTTTTCCTTTGCGGAAAAAAAAAAAGAAGTAATTAATAGAAAGTCTCTTTCACTTGTCCTGTTGATGTTATGCACTCAGGATGTTTAAAACCAGGATGAATAAAACCTGCAGAACACTGAAGTTGCTACAGTGACCACAGAGTCTTTCTCTGAATCCCCATCACAGTAACCCAAGATGGAGGTAACAACACAGAAAGTGTCGTGTACCAATGTTCTTAGCCTGCTTTTATTTATTTATTTATTATTTGTTATTTTAAAATTTATTTTTATTGTTAATTTAATTTAATTTTATTTATTTGAACTCACTAGTGAGAACATATATATATTACTAGGTAGTTTTATTTGAACTGGTTTGAATTCATTTCTGGGCCAGTGCTAAAGGAACCAGTCCCCAGGACAAGGTAAAGGGAATCATGTTGTGCACTGTGCCTTGTCTGAAATGGCCACAGATTCAACTCCTTGCAGGGTGCCTGTGAAGGTGGGGTACCTAGGTCACAGTAAAGCCCTTCTGCGACTCCTGCAACATTTCTGCATTCACAGTAGCCTATGAATATCGACATAAAACTCTGGATTGCTGTGAGAATAAGCTTAAACTTCTGCTGGACAAGAAGGTGTCTCCATCAGTCAGTTAATAAATGACACATAGTCTGTCTTCCTTCTGTCCCTGGCCAATCAAATTAAACACATAAAACCGAACTCTGCTCTGTCTCTTAAAGAGTACTTTTCCCAACAGTCTGAACTGGAATAATGAGAACAGTGGAAGGGCAGGCTCAGGAATGATTCATTAACTGCAAAACAGGGGAAAATTCATACCAAATGTTCCTTGTAACTGCCCTGCTGCTTCCAACAGCCTTTCTTGTGTCCTATAACTGAGGGGTCAAACCTGATGTTAAACTTTCACATAAGCTCTGTACACATAAGCATGGGGACCGTGTGCCTGCAAGATGCTTCCCACAAGCACATAAAGCCTGCTGAGCGTTGCTTAAGTAGTCAGCTCCTTTAGTTGCCAGGTCTCTTTGGGAAGCTAAGTATGGGCATGCATATTCAGCCAAATATCCATGTAGACAAGTAACCAGTACATGCTGAGGGAAGAGTGTAAGACCATGGAAAATGCACAGTGACCCATCCTAAAGGCAAGTTTCAGTAATTTCCAGCTTAGGGAAAATACCACAAATTCATACCTGGGAAATTCTATGCTAGATGGTGGATTTAGCTTGCAAAGTTGAAGAGCATTAAAGACTTTGAAATGCTTTACTCTCAAGGTCTTTAAAATTGTGGCCAAGAGAACTTTATCTCAAGACGTAAGCTAGGCAATGTAGCAGCTGTAATTTCTGAGCTGAAAAGAAACATAAAAGAATCAGAATCCCTGAAATCTGTGCCTGCTTTCTGATGGCCTGTAGAGAAAGGTTGAGGTAGGACATCTTCAGGAGGCGACCACCACTAGAAGTAGAGCAGATCTCATTTTTGTGCCCATCCTCGGAGGAGGGTGGTGGTGGGAGATATCTCCAGGTCATTTGCAACCTCTGAAGCCCCAGTCCTTCTGAGCACAGCAGTGTTAGAACGACTGACACGTCTTCAGAGCTAGAGCTGCTAAGAGAGACCTTATGCAACACTGTAGCTGTTTTATGCAAAAATCCATAAAATTATTAAAAGCTTCTGCAGAATCAAAGAAAACTTAAGATGAGAAAGGCCAACAGTTTCTTGGATCAAGCAATATTGTCAGCTCCAATCTTGTTGCCAGGCTTGCCTGTTTCTCTGCTCTCTCTATTAATTTGTTCAGGCTATTTTGAAATGAGTCAGTGATGGTGCTTCCCTCAAGCCTGCTCTGTGGCTTCATAGCTCTTGCTGTGAGGAACGTCATCCTCATGTTTGGCCTGCCTTTTATTTGATGATTAACCCAAACCTACGCCCCTCCATTTTTCTGTCTCGTGCTGAACTCATCAAAAATCCCACCCTATCTCTTTTCTAATGTCTCCAAGTAGCTCATGTTGTTATTACTTTTTCCCATCACTTAGAACATTTCTACACAGAGAAATCAGAACATCTTTCCTTCTTTCTGGTCATTGCTGAACTAGAGCTTAGGGTAAGAAGTCAAGCGAGGAGGCAGGATATGGCTTAGTTTGAAAGCAATACTGTGTTAATACAGCTTCAGAACTGTAACAGGGCTGTTACAGTGACATCTAAGGTTTCCCTTGACATTCCTGTTCTTTCCACCCTGTAATTTTATATAGGGAGCCAGTAAAATAAACGAAGAGCAGACACAGCAAATCTGCCTGGAAGTACGGTGATCCTAGGACTGAGGATCTGGACTATGGTGATTTGCTTAAAAACTGCTCTTCAACTTTTCCGTACTCATGAACTCTCCTCCTGATTTCATATCTGTTGAAGGTACTTCTACATTTTTTAAAAAAAATTTTTATTTGTAGACTTAGAAGTAGTCCACAAGTTGGAAATGTAGCCCACAGAGGTAAATCATCACTTAGCCACTGCCTGTTTCTTTCTTGTTCTCCTCTTTTTGTGCTGAAGGCTTCACAGAGTGTTAAGCTGGCAATTAAAAACAGAGCAGCAGTTTTATTAGCCCTGCATGCCATCTTGTTCTCCCAATGTTATTTGCTTATGCTAATTGGTCAGGTATTAAAGAACAAACCCAGAAATTAATTAGTGGTCTGACAGGAATTATAAAGAAATAAAGGCTTTCCATGGGTGTCAGATTTGAGTCACTGACAGAAGCTTACAGAGTGAAAAAATGAAGAAGGATGAATCACGGTCGAAAGAAGCATTTTTGGCCATGGAGTGTGGCATCCAGATGTGTGAGGACTGACTACACTTTTAGTTCAGGGCACAGTGAGTCCTTGAACAGGCATTTCTGCTCTGTAAGGGCTCATCATTAGGCTTGGCAAGAGTGGTGAGCCATGGAAAGACTGTGTTGTTCATGGAAATAGGCTTGATATGGTGAGCTCAGGTGTTGAGGCAGTCATCCTGGGAAAAGACAAACCACCTTACCCTTGAAGCAGAATACGTGTCAAGGACAGCAAGAGCTGCAACATGGCTTCATATCTCAGCTGTTCCTGGATGAAATTGTGTGTGTCCTTTTGTACCCACTGCTCTTTTTCCCTCTTGCAAAAATAAAAAAATATAGGGAGATCTCTTCTGTGCACTCTTCAGAATAAGGTAATTTTATTTCCCTAGTGTGAAGAATAGAATTCGCAAATGTTAAGGAAACAGTTAGATCATTCCGACTTGGCAGCAAACATCCTCCAGAGTTGTCACTCCTCTTTCTAACACAGACTATACCTTTTTGAAGGTCTAATTCACCAATGGGGCCACACAATTTAACAGTGGGGGCAAAAGCAAAAATCTCCCTTTGGAAACGCTGAAAAGGGTTTGTCCCATGGATGGGGCTTTGTTTTCTGTTCTTTCCAGTCTTGTATTGTGCTTTAATTGATCCCTAGTGAAATACTGGATAAAAACTTTTCCTGTCCTGTCACCTTATTCCACCACTTTCTTTCACCTGTGGGCTAGGTCTGCTGGTTTTAATTCTCTGCTTGCAGGTGAGTTGGGATCACTGCATGATCTAAAGAGGAAGCTGTCCTCTCTGGATCTGTTTTTCCCATATGGATCAGTTAACCCATTTAGTTCCCACAGAAGGCTAAAAGTTTACACTTAAGGTTTACACCTGTAGATTCATGGGGATACTGGACAAGGTCATCGGAGGTAATTGAACTTCTTGTAGAAAAAAAAAAACACACTCCATGAAGGTATTTAAATACAAAGCTGTCATATTTGGTCCATGGGATCCAGAGCTTCCATGGGATCAACTGGGATCTCCACTGGCTGGAGCTTACAATGCTAGAGAGGGAAGCACAGATGATACTTCTGTTCTAATGTCCTTCCATAAGCGTCTGCTTTTGAATATTATCTATGACATTTCTACACTGAGCAGTGGCACATCGTGGTAAAGATAAAAGAATCCAGATTCAGAAATAGGTGCAGAATCTTGGATGGACATGCACTGAAAAACAGGACTTGGTATTTTGGGAGTGACTGTGTTAGTAAAGCAGGCTTGGATAAAGCCAATATTTCTGCAGGGCCTTATGCCATGTGGATGTCACATCTGAGGTTCCTAGCTGAGGTATCCCTGTCCTTCGCTTGTTTCATTTAAGTTGTCTTCTGGGAGAACCAATTGCTTTTGAAGTCTATGACAGTTTTATTGCTTATTGTTCACTGTCTTTGATGATCATTTGGGAAAATAACTTCCACTCCACAATTATTGGCCCACTGAAGGATTGTTAGGATCCATTTTACTACAAAAAAACATGGGAAGTTTTACTGAGGGAAGACAGACAAGTGCAAACTTGCATAGAAAATGCAAGCATCCACTTAGGTATGCAAAACCCTTACAGTCACCAGCCAACACTCACAGCTCAATACATGAACAGCTCAGAGGTTATTTTAGGTGATTCAAAATGGTCCTTCTTGGCTCTGTAGTCCATGACTCCACTATAGAAAGATTTCACACTAAAAAAAAAGCCCTCTGGTAACCAATTCAGGCAGATAATGAGTCACCCCAGAGATAACAACCAATGATGCCCAGGAGAAAACAGGATTTCAAGTAGAGGCTTCTGATGGCTACAGACAGCAGGAGCCAAAGCTGAATGATGAGATATTACGCAGTATATATGCATACATGTCTCTGAAATGAACAAGTTGTTTCAAACGTTAGGACTTTACATTTTTTGGCTGCTCTAGCTCGGAGTCTGCAAAACCTCTGCTGAGCATTTGAGCATGCTGCTGCTGCTCTAAAGCAAAGCAATGAGGAGAACCAGAGGAATCTGGCATATACATTGCCGGCCAGAGCACAGTGCAGACATCACTGGATACGTAACCCAGCAATGACCCGCCAAACAGCTGAGAAGAGTAACAGATCTGATACTCACCCAGGGAAAGGTTGCTAGCCCCATCTGTTGCTACTGTTGCTGCTACTGCTATTTTTCAACATCCCTTCTCGCCAGGGTGTTCTCCAGCCAAACACCACGTCCTAGAGAACAGCATGGCATCTGCAGAGCTGCCAAAGAGACAGCAGTGAGCACATCATGGAAAAGTTCGAGGGGGCCCTTCCTCCTGCTTCTGCTGCACATGCTGTCTGGGGAGACAGATCAGTCGAGGAGACGAAAAGCAACCAAAAATTTGACCAACCTCAGAAACAAAACAATCTCCCACCCAGCAGAGAAGCCAGAGAGAGGAGGTCTCAGATGTTCGAGGCTGTGCCTGAGGATGGCATGAGTCAAGCGAGCATTGCGGTGTCAGGGGCAGAGGTGGAGCCAAAGCTGCCCCTTTCTGGCAGCGACAACCCCCTTGCGTTCACGGCCGTCCTTGCCTGTGCTGACAGCTCCTACAGAGATCACCTCTGGTGCAGCGTGGAGTTCCCATTACTGTCCTTGGGAGCTGAAGGAATGAACCCAAATAAAAGGTCTCGGCTCAGTAAAAGACTTCAGAGGATGTGGGCCAGAGAGCAGTCAGAGAAGCGGTGCTTTTCTGAGGCGGGCAGCTGTTGCAACAGATGAAATCCATGCTCACATGGGTGAGAGTGTTGCTATGACTTCAGCACTAAGAAAGTCTGCAGACTTTTTATTTCCTGTTTTAACATTGACATGGCTATTAACAGGAAAATTGACATGAAGTTAAGGCAGACATGAAACAAAGCCTGAAATGAACATGTAAGGAGTTTATTTTTTTCATTTTACCAAGACAGGACTCCAAGGAGTCTGCTTTCTTGGTCAGCTCCTGAAGAAGACTCCTTCCCTTTTATTCACATTCAGCTTGTTAGCAGACTGAGACTGAATTAGGTCTGAAGAAGGACTCCAGGACTTATCCTTCAATGCAGGCAAACCCAGCTCAATCCAAGAGAAGCACGTAGTTTGTTTGTGGGAGAGAGCCTCGGGCACTCTGCACGATCCATTTGAGATGGAAGCAAGAGCCTCATCAGAACAGGGAGAACTGAAAGAATTGCCAATGCTGGAATTTAGTTGTGGCACCAATTTTCTTCCCACTGTGAAAAGCAGGAGAGGAGGCATGTGATGAGCATTTTGAAGGTCTCTCCCCCCCCCCCCCCCCCCCAAAAAAAAAAAAAAAAAAGACAAAATTGCTCCCCTGTCAATGCTGTGCCAAAAAACAAAAACGACAACAAAAAAATAAATCTCCCTGAAGAAGACAATCTACAGAATCATAGGTACTTTTTTTGACAGCCCTGTATTCAGGCATTAAATAGGCCTGACATCGTTAGTATATAAGAGCTGATGTTTTTGCAGCTTGTAGTGGCATGGCTGGGAGCCATATATAGAATTATATAGACAGGATTAAATGTTTCCAAGGGAAAACATGCACAATGAGAATATGCTCTGTTCTTCCCTAAAGCAACAGGCAGTGTTGCCAAGCTATGCTCAGTCAAGCTGCTGTACGTACCAGGAAATAGGCTTCCTTCCAATGTAAAGCTATAAAACAAGACAGATAAAAGGGCTTGAAATCAAAATAAAGAGAAAGTGGAAATCTTTCCCTAGCTTATATTACTCTCTAGACAGGGCTAGCATTTGGAAGATGCTTCCAATACTATCTGCACCATGGGGTCCATGAGCTTCCACCATGCCAGCCCATGGCCTGGCTTCTGCAGGGCGAAATACCATATGGCCATTCCAAATTGAGTTTACTTTGGAAAGAGGGCAGGTCTGGCAGAAGCCATGCTTTCCTCACTCAGGTGACAGTTTCCTGTCTCTTGATCATGAAGGAAACAGTATGTCCCCCAAGTACATTAGGACATGGTAAAAGTCCACGTCATGTGATATATTTTCTTCTGAGTGATATTTCCCAGTCACCAGTTTGCTGAGGTGAACTGCTCTTCAGGGTGCAGCCACAGGGTACCAGTTGAGACTTTAATTTATGTCTTCATTGACCTTGCCCATCTCCTGCAGCTCAGTAGATGACCACCTATTCCACATGCCTGTGTAGCATTTTGCTCCGATGCAAGATGGTGCAGACCAGCACCCGTGAGCTGGTAGTGAGTGCCTACCTAGCTGGGAATGAGGAATGACTCTCCTGAAACAGACCTTTTTAATTCCATGGCTTTTCACAAAGTTTTGAAGGGAAAAGGTGAAGATATTGGCTCTTTACATTGCTTCACATGGAGTGCAAGCATAGAAGTCTCATCTCCCGTCCCTATGCTTGTTTCTTCATTTTCTGTTGGGTGTGAATATTCCACACAGAGCACTGCATGGATAGAAGAGTTGGTAATTGCACAGCAGTCTTGGCATGGCAGGTTACTAACACACCATCATTAATATTGCTGTGTCCTCTTTTCCCCCAGCATTGGTTGAATTCCAGGATGAAGTGAAGGGAGGCGCATGCTGCACACAGACGTTCACTCACTTCCCTGCAAAGTTCTTCAGAGCTTAAGCATGGCATAAATCAATTATTTGCTATTAAGCATAACTGGTTCAAGACAGTGAAGTTGTCTTTGCATAGACTGTGATACTATTAACAACAGGGAGGGAGAATGTGTGAAGAATATATTCTGCCGTTGAGGGGAAAAGTTGATTTGAATGAAGAAAAAATCTGCCCTGCAGAAAACTCTGGCATTTAGACATTTGTGTTCCACCCTGAATCAGTCCAAAAAGGTCAACATTTCTCTATTTCCCCCTCTCCCCCCGAATAAAAACTTCCATTTTAAAACACCAAAATGACACAGTTTAGTGATGCCAAAATACTATACTAAAACATTAAATACAGCAATGCAAACATTGTATAGAAAGTACCAATACACATGGCACTCTCTGATCAAATATAAATGTGAGCTGGACAAAAAGGAGTTGGAACTGAACGATTTAAGAGACTTGGAATGAAATAAGTCATTCTTGCTGTTATAGCAGCCTGATGTTCTTCAGTCACAAATTTACTCAGCATCACACATTCCCAAGAAACATTTCGCCTCGAAATGGCCCTTTCCAATGGAAAACAGCTTCTGTCACATTTTTTTCAGCCAGCTTTGACTGTGGCCAGCAAAGCCCCATGGGGATCATCTGGGGAAAGAGCTCAGTGTATTTGCTTGGGAGTACAGCATCCCCTCAAAAGATGGTGCTACAGATTAAGAATAGACAGCATGGGCCCCAACATCTGAAGAAAAAAAAACTAAAAAAAGAGGAGGAGGATATTTTTTCCTTTTCATTGGCATTGTTTCAGTACAATGCCAGGGTATTCTGAGAACTTCTGTCAGCACTGCTCTCCAAAACCCAAGGCGCATGCACACATGGCTGAAACTGAGGTCTAACATCTCAAGAACCAGTGCAATCCCAGTGGAACTGAATCATGAAACAAAGATTTGAAGGAAATTAAATAGGTTTTGAGCAGTGGAATTAACAACTCAGGGACATTGATTAACAATCAAGGACATGTAGTCTCGGTAAAGGAGATTCTTTGAATACTCTTTTGTTTAAGGAACTGCACACTTGTGTTGGACTGATTTGTGTCTGGGACTCTCATGAAGTCTCTGAATCCTCATTTTCTGATGGATAGTAAAGGTTTTGCTCCCTTGCAGCCAGTCTTGGGGAAGGACTAACAACATGTTCTTGATGTTATTCTGTAAAAAGTCATAAAGAATTGGACACTACCACTTCTTTGTCCTCTCCACCACGGCACTAAGAATTTCTCTGGAGACAGTGGATAGACAGTCCAGTTGCAGGGCTGCAGATGCCTGTCTTCTTTAATTATCATATTAACAGTGGGGCATTTGTGGATGGGAAAGACAACGCCAAGCTAGCCCTTGGACAGATCAAAGTTAGGACAAATGCTTGGGCGTGCAGACCTTTCCGATTGAAACCAGCGGTGATTTTCACTTTTATGTTTGTGTGTATATGGCTCTATCTACACATACCTCCCACTGCAGCTGGAGGAAGGCTACAGAAGGTAGCCGGAAGGCAGTTGCTAGTCGGTGCCACGAGGGTGGGAAACAGCCTGACATTGTCCTAACTGGTTTGTGTGGGACTGAGTCAGAACAGTGCAGGTTGCAACATGGAGCAGCCAGTTCCTCACCCAGCGGCCGGGAGCTGCCAGAGCATCCCCCAGGCAAAGCAGCAGGGCAAGCCCTGCTCTCCTTTTCCTTGCATAACCTTGCTGCAGATGTGTAAGGGGCCAGGATGCACACAGAGCCGTGACTCAGCGTGAGAGCAGGCCAGCGGAGGGAGGTGAAGTTGAGACTGTTTCAACAGCAGAAGCAGCAGAGAGTCCACAGGGGTAAATGATGGGGGGATCAGACCTTCCACCTCTGCCCAGGAGGGCTTTCTCTGCACTGATCTCTGTTGGACACATGGGAGGTGGTGGAAGGAAAGTTGGGGTTGCTCATCTAGAAGTGGGGGACATTTTTGAGAACCTCAAAACTTTCAGAGTGTCTTCAGCTTGGAAGCAGAGGAAAGGGGGTGACACAGCTGCTTTGATCAAAGCCTTCATGTGAAAGTTACTCTCGGAAATTTGGCTCCAGCTGAGAACAGGCAAGGCAGCCCCCAGGTGCCTGCTCTGCAGGTGGGGGGAAACTGGGCAAGAATCCACCCCAAATCTGGAACAAATGTCCCTACTGCAGCGAGCACTGTGATGTGACCTCTCTGAGGTTACGCCAAGGGTGGCTGGAAAGCAATGGAAAGCACTCAGGAGGAGGTGTAAAGCTGAGGGATCCCGTGTGCTGACGGTGCACGCAGAGGGAGGCAAGCACAGCAGAAGATATGCAACTGTAGGAGCTGCTGTAGGCTTAGGCCTGGGCTTATTGCAAAGATTTGATTTACATTTGGAAATCAAGAGCTGCACATGCCTGGGGTTTTCCTACTTGCACCTGCACTATGCTACACAGAAAGCAACAAGGCATTCTTTTAACAGGCTTGTGACCACTCGAACAGCACTCACCCTCTCTCATTTTTGGTGGTGCCAGGAGCAGAACAGCAAAGGGGAGTCAGGGAGGTGTTCTCCATGCCTATTTTTTGAAGCCATTACTATATAATTTTTTTTTTTCTTTCTTTCTTCTTCTTTTTTTTTTTTTTTTTCTTCTTGTTCCTTTTTCTATGCCAAGCCCCAGGACACACATATAAAGACAATGTTGTGGAGTGAAGCAGTATAAACAGGTGAGAAGTGAGTCTGGGGATGTGGGGCTGAGGTTTGCTGGTGGAGAGCTTGTCTTGTGGTCTGATGCCATCACAAAGGTTTGTTCAGTTTGTTAATCAGCACTGACAGACTACAGAAAGAGATATGAGCCTGTTATGAGGGAAGGGTGAGTGACAGGATTTCACTTAGGAGTGACAGAATCTGAAAAAAAAATAAGTAAAGAAAAAGAGGGGCTTTAAAAACTGCAACCTATAATTAATACAGGGATTGGGCTTGCCTGAGGCTGACATAGAGGCCCAGTGCTTAGGAGAGATAAAAGAGGATTAGATACTTCACTTGTAAGAACAGCATCCATCAGCTCCAGCAGATAAGATAATTAGTTACAAGGACCGCCAAGCCTTGTGCCTCCGGCATTAGCGGCACTGACGGGCAGCGTGAGTCAGGTTGCTTCCTCGCACCCACCAGCAGTGCACAATTAGCTAGGTGCTGCAGGCAGGGCTGGAAAAGAGAGCTGGAGGCTGCAGCTGGAGGCCAGAGACCGGGAGGTGAGTCCATTCCATCAGGGTAATCGTTGGCATGGAGGGGTACGGGACTGATCCTGTCTCCCCGCCTGCACTTTACAGAGCGGAGGAGCTAAGAACTTGGGAACAGTGATTCCTTTCAGTGACATGAAATAGTAATGAAAGTTCAGAACTGGGATAATTTATATGTATTTGTTAAACACAGCATATAGGCAAACTGCAGAGCTCTCTGCCATGGGATGCATCTCCACCCAAGAATTAGCAAAGATGAAGGAAAGCAAAGTTTCTGCTTTTTCTATTGAGCACAAGCTAATTCAGGGCTACAGGATGGATTATTGTGATTTTTGAAGGGATGTTAGACCCAATACCACACAGCACTGGACAACTTTGATCATTAAAGATCAGATGAAGATCCAATTTAGGCTCTGTGGTTGTTTTATCCTCCGAGGGAGATTCTAGCATTTTAGTCCTTTCTGGGGCTCTGCTGATGCCGCTGACTCTTTGAACCAGGAAACGGCATTAGACAGACCTTGGTTCTGCCCTTATATGTGATCCTATGAAATAATGTGGCCTATCTCTCTAGAGAAGTCTGAACGGCAACTTCTGCGGTTAGGTGATATCATGTTTCAGGAGTCGCTCCCTGGGTAGCTGCTACCATTTACCTGGCTCTGCAACCCCAAGACACGTCATCGGTGGGAATTCTTCTTCCCACTGTCAAAACCTTTCCTTGATGTCATGGTGCTTACTCATTGCTTGGAAACCTGCACATGCTTTGCCCTCTGAATCAATTTTTAGAAGTGGCTTTGTGCCATTTGCCCTCCCTTGAGCCTTCCAAAAAAAGAGATTCCTTCCAAGCTGGGCAGCTCTGTCTCCCTTTGTCCGGCAAATTATTTATTTATATATATATATATTTTTCAGGACACAAAATCCCTCTGTCCAGAGCTATATATATTCGGTGTGCCCTGTTCTCAGATTAGGGCTTGCATAAAAGGAAAACATCTTGCTGTGCTGGATCAAGCATTTCGCAGCATCGTGCCCTGGCTCCCAAGACAGTTTGTCTCACTGGCCAGCTGCCTCTGCATGTGGCTTCAATTGCATCAGCACCTACTCCCGCTCAGTAGTCAGTGGGCCAAATTCTGTCTATACTTGGATCAGGGGACAGCCTCAGCAGAGCTACAAAGGTAAAAACAGAGCTAGAATTGGGCCTCCTCTCCTCCTTCCCTCCCTAAAGAAGCAGGAGATTAACGGGAGTTTGTTTTGCCCAGTGTTTTCTGTCTGAGAAAAGCTATTCACCTCCTGGGACTGTCAGCCCAGGACTGCTCAGATCAGTGCAACCATGCTGGTGCTTCCTTTCTCTCCAGAAGAGTTTATTTTGTGCATGTACATGTATGCTAAAGCAAATTTCTTTTAAAACATGCATGCCCTCAAATGCTTGTACTGCTGTGTCACTGCTGGGGATTGGGAGGTCTGGAAGTTTATTTCAATGCATTGCTCCTGGAAGCAGGTGATTCTCCATGGATTTCCATTTTGTTTATTGGTAGCCTGCATAGCTTCAGATGAAATCTTGAAGGGAAAAAATAACCCCCCTTGCAACTCCGGCACTAGAAGGAAACTAAATCTCTTCTATCAAATGCAATACTTTTTGAAGTCCTAAAGCTATTCCAAATTGACTCTTGAAGAGTTAACAGTGAAATAATTTTGGTGTTCAATCTATCTCCTTAGTTAAGAATTTACTAGCATTGCATAAGCTTCCCGTAACAAGGTAACCAGATATAAATTAACTACTAAAAATAGCTTTATTGCGTTAGTCAATCCCTAATTAACTTGCTTCAGCTGTCTTCAAAGTTGCTATTTAAATCCATCCATCTTCTGGAGGCGTGGAGGATACTGATACACAGACAGGGGTGCATGTCAGCTCATGATAGTTTGTGTAAATTACTGGGTTATATGTGCGTTTGAACACAGTTCTGGGAGTGATGGAAATCAGCCCGAAGCACAGAGTTTGACATCAGGCTTGTTCTGTGATTCTTAAGAAGAAAAGAAAGATAAACTGAGATATTGAAGGGAAATGGTTGAATGTGCTTCCAAATTCTGATTTTTGCAATCGCATTAGATATGCACTACAAGAAATGTTTTGCTTCTTATTGGAACCAGATTTCTTTGAAACTGTCCCCTTGTCACAGAAAGTCATTTTTTATTTTTTTTTTCTCCTATGGATTTATGCTCAGTATCACCCTTTCACTCCCTCCCATGCAGCAATCTTCTCTCTTCTTTGTATATTCTATGAATATTTGCCACGTTCCCACATTCTGCAACCCTTTCCTTATCTCCTCTCCTGTTCCTAGATCTCAGTAAGTGGTTGCATACCCGTGGCTGGTTCCAAACTCTGGTCCTTCTGGCCAAGCACAATAGATAATTGCTGAGATCATGCTGTAGCTTTTCTCTGGGCAAGAAATCATGAATCTGCCATCTAGCTCCTCTAATCTGCCATTATCATAATCTCTTTGGGATTATACTCCACTGTTTGAAGCTTCTTGATTGAGTCAAATGGCCCAAATAGAAGCATAGGCTTGAAGACATTCATTTTGAGATCATCAATATTATTTCCATTTAGAAATCAAAGCTACGAGTTTAGGGCAAACTTGGGAGGCCAAAGCAAGGAAAACAATGATTTTGTGAAGGTGTTTGGAACAGTCATTTGAATATGATTGGTTTTTATTCATTTATTTTTAATACTCAAGGGACCAAACCCTGGAGATGCTAAAAAATAACATCAAGGCAGCCTAGGGGGAGGGTTTGACCTGCTCATAAATCACGCTCGTCTATCACTGCTAGTGGGACAGCATTTGCTTTGGTTGTCCACACTTCAAAAAGCACCTTGAAGAACAGAAAGGAGTTAAGAAAACCTCGACTTTCAGAATCAAAATCTAAGAAGCTTGCTTTAAGTGAAAGAGCAGACAGATGTTTTGGTGATCCATAAAACAGCAAACATGACTCATGACTTTCAAATACCTGTATAAGGACTATATTGCACAGCAAATAGTGCTCTGATGTAGTAGAAACAGAGCAGAAGACCTAGAAGACACAAGACAAACTTAGACCAAAACTGAGGGATGCTGCATACAAGTTAGTGGATTGGATGTGCAAAGCATAATACCATGATTTTCTGAAAAATCTTCCCCAAGAAACAAAACCAGTCTTTTTTATACCAGTTTCAGGTGTACTCTGCCATTGACTCAGAGGTCCTTACTGTGGGCTCAGCACCGAAAACTTTACACTGCCACCCGTGGGACATTCAGACAGCACCTTCTTTTTCACAGCAAGGTTCCCTCCTGTCCTGACCCCTGCTTCAACATGGGTTTAACTGTGGCAGTCAGAGGTGTACGAAGTGCTTTTGGAAGGCTCTGCAGAGTGACTCAGCAGCTCAGCTCTGGTTACGTGACCCAGAATCGACTTGGCACAAAACCTGCCTGTTCTCACTGCTAGGCCACGGCTCTGCCAGCTGCAGGTCAGCTCACGCTCACCCTCCCTCACCCTGTCCCTTCCTCCAGGAGTCTGCTTTGCCGTCATTTTTTTATTATTTTTTTTTTTTTTTTAAGGCACCAAAGTGGTTCTTTGCTTGGCCTGGGCTCTTCCCTTCCAGTTCTTCCAGGTAGGACGGATCCAGATGAGTTCTGGTCCTGTCTGAAGACAATAGGTGGAAGATATCTTTCCCCCTGCCTCCCCCTGCCCTTCCCACCCCCATGCTCCTGTTCTGCATCAGCCCTTTGGAATTCTTTTAATCTCCAACCCTTGCAACTCAACTGCTTCTTCCTGTCTGGATCACAGTTGAAAGCTCCATTTGTTTAATTTGGCTTTTAATTGACCTCATCCAACAATTGTTGATGTCTCAGCTAATCTGTGTTTCTCTGCTGCTTATCTGGTGCCGTCCTTTGAAGTCCCCAACACGATAAAATGTCCTGTAAGAAGAGAGAACAAAAGATGACTGTGACAAAATTTTTCATTTAGCTCACTGTCCAGTCAATATTTTAATCGTCCCTCAACATTGGGACCAGAGGGAGAAGGAGAGGGACTACCAAGAAAATATATAATAATTTATATCAACCCTATTTAAATGGAGACTTTTGTGATAATCTTTTCTAAATAATTGCATCATTCAACTCTTCATCTATCAATAAAAGCAAGTAGCATGAGCCTGCTCTCAGCAGAGCTATTATAAAGCCCAAATCCCTCAGAATTTATGAAGTGTTCAGATGTTGTTGGGTGGGATGGAAGCAAATGTGTTGCTGACAGTGCTGTTTGCAGCTACCAGGATTGCCTAGGGCAGCTGGGGGGAGTTTGATGTAGAAATGTCACTGAAATGGCAGATAGGGAGAAAAGATGGATGGACGTTATAGAAAGCACATAAGGCTACCTACTACCTGACATGGTAGGTAAGCCATTTCCCTTCACCCTGCTATGTTTGGAGGGGCTGGGTTGTGATGGGATTATGATGGGGGTTTGTCAGCCTCTTTCACTTGTCCATGGTTCCCACCAAAGAGCAGGGCCAGGTCTGACTTCTGAGCTGAATGTCTCTTCATCCAGTTGAATGCATTTCTGAGGTGGTGAAAACTGTCCAAACCTGTAAAAACGGGTGCCACCATCTCAAGGCCTTTGGCTTGCTCTGAACTCAAGTACATCTACTGGATTCCACACAGACATAGACAAGGAGCATGGATTTAAAAAGGAGCCTTAAGAACCTTGGACTGCTGCTAGATATCTGAAAAACATTACTTAAGAATCTGCTGTTAGTGCCTAATGTCTACTAAAAACTAATGGGATTTGGGCTCCTAAGTGATAGTATGTGTTCTTGCCTTCAAATATAAATGTTTTAAAGCTTCCAATTCTCAAAGTTTGAAAGTGCAAGACAAATTCATCCCTAGTGTAATGGATACAGATCCCATTGATTTCAGCTTTTGGGAGATTATAGTTATGAAAGTGTTCTGTCCAAACTTTGCAAAGAAATAAAAGACTTTGCAGAGGCACAGCAGGGAGCATTACAAATCAAAGGATACATTCTGCAAAGCTGTTTGCTCATGAGTCATTGCATGAACTGAGTCCAGGACTCAGAGGAAATGAAAGGGTCTTACTACAAGCAATATACCATTGAGTATGTTTGTATATGTGTGCAAACCTCAATCTTAGCTCCAGAACCATCACAAAGATTAAAAATGTCCATGGCAGGAATTTAACTCAGTTCTGTCGGATACAAGCCTGTTATTTTCATCTTGAGACACTGAACTCTACTGTTCCCTGTGCAACTCAATTCTGAGTTCAAGAGCTTGACATTCTGAGCTATTCATTGTTGATGTTATTGACTCTAAAAAATTACTGTCTGACAATGCAGAGAAATGCTCTAAAAAGTGCAATGCAATGGAAGCATAGGATCAAACTCAGACCTGTGCCAGGAAAGGGAAAGACCCTACCCCCAGGTATTCTCCAAATATGCACAGCTAGGCATTTATAGATTGAGTCATATGCATTTTTTTCTTAATCTTATAGATCCTCATGCAATTTTTTTGACAGAATTGCAGCATAAAAATCATTGCTGAAGGGCACAGTGAGAAATGTTTCAGCCAAAATAAAATGTTCTAAAAGCAGTTTTCTGGTGAGTCATTCAATGTCCACTCGAGGACTTAAAAAAATTAAAAGAACTGCATAAAAAAAAAAAAAAGAAAAAAAAAAAAAAAAAAAAGCTCTGCTTGTCACCTTTGCAACATTCAAATTGTGATCTCCTGAAACAGGTCTTTTCTAAATGGCAGCCTTTTCAAATTCATTTGTGGTGTGATTTCTGGATGAAAAAGAAAAAAAAAAGTTTCCTGACTACATTCCCCTTCAGAGATACCATCTGGATTGCAGACAATTCACCCAAATAGAAAATTAAGCTTGGCAGGGGAAAAAAAAAAAAAAGACCCTTGAGTATCTTTCCAAATTGATATTTCAGTATCTCTGTTTTGCACCAACAGAAACAAGCCCAAATTCTCTGGTAGAGAGTGTGTGCTAGCACGGCCTCTATTTTATTAAGAAAAAAAAAATCATGGCAGTCATTTAGCTGTAAAGGCCAAGATATAAAATGTCAGTTTTATTTATGGCAAGTAGCTGGGTAGAAAATATGTCCTGGCATCATTTGAGATTTCAAGAACTTTGTTTTTCTTTTTCTCTTGCTGCATGAAATAATGCTGTATTCTTAACAAACAAACAAAGCAAAACAAAGAAGGAGACAGCCCTTCCCAGCAAGAGAGATCATGTTCTTCTCCTCACATAACCACCTCCAGAGTGAGGGGATCTGCTAGAGACATAGGGATGTAAAAGTCAAATCAGATACGACAGGGACTTAAACCCACACTTTTCATCTCCAAGTTCACATGCTAATCACTCGAGAAATGAGCACTCTGGATTTGCTGTTTTCTGCTCTGTTTTTGACTAAAAATTCCATGCTGGACCTGAAAACTGTTCTTGTCAAAAGAAAAAAAAAAAAAAAGGTGTCACTGAAGTCATTCCACCCTTGCCACGTGTGCAGCTGTCAATGAACCCACATTTTCCGACAACAAACACTTCCATCGGAAAATTCCTCCCCAGTTCTCAATGATGAGCAATAATTTATTCCTTTGCTGAGTCCCCAGAGCTACTCAGAGTCAGCAATACCCAGAACATGGCCTGTAAGACAACAGCCACACTGAGGCTAATGAACAGCAGTTATCTGGCTTTGTGCAACCAGTACGTGAGTGTAACATGACCATGGCTGCTGACTTGTGCTTTGATAAGCCTACACAAAGGTCATTAAATCATTAAAACACCACCTGAACCAGCTTTCTAAGCAGCCCTGATTAAACTTAACTAGTTAGCAGCAGTTCTGGGTTTTGCCTTTTTATTTTCAGCTTATAGTTAAATTCTCTCCACTATAATCAATTATCCCATGGTTTACGTTTGTATGTTATATATCTCTTTCCCAAAGGAAACCTCCTTAAGAGCTTACCATGCCACTGAACACAGAGAACTAGAAAGCTAACCTGGCATGCTCCTCTTATCTGGATGTGAAAAGTGACATCAGACTGAGCCCTGCCTCTCCTAACACTGGCAAATTAGACAAGCCAGGTTTTGTAAACACTTTTTTTTTTTTTTTTTTTTTTTTTTTCTTTTTTGTGCTTCAAAGAGGCTTTATCAGTCCAAAAAGAGCCGAGTATGGATTTCTAAAAGCAGGCTTAGATCTCTCAGCCAAGCACACTCTGAACCCTTGCTTCTTCTATCCTATGACAGCAGAATTATAAAAAGCAAGGCAGTGCCTGCTACTTTTTAGCTGCTGCTTCTACTGGCATCCCAGGGTTTCCTTTTCCATGCCAGCAGAATTTTGGCTTAGGGAAAAAAAAAAAAAATCATCCCCAGAAAATGGATTCTTGAAATCTGGATCTGCACAGAGTGTAGCCCGTTTCTATATCTCTGGGCTGATTAGTCTGGAGGCTAATGTGACTTTGTTAACAGAAGGGCTCAATGGGTCTCCTAGATGCTTCTGAGTGAGCAGGCATTTACTTCCGAAAGCAACTTGCTTTTTCTTCTGTTAATTAATGTGTTGTTAATTGCAGTGTTTTCCTTAGAGTGAGAAACCTCATCGTCTGCAGCATTTGCCAGACCTCGTGCGCAAAGGCTAGATGTGCCAGGCATTTTCAGCTCCTGTGAAAATGAAGCAGTTTTTGGAGTTCAATACCCAGGGCAAAACCACTGGAATCCCCATGGGAGTCAGAGACCCACTTGCTGGCAGTGGGGGTTATGAGCTGCTGGTTACAAAATACTTTGTACATAGGTGTCTACTGGTGCCAATTTGAAGTATGGTTTTTGAAGAGGCATCTCTGTGAGAAGGTGAACAAATAACCACCCCAAAACCATCAAGCAGGAACCTCACTACTTTGGGCACCCAAGACAGATGCCCAACAAAGCACAGTGCTGCTGCACCATCCAAGGCAGGGCTTCCTCCATGAAGAGCCACCACACCACCAAAATATCTTAAACGCATAAAACACACTGAAGGATTATGATTGATATAGTAAGGAGAGATCTTGCTCACAGGCCTTGGGAGATTGTGCAGTCACCACTGCGGAAGGTCTTAGAATCAGCACAGGCAGAGTGAGTGGGTCTTACCTTAGGGCATGGAGATGAGCTAGAGGATTTCTTGGAGTTTATTCCGTCTTCGTTTGTTAAAGTCTTTTATTAATACAAGACTCGGATCTAGTGAACATAATCCAAGCGCTGAAAGCTCAGTGACAAATTGAGGGCAGAAATAAACTGCACATTTTTTAACACTGGAACAGTTTATCTAGGAACGGCCTGGGTTTTCTTTTGCTTGATGCCTAAGTTAAGATTAGATAGCATGCTGTTAGTTACGTGGTAGCTTAACACAGACTAATGAGCTTGACACAGGATACATGAGGTCTGCCTCTCACCTTATGTGCTATTGGGGTTTCATTTTTATCTTCAAATGGATTATTGTCCCAAATGAATTCATTGCTTATAAGAGGACCACGAAGAGATTGCAGTAGAAAGACTGAACTAGAACGATTGTGGAAGCCAGACTTGCCCTTACTACAGAGCACAAAAACCAGAAGATTTGGTTGAGAAGAAAATGTTCCCCTCACCAATTTCTCAAAAGCAGGACTCTGTGTTACTCTTAAACCAATGGACAGAAACTAGCAAGGGTGTTCTCCAAGATCCAGAATAAAGGCATTCCCCTCAAGGCCATGCTTCAGTAATTATCTCAAACAGCAATCGTCTAACATAACAAGAACAACAACAACAAAACCAAATGCCCACATCTCAACCACAGCTGATGCCTAACATGAATGGCTGGAATATTTACAAGGTCTGAATTTGTACTGCAGTCTTCCCAGTTGCTTTCCTTGGTATTACAGACCCATTTACCATGGTAAATGAATGCCATTTACCATGGTAAATGAGTGAGAGAAGAATTTGTTAGGTCATAAAAATCATGGATGTACATGTTATGTGTGGTGAATAGTTGGGGAAGAACAAGCATATTCTCTGATGTTACCCCACCAAAACATCATGCCTGAGCCACAAGGACTGATTTGAACAAATTAAAGGCTAATTCCATGTATTTGTGCAGTGCTTAAGTACAGAATATTAACAAGTTCAGTGAAAATGTACAGGAATGTATCTTGGTAATAATGTGAATCACTTTTGTGTCTAAGTAATCTGAGTTTTACTGAGCTAATAGATACTCTAAATCACATCGTGTCAGTCTAGAGCAAGTGATGAAGATACGCTGATTATGCTGATGTTTATGTTCCTGATCCTAGTAAGCAAAGGACAAAAAATAATTTCATTTTTTTTTTGCTGTGCACCCACTTTTAGGAACATGTTAAACCAAATTGCAAAATACCTGGCTTAAATTGTTGTTGGTTTTGGTAGAGCCATCAAAGGTAATACCCTATCTCTTAACTCCTGCGGGGAGACATTTGCTCAAAGAAGATATTTTGCAGCTTGCAAAGGGCCAGACTAGACATAGTTTGCAGAACAGGCCACAATAAAGCAAGCTTTTGTTTCTGGAGATCAAAAATGCCTAAGAACTACAGTTCTGGTACCCAGAGCAAGGGTTTTCTGTGTTGTTTCAGCTGAAGAATTGCCATAGTTTTAAGACATTTTTCTCCCCCTTAGGTCTTGGTTGAGCAAAATGCTTCAGCACGTGGTTAACTGTAATCACTTAAGTCATCTCATTCAAGTCAGAGCTTAAACACTTTGCTGAATTGTATTTAAAGTGGGGAATGAGCGCTTGAATTTTCAAAAGTCTCTAATTGCAATTAGCTATGCCAAGGGTAATTTTTCATCTTATTTCTGTATTTGGTGGACAGTTTGGATTAGAGAAAAAAATGACTGCAAATCCTGTTTTATATACAAAACCCCTCTGACTACATGTGAGACTGTAATGCAGGATTTGTTTTAGAATAGTTTTGCCCTGGAATTTATTCCAACCTTCCAAAATAGAAGCCAAAGTTATCTTAAAATTCCAGTCTGCTTTATGAAAGCCTTAGGTCTCAGACTTGTAATTAAGATACTGTGGCTTAACAAGTTACTAAGCATCAGCTAAACTGAGGTAATTGTCTGGATGCAAACCTTACAGCAAATGCTTAACCTAAATGCTGAGTCAATTCATCCCTGGGCAAATGCAGAATAATTTAATTTAACACTTCAGAATAAGCTAAAATGTATCACTGCACGTTTGCCACGGAAAAAGAGAAGGCAGTTGCTCCTACTGAGGAGAGACATGGTAACTCACAACCCTGGTCAGAATGGGTAACAACTGATGCTTGGCAGTGACATTCTCCTACAGGTGTTTAACAGTGTACTGATCAAAGGAGATAGTTCAAATCCAGCACACGTGGACTGAAGTGACCATTTGAAGACACATAATGAGGCAGATGGCTCTCAGTCCATTTCTGGAGTACGTGCATTCATCACAGAAATTGCTGTGATGCAAGAAGTAGGAAGGGAGCAATTTGCCTATCTCTAGGAAGCTAATGAGGTCCTTGGAAAAGAGGTGCAGATTTATGAATACCTTTGAAAGGATGGACAGGGACTAATTTTCTGCTGTCTTGCCCCATTCAAGAGCTAAAGGACATCAGAAGAAACTAAATAAGTGGCAGAACAAAAGGAAGTGGATAAGATGCTTTCTCACACATTTTGCAGTTCAGCTATGGAACATCTTGCTGTACATTACTGTGGTTGTAGAAAGTTTACTGGAGTTCAAAAAATATCTAGATGAATTCCCAGGAGTAAAATCTATCATTGGGCTTTAATAAAAAATAATATCTTGTCTCAGGGGGTCAGTGGACCCCAAATAATTTGGTTTAGAAGTACCTTAAGAAGGAATGTGGCAGAACCTGGCTCTGTAGGTGAGTGAGTGCACATGGACATGAAGTGGAGGGCAATCAGAGAAGTTTCTGCAGTCCTCATAGCCTTTAGAAGACATCAGTTTGTTTATAAAATGGAAGCCTCAGCAGAGAATGAGGGCCAGGACAGGGCCACAAGGGTGAATTCATCTTTCATTTTAAACCGGAGGCATTTTAAGGAAGTAATTCCTTCAAAGCATGGGTAAAGCACTCTGATGTGGTGTGTGTGGGGTGCTATTCTACTGGGAATTTGGCACATTGAAGTACATACAATCATCTCCCAGGCCTCTGGGGTTTGCTTTTGGTGGGGCTGAGAGGCAGCTGTATGCAGATGCATGAGTAATGAGGTCGGGAACCAAAGCAATTCCTGCCAGATACCTTTGCCTGGCAATTTTATTTCTCCTTTGTAAGCATCCAGGAGAACTTTTGTAAGGTATTTATTAGGAATCAATATGTCTGATCTACAGACCATAATAACACAAGATACTGGAAGTAAGAGAATAGTCTTTAAATATCAATTTGCTCTTAAGAATAGGAAAAGAAATTGTCCAGTGTGGTTCAATAACAGACACAGAGAATCTTTTAAATTATTATTTTCTTAATGATAAGGGACTGATATGAACAAACTTAGTATCACATTAATCCCACAGAAGTCAAGGACGTGCCTAATGGTGGGAATGTGCCATGTTTTTTAAGTCTACGGGAAGACAGCTGGTGAACAGAGCATGACATTCAAACATCTCTTCCAATGGTCAAAAGGTTAAATGTTAAAAAGGAGTTTAGTCTGAACTTTCAGGATCTGAGAACTCTATCCGAAATGAGCTACTAGGACAGAATATCAGAGACTGGGACAGGAATTTGCAGAGGTTTTTCCCAGTTGGAGCAGCGGGCTGAAATAAACATGATTTCTTTCCTCAAAGACAGGCATAATTCTCCGCTTATGAAGGGATATGCAGTGGCTCACATGGGGAATACATAAGATGGAGAATAAATAGCAAAGCAAAAGTTTTGTATTCCCCAGTGTTAGTTTGGGGATTCCAACCAAATGGGAGACAGGACTTCAGGATGCTATGGAAAATGGACACATAAAGAGGAACATCACCTTGCAAGGTGTCTAAAACAATAATTTCTGACTCACCATCAATAAAGTCTTAGCTGAAGTACCATGTATTTTTATAGACATCACACTTCAAAAAGAGGACAAAACCTCTAGTGAGATCCAGAGGAAAAAGAAGCAGCTGATCAAGGTTCTGGAAAACTCTAAAGACTGAAAACATTATGGTGTTCAACACACTCTCTGTCTTCATGTTTTAAAGAGGAATGCATATAGACGAAGATGATAAATGGTTCCTGGGGTCTGTGGAGAGCAAGAAGAGAAACTGCAGGCTTAACCAGGCAAGGAAAATATCAGCTTTGCGATGGGAAAATAGAAAAGACAGCGAAGCTCCGAACTGCCTGCCTGATAAGCTGGGGTGTCTCCATTGCTGAAGGTTTGTAAGGACAAATTTGACAGGTATCTGTGAGAAGTGATACAGGTAAGGCACGTGCACGTCAGCCTTCACACAGGGAGCTGCTGGGCACAGGTTACTGCTGTGGAGTCATTCCCTCCCGTACTCCGTTCCTGTAGCTGACACTTCTCTGCTGTACCATTTAGAGCGGGCAAATTTGTTATTTAAGATGCACTGACACCAATCTCAATCCTGAAGCCATGTGTGTACTAGGAGGCACTTCCAACGATTTATGCAGCTTTTGGCCTGATGCCAGGACAAAGAAACAGTGGGAGAAAAGCACCATTTTTTTTTCTCTTTTTGCCAAGTTAATATTTTCAAACTTTGGTGTTTCAACTTTCTGCCATGTCAGAGGCCCCTTCACAGTATCTGATTGATAAAACACTTTTTCATTTACTTTTTTCATTTACTTTTGTTTGTGTGACCTCCCTATTCGTGTGATTTGTTGAAGGTGTCAGAGGCGACACATTTAAGCCACCCTCAGTGACAAGTGCTTGGATATTTATAGGTCACTTTAAATCAGCTCCTGTCCTTGGGTGCTATATATTCAGCTGCATAACCACTGTCCTGCTTTCTGCATTCTGCAACTGTAAATCTCCTGGTTTTCTATGGATAATGTTTTTATTTTTTCTCACATCAGGCCACTGATTTCGGCAAGACTGTTAAGACGGGTTGTAGACACTCTGATGGAAACTCTTCAAGGCTGGGGATAGGGAGACATGGTTAAGTGTCCAAATTAAACCTCCTCTTGTTCTGGGTGCTCACACCAGGAACAGTCACTACAAACACTCCATAAATGTATTAGCGAGCTAAAGAGGGATATTTCCTAAGGGATACATATATAAAATAGACTCAATTTTGAAATGTTAACGTCACTTGACAGTCTAGGTAGGGATCCCTGTTGGATAACACTCATAACATGGGAACCTAGGTTTTAAGCATCTTAGAAATGACAGTCTGAATCCAGGTTCGTGAAATGGTTTACAGAAATTAGACTTTTGTTTGTTTCCTTTTCCTAAACCTGCACCCAAAAAGGTCAGCTGAGTCACTTTATGTCTTGTATTAGGAGTCTTCCCCTCCAGACTTTGGATTTCTCTCCCTCCTTTGAGGGCAGTCTTCCTAGAGACCCAAAAAGTCTTCCTAGAGACCCAATACTACCTTCACTGGCTTCCTGTCATGTATCATTCCCAAGGGGTTGGTACTGAACAAAAAATCAGTGGTATCTACTTGTTCAATAGAAAACTTGACTATCCCTCCAGACACAGTGTTTTCAGAGGAATTATAGTTATGTCTAATTTTAATCTCCATCTGCACTGAGTGGGTGCAGATAGGCACGTAAGTGGCATAGTGGTGCGAGCAACTTCTGGTGAAAGCAGAGTTGCAGAGGAAAGCAGGTAAATGTGACAAATGCTGTCAGAAAGGAAGAAGCTACACATTTCTCATTCCTTTCTCAGGGATAACAGGAATGACCACTCCAACTTTTCTTAAAGTCATAGCTTAACTCCAGGATACCCCAAAACAGACATTGGAGGGTCTAGGCGGTGACAAACCATGTCTGCATTATTTTGGGGGTGTCCTGGTGTTAAGCTGTGAGAGTTACTTTCAGTTTGACCACCCAAAAGACTATTTTACATTCAGAAAGCGAAGTAGTTGTTAAGTCTTGCATCTGTGGGGTTCCGTCAGAGAAAAAATGAGTGGTTATATCTTTCAAGAGGTGTAATAAAAATGTGTTTTATTTTCTATCCTTTGGGACACCGTAGGGTGATCATCATAAAAGTTCGTGGATCATTCAGTTTATGGCTATGATGGAAAACCTATTAAAAGTTCCCCATGTGATGATAACATTCACTGGGGTCTCCAGCCCCCTCTCTTCCCTGCTGTCAGTCTCTGGTGATGAGTTCAGGTGCAGCAGGCATGTCAGAAAAGGTAGTGTGACAGCAGGTTTAATTTCAGTTGGGGACTGAGATGGGGCCAAAGCCATTAAAGGTGATTTAAAGCAGGTGGGGTTGAATCTGTCATGAGTGTTTCATAATGCTGTGTTATTCTTAATGTATGATTACACTAGTCCCTGTGGATCATCTCTGGATTTACAGTGTTTGCATAAATGTTTGGCTGTAAATTAGAAGATGTTTTTGAGTGGTGCTTCACTAGCTGGAAGCCATAGATTTGCAGTCCCTGCTGAGCCATCAACCATCGTAGGGGAGATAAACCAAGAAGAACTTGACTCCTGGGCTCAGCAGCAGTGATGAAACATGCAGGACTGTCAACATTTCTGGAAGAGATGATGTCTATTTTGCAAATTAGTTGTGTGTTTGGGCAAGGAGAAGGAGGGCAGGAGGCATTTTGTTCCCCAGGTACCTTTTTCTGTGGTTAAAAGGACAACATGACTGAGAGTGGAAGGTACCTGAATTCCATAGAATTATTAAGGTTGGAAAAGACCTCCAAGATCATCTGGTCCAACCATCCCCCTACTAAACCAACTTGTGTCTTTGGACCCACAACTGAAGAATTGAACTTTTGACTGCAGTGTGAAGACCATTTCCAGGGGGCACAATTTCAGGTGTGTTGCAGGTCCTGCAGGGTATTGTGGCAGTGGTTGCTGGGTGTGATGGCAGTTGAATTTGTCTCTCAGGCTACAGAAACTAATGCCTAACAGTGCTGCCCCAGTCATCTACTGAGCCTCAGGCAGACCTTTGAGCTATTTGTTCAGCTGGGGCAAGTTTTCCTTCTTAATCTTTTCAGCTTGGCAGGAGCACTGCTGAGCACACAAGGAAGCTCATCAGCTGCTGGCTGGATGTTTGGACAAGGGGATAACTCCTGCTGAGGCTGGTGAGCTCCAGTCCTGTCTAATTTACATTGTTATTTATTCTGCAGGCATTCCTGTGCTTCCTGAGTACAAGCTGGCTTTTCAGCACGTTTACAGCCACACTCCCACAGAGAGCCCAGCAGTGACAGACAACTACATACAGAAGCAACAGCCCCCTTGCATTAAGGAGGACTGGTGCTTGTAGGCTAGCAGTAAAAGGCCACCCCATTCTGTAGAGAATGGAAGAGAGGATTGATTAACCAGGGCACATTTACTTCATGTTCTGGGGCACTATATTTTGTTCAGACTACAGCAGTTTTCAAAGCCGCAGTTTTTCAGGTATATGCCATTCCCAAACAACCCTGGAAATGAGAGATGTATTTGCTCCCTATCTTCCAGATGAGATTAAGGTGACTTGGTCAAGAGCCCATAAACCACCTGTGGTACAAAGCATCACTATATGTGACCTCTGGGCCTCTCAGAAACTCAGAACTGCTTATTTCCACCCTGCAAGCTCAGCTGGAGAGGTCCTTCTTGGATGCATGGGCCTGCATGACAAAAACATGCACAGCATTTGAAAACAGAGCTTGGTGAGCCCTCCCCAGCTGGCAGGAGGTCATCTATGCAGACTGACAGCATGGCCAGGAGCACACACTGCTTTCAGAGTGGCACATAGCCAAAGTCTCTAGCCTTTAGCTCTGAGAAAGGAAGCCTCATCTCTCTAGGGCTGATGTCACATCTGAGGTTTAATTAAGCTGTAAGGAGCACAATGGTATTATAACAAAAGACATTTGTTGGTGCCAGAGGGAACTATTCCCACCCCTGGTAACACATGTCACAAACATGCAGGAGAGGAGACAGGAATTCTTCATGGCTTCAGCTGAAGGGCCCTGCAGGAGCCCGAGTGTTACCTGGGGCTGGAGGAAAGAGGCAGAAAAAGGAACAGTGGCTCTGTTACTCCCACGGGCTCTCCATGGGCCCCTGGTGCTTGTTTCAGCCACACCTGCAAGGTGCTGCTGCTAGGAATTCACAGTCTGCCAGACCTGTGTGTATAGTAAGGGTTGGGCACCTCACAGCTAACCAGGGAAAACGTGGATAGTGGGTCCTGGGGTGATGGAAGATCAACGCCTTGAGGGATCTCAGTTTAGCTCCTAATCTGTATCCAAAATCTCAGTGTGACAGTCCTGGGTTTCCTATCTGCATGGTGAAATGAGTGTTCCTCTACCCTAAGAAGAGTGTTCTGTAGGTAAAATCCATTTGCTGTCTCAAAGTACTTGAAATCCTTCAGTGCTGTGTTCATCTGAATGCCTATTTAGATATTTTCCCAAAGGAATGAGCAGGAAGAAAACATCACTGTAGACTCCCTCACCCAGTAAAATACATCCTAGAGTCTGACGACAGTGAGCAAAACTTGTGCTTATCTTTATTTACCATCACTACCTCCTCTTAGACTGTTGCAAGTCAGAGATTGGCCTGGGGGTTGTCACAGTCCCTTGTCACTGGGAATGGAGAACAAACGTATGGGCAGCACTTTGTGTCTGCTGGGATGGAGTCAAACCTTGATCGGGGAAACTGCTTTGGTGTCTTCTTTGGCAGCCAGCTGAACCTGTCTGAAAATGCTTCCAAGACCATTAGGAACTGGTAGATGAAATGTCACAGGATGGACACAGCCTTCTGTGAGAAAAGAAAAGAAAAAAAGAAAAACCAACAACAAAAGTTGTCTTTTACAACAGCAGCTGCCAGTGTGGACTTGCTGCTCCAAGCTGATTGCCTCCTGGACTAGATCTGCCTGCCACGTAGTGCTCACGACAGGCACAAGCCTCAGACCAGGAACTGCTGGTCTCAATAGAGTGTCACCTGGGAGGTGACGAACACAGACAAAGGCACCTCTTTAATTTTTATAGCGCTGCTAAGCCCTCTCTTTTGTAGGGTTGGATTTAGCACAGAGCCCATGGCTGCCTGATGACGTGTGAATGGGATGTCAGAGAGGAACTGACCTTAGAGCTGATGACAAGTTGTACTGGCAAAAGCTGGTGTAGCTGAGTGAAGGCTGAAACCCTGCTGCAGAAAAACCAAGGCAGAGTTGGCACAGGGTGAAGGAAGCAGGCACAAATATGTGGCATGGCAACTACTGATTAAGACAGCAAACACCACCACACAGGGGTGATTAGGGCATGGATGGCTCAGGAGAGGATAGCATCTTAGTAAAAGAAGCAAAACCAAACAAACAAGGTATGGGACTGTGAAAACTAAGCTGAGCTGCCGTAAGGGCTGTCTTTATATTGCACTTCTAATTTAAGAGATTTTACAGCAAGAATTACACTTTTTGCCTGCCTCCTCCTCTTCTTATGGAAGTACTTGTTTTCCTTTACCTGGGAACAGAGAACCCCGTACATAAATCTTTATGGCTCTCCTGCTGTTTTATGTCATTGTGTAACTGCAATACCCTAATTTGTCCCTGCCTTCTCTCGGGAAAATTTCCCATGTTCAAATTTCTTTTCAAAGGCAGCAAGGATGATACTGCTTCCTATATCCTTCCTGTATGCTGGGCAAGGATTTTCATGTCAGCTACAGAATTAATTTGTGCGATTAAACATACATGCACATAGCTCCACACAGGCTTTTGCAAGCAGGCAGGACATTTTTTGCCCACACTGCAAACTGGTCCAACAGCTATGGAAATGCAATCACAAGGTGCTGAGTGACAACTAATATAGCATGCTTCTCACAAGCTCTTATTAGCTGGGCTCTGCAATGCACTAAAATGACTGCACTTCTTGCCACATGGAGCTGGTTGGTGTGGGGTCAATTCAGAGCACAATATTTCAGGCCTGACATTCCATCCCATGGGGTATTGGCTTCCTTTAATGAGGTTTATCAGATTCAGATAGAAAAAACAGAATCACGGGAACAGAAAAATCTCCACAGACCACCAGCCTGGAGATCTTAGCTGAAGAACATTTGTGTGAGGACTAGCAAGACCCCAAAATGAAGTGAACAAGACTTATGTTGACAGTTTATTACAGCTCTTGGCTGGATTAGTGAACATATATATACTTTTTTTTTTTTCTTTTTTCTTTTTTTTTCCTTAAAGGCATTGTGTTTTAAGCCAAAATCTGACATGATTTATGTATTACTTAAAATTTAAACTAGAGCTCATTGGTGTATTTTCAAAATAAGGAAATTTCACAGAAGTGTAGTGTTCTGGAGCCAGAGCATGTCACAGAGATGTGTCTGTCTCTGACTACTACCATGACTCAGGGTGAACTACACCAGGGTGAACTAGGCCAAACCTTTCCCTAGAAGCGCTGTCTAGGTCCATGACACTGTGGTCATGTGTGGTCACCATGAGAGAGAGACAATGATATCAGATCGTTTTGAACCTCAAATAACTTGTTTAATACTATTTTGTCCCTCCAAAAATATTCCAAATTATTTTTTTGCAAGTTTGTGCTGCCATCAGCTTTGGTTTCAAAGGATGGTGAGCTCTTGCAGATTTCTAGGGTGAACTGCACCTGGTGCGTTTATTGTTGGTTTGGGAAAGGAAGCAACCAGCTTCACTCAACTTTCCCATTTAAAAAACCTTTCATGGCAGCATTTTCCTCACACTTCACAGTGTTCTCTCCTGAAACCCCCAAGGTTTCAGGATCTCTTTCCAGCAACTGGTTTGCCGTGACCAAAACCCTCCCCATGTAGACATGAAGGTAGCTGAGGCTGTAGCTGTATCCCAAGAAGGAATTTGTAGGTTCTCTGAAGCTCCCTGGGACCTTCCATTGAGGTTCTGGTAGTGCTTTCTTCCTCTGTCCATTCTCAGGGAGTCAAAGGATGACTCCTTCAGTAATGATGAGGCCAGGACCAAGCTGGCCATCCACAGAGGTGGGAGAAGTAGAAAGCAGGGCCAACTGTGGGATCTATCACCGGCTTTCCTGACCTAGACTGATTACCATTGGGCAGCACTGACAGGTATCTTGGACCTCTTCATGGAAAAGTCAGGTGCTGCATGTTAGCTCTGCTCTCCTGTTCTCACCCCACCTTCATTTTTTCTATTTTTGCCCCCTACCTGCTACCAAGTCATCTTCCCTATGGAAGGGCTTCATTACTTCTTGTTTGGACAGGATCTGGCTTCATCTCTGGGAAATTCAGCAGTCTGTAGTTACCACAGATGCCTGTAGGGCTGCAACAGGACTATTATTCAGAGATACTGTAGAATGAGACATATCTGACACAAAGTGTACAAGGAAAACTATTTGTAGAATAAAGATCCCCAAACCGAACTGATCCAAAGCTTCTGACTTCTTTGAACTCCAGACTTGTCTTATCAGTAGGAGACAAGAATGGTCTGAGAGTTAAAACACAGTCCATAAGCTTGGGAAACCTGGTTGCAATTCTTGGCTTCTCCAAGAACTTCCTGACCTTTTCCTAGTGCTTTCATTCCTTCTGTGGGTCATTGCTTATTGACAGACTCTCCTCAGTATTGCTTAAACCCAGGCCTGGAAAATGGTGACTGTATGACTTACTTTAGATATTTGTTAGGTCAAGATAGACCTGTTAGGTATTTGGAGGGTGGAAAATGAACAATGAAAAACAATTCAGCTTGAAGGCATATATCCAGCATAGACAGCCTGAACCCAAACATTCAGCTTTGGCAAAACCATAAACAACTGAAAGCAGCATGTGTTATAATAGGAGGCACTGGGGAGCCTTGCAAATCAGTCAGCCTGTAATAAAGTGACTGAGTTCCTAGCACAACACCCTGATTTTTTGCTGAGGTTTTTCAGTGATGGTGCAATGCAAGTCATTCCAAACTACAACACACTATGGACAGAAAAAAGTACATCGTGTGGCAGAAAATAAACCCCATTTTGATAGTTTCAGGTCTACATGTATAAACCTGTAGTGAAAAAAACATATTCAGAACTGCTTCTTGTCCCCCAACAACATTCATATACACCCTTTTGAAGCTTGGGATCTGTTATATAAAGCTAAAAGGGTACAAGGACTGTCATGAACTTTGGATGAGAGCTAGCACAGACTGTTCTCCTGGTTCCTTCACTTTTGGAAGGAGTTTGTCATGGTGGGAGTCCTAAAGAACAAATTATAATCCTACTTTATGAAGAAAAACAAGATCTCTCCAAACTAATCTGCACCAGACCTGAGCAATGGAAAAAAAATATAAATCATTCCCAATGCCAAATCTAGCAATGGGTTTAATCTGGAGGTTATGAGTACTCATACCTGCTGCACTCCAGAAGATATTCTCACTACCTCCATCAGTACTGGGATGTTTGCCTCATAACCTGTCTCTAGCTGAACCTCAGCCCCAAAGTACCAGGAGAAATAAATGGGTAAAAAGAGATAGAATTAGTAACTATGTGTCATGGGAAACAAAATGTTCCTTTTCCTTCTGTGTAGCTAATGTGAGTCCCTTACGTCCTCCATACACAACAGTGCAAAAAGGATCAGTGATTTGGCAACAAAACCCTCTCACCCTCCCTTGCAGGAACACAGAAACCACCCAGGCATCTCCCCATCAAAATCTTTCTTTTAGCTCCAGAACTGCCCTGATCCTGCCACAGGATCCTCACTTGATCAGGGTCCTCTCTGAAACCATGCACCTTCCCTTCCAGAAGGGAAAGAGGCATGCAGGCTTACAGCTGTAAATGTTTCACTGCTTGTTTAGACTGCCACTGACCAAGAAGCATCTGCAATGATTTTGTATGGAGGAGGCTTGGCAGCAGTAAATTACCATCTGACCTGATATTGTGGTTGTTTAGCTTTTTTGCTTCTTTTTCTCCTGTTCCTCCAAGGAGATCTGGGATCCGGGACATGTTAAACATTATTTTGCTGACTTTAAATCGTTTTGCAATATTGCAGTCAACTTGAATGCCAAACTTAAGCCTGTAAACTCTATTTTTAACCTTGACTTTGTCAGTGCAATGGATACTGTCATATCAAAGTATTTAAGGGTTTGTGGTAAAACTTCCTCAAACCAATTTTTGCTCAGATGAGAATAGTCTTACTGGAAGTCTATACAGATAGGAGCTATAAAAATTGGGTTTAAAATTGAATCAGGCTGCAGGAAGAAAACAATCCTTTTGTACCACAGCATAAAAGCAGGCTCTTTTTGGAACAGGGATGGGCTCTGTTCATAGCATATACATCAAAACAGCCAAACTCCAACACAGTCCTGAAAGGATCCCATGAATGAAAACTGTTCTGCAAAATGGTGCTTTTGGGCTGTATTCACGGAGCAGAGCTACCAGCTGTCGGCTGAGCCAGCATGGCTGTTTGCCTTCCTAGCCTTTCAGAAGACATAAGCCAGGTTTCGAGCACCTTTGTTGCAAGGGCCTGTTATCCTCAGAATTATGAGAAGAGAGGCATACCCCAAGCACGTGGCTGGCTGGGATCACCCATGGCCAAAGGCAGTGCTGAAGAGCCCACACAGCTCACATTTCATGGCTGGTCAGCAGCAGCTGGGCAAGGTGCCAGCCACGTGGAACTCTGCGCGTGCATGAGCCGTGCCAGAAAGTCAGTAACACCTGCCTTTAAATTGAGGTAAATGTCTCTTAGTTTATAGGCACAGAGTGTGGCCTGCATGGAGGCATCCAGCTATCGTCTTCTGGAACAAGGAGACAACTGGCTACCAACCAGGGAGTCTGGGCACAGGTGCACGTCTGGTCATGGATCACTCCCATGGAGATAGCCATCTCTGAAGCATGGCAAGCACACAATCCAGTAATTTCTTGCAGGAGCTCAGGTCTACTCTCCAGGAATCATCTACAAGAAATACGATGCCACATGAAAACCTGGAGCTGTCAATGCAGCAGAGTAAAGCTGACAACTGTGGTTTGAGCCTTATGTAGTCTTAGACACAGGCTGGAGGACTAGAGAGTTGGATGCTATTCATCTCCAGGAATATCACTGGGAAGGTTGTCTCTGTTGGTTATTTTTGTTTGCTGGCTTGGTTGTTTACTCTCTAAAATACAAACAAACTGGGGAATTAGAAAGTTGAGGACTAACAGCTTTTACCTGAGAACCCAAAAGCACCATTGCGGAATTTGATGGATCTTGGCCTTGCCTGGAAAATAGGAACTTCTTCCAGCCAGATCCACACATCTACCCAACAATAAAGAATATAAGTAAGTCACTCATGATTACAGCAAAACTGGGAAATACCGATGGCAAAAATGTGAGACACAAAGGTGAGGAAAAAAAGATATTACTGATGAAAAGTTACCTTTGAATATCACTTCAATTTATTACCTACTTAAACTGGATAAGCCTTTCAGGATATCCTAGCAGGATGAAAGGATACTGCTGTGACTAGATTTTATTGCTGATATTATAAAGGAAAAGGCCAAATAAAAAAAAAAAAAAAAAAGATGCTGAGATCAGGAATAACAGCCTGAAATGACTCTGAAGAGCATTCTGCAAGTTCACATACTCAGGTTTTCATTTGGATAGACAGATGATAGTTTGAGGTCTGTTTCAGCTTTTCTTGGTGCTAATGGGGATGCTGATACCCCATCTTGATATTTTAGGTAACTTCTCATTCACACTGGGCATAGGCAGCTTTCAGTTTGGGATTGTCCCCCACCATGTTTTGGCTACATCTATACAGCTCTCATTCAGTAGACCAGAGAGCAACCAGAGAGACAATGTCATCCATTTCAAATACTTGGCTTCCTTATGGACAAGCTTCAGATTGCATCTATTTTTGTCTTCCAGCTCAGTAGATCACCTCACAGACTGTGAAGGCATCAGTCATCTTTTGATGTGGAATGGTACACAGTCTAAAATACACTTGGCACAGTCTAAAATATACTTGTATTGTAAGACTTGTTGGCTTATTGTCTGAAAAGAGACTCTAGCCCGTGTATAAGCGCGTTGTTTCAGAACAGGACTCTAGCCGAGAGTTTGCAGGACAGATGCAAATGCTACTTGCAGAGCAACAGACCCATTAGAAGGAAATAGAGCAATTAAAAGGTCTTGCCCTGCAAAATCCCATGTGTTCAAGCAGAGAGCATGTGCATCCAACACAGTATGCCCAAAACACACATTTGTGCTTGCAAACTGTGCTTACGCAAGAAAGTGCTTAAAACCTGGCCTAGGTCAAGTCTCAACTGGAAGGAATTTAGTGAAATGATCCATCTGGAGGTGTTCAACTACCAGACTCTGCTTCTCGGGTATAAGTGTTCCTGGCTTTGGGCACGCATTCACAGGCAAGTCTAATGGTGCACAGCTGCATCACACCCCCATGAGAAGAAGGCTCACGTCTCACATCTGGACACCAGTCTGTCAGACCCACCACCTTGCAACCTGGCTGTGCTAGGTACACCTTTCGTGTGTTTTCCCTCAGCCTTCAATGACTTTATGGCTGTCACTTTTGATGCTATTCTCAAGCTACGTGTGACAGAAAAAGTTGCATTTTCACACATTTACGCAATATCGTGTCCTCTTACTGTCCAATGAAATCCCCAACACCAGCCCTTTCTCAATAAACTGAAAAATGACAATGGGAGATTCACCTGTCTCCTGCTATCACAAGGTCATGGTTTTCTTCATTGATTTTGGGCTCACCAAATCGTGCTTAAGTAGCTTTCAGGACGATTCGCATGTGTGGTTTATAGTGTCTGGATTCACATCAGTAAAGCTGCGGCACATCATGCATGATGGCCATATTTTATTTTTCATACCAGCACCAGATGCCTCATAAACTGGACAGTTTGTGTACACGCTGAACCTCCTCTTTTCTTTAACCTCACCACAATTCCATCAGCACCAAACAGGCCGAAGCATTCCTGTGAAGTGACCAATTAAACCACATTAATTATTTAAAAATAAAAATAGACAGGGTGTATTTTTTTCCCCTTTATGTCCTCTGAACCAAGTGCCAGGAGGAATTTCCACCCCCAAAATGAAGATTTATTCTTTGAAAAAGCTTAAATAAGAAAAAAAAAAAGCAAAAGACAAAAATAAACTCTTCTCTTTTTGTCTTTCCAGCTAGCATTGCCTTTGAGTAAATTGGAAATCATTTTAGTTGGAGGTGATGATAGCCTGAGAGATCAAACTTGTGTGCATTGTCTCTGACTGCAGGGTGCACAGGTTTATATTGTAACTTTCCTGTAAGAACCTGGTTTGAAGTATTTTTATTTATGAAAGGACAGGGAACAAGCAAAATATATGGTCATATCTTTAATTGCTCTTATTTAGCAAATAACAGAGCTTGAGGACTTCTCTTTGTTTCTCTTATTAAACAAATGGCTTTTTTGTTTGTTTGTTTCTGTTAAAGAAAAGAACCTATAAACAATGCTGGGAAAACAGTGTTGGGAACACATTCAACAGGCACAGACAGCCTCCTTTGTAGGACTGTGCAGTCATTAGAGGTAATACCTAGCAGGGAACATAGTATTTAAGCTCTTCAGGTTAATACACATTCAGAGCAAAGCAAAAATCAATAATCAAATTTTCATTGAACAGTAATAATAAAAAATAACTAAGAACTGTTTTGGAATATCTGCCAGGCAGAAATTTTGGTTAGTCAGAATTTGTGCATATTTTCTCCAATTTATAGCAAAATTTCCACAGAATCTGGGAAATCTGACTCTCTTCTCCAAGCTCAGTGACATATTAGGAGAATGAAAAATCACCCACTTGATATCAACATCTTTGAGATCTTTATGTACATGATCTTCATAAGGTATAGTTGCTCTTCCACAGCCTTACATCCAAACCTTCCCGCTAGAAATTCAGAGAAGTTTGGATCTGATGCCCTCAAGTTGTATGTGCAATGGTTTGCACTATGGACTCCCGTGGGTTTCAATTTCCATGGGCTCAAATTGCAGAGAGCTAAGATTCATGACTGCGCTTCAAAGGTCACTCAGTTGTGCTTGAAGAGGCACACAAAGAGTTGTACAGGGAACTGGCAAACACCTGAGATGTAAAGTAAGCCTGGGCAAATATTTTACACCCAGAAGAGGTCTCATCTGAGCCAGTCAGATCATTTGAAATGTGCTACTTTTGCCTCACAGATTCAAACGCTCCTCTTGCTTTCCTTCCCCACCACAATAACTGAATACAAGGAGGATATGTCCTCTTTCCTTCCTGAGCGTAAGCCAATGGAAAACAAAAGCGCTCATTCAGCAAGCATCCCTAGGAGGAAGCATCAAGAGAAAGGGGCAAGTTACAGACAACAGCAGTCTGTGTAGAATTGAACTGCTCCTGATGAGCAAATGTTGCAAGATTTACTGGAAGACATCAAATGCTTTTATGTACTCCCATTCTCCCCTTACATTTTTTCTCCCTCATCTGGCCACAGAGATCTCATTCCATCCTCTTCAATTAATTCCCTTTACTTTTCACATCTCCCCGAGCTGGGTGTTGGGAATTTGCTAGACCAGGCTCATTCTATTAGTCTATTTTTGTTATTCCCTAGCTATCCCCATTTTAGTGTGGGATGTGCTGCAAGTTATGGTGCTTACAGCCAGTTGCTACTCCTTTATACAGGTCCCAGGGCTGTCTGTATTCACTCTGAATATAAGTGCTCAAGTTTTATGGGGAGGAGAAGAAAAACCCTGGTTCATTTTTCTTTCTGTCCTTGCTTCAAGACAAATGTTTAGCTGCCTTCCTGTTAGCAGCATTCAGATAACCCTCAGAGGGTAGGTTTTCAGCACAGACTGGGGGGAGAAGATGAGAGTACATATGGAAGGGTCTCCAGACTCTTATTAGCAAGACTTGCAAGGTTAATTCTCTGTGGTCCTTCCTATAAGTTTGGCTCTGAATATTTTCTTTTTCTTTCTCTCTTTCTTTTTCTTTCTTTCCTTCTTTCTTTCTCTCTTTCTTTCTCTCTTTCTTTCTCTTTCGTTCTTTCGTTCTTTCTTTTCTTTCCCTCCCTCCCTCCCTCCCTCCCTTCCTTCCTCCCTCCCTTCTTTCCTTCCTTCCTTCCTTCCTTCCTTCCTTCCTTCCTTCCTTCCTTCCTTCCTTCCTTCCTTCCTTCCTTCCTTCCTTCCTTCCTTCCTTCCTCTCTCTTTCTCTCCTTCTCTCTCTCTCTCTCATTCTTTCTCTCAAAAAAATGTGTATTAATTTAGCTTGTAACTTGCTAGTTCTGTCTCACGAACATTGACCTGTTCCTTCATGTGTTCTCCAATAATGCAGCAGATTGAAATTTTACCCTCCCCAACCTGCTTGGGAATTCCAGTCTTGTTTCTATTCCTGCTTCCTCATCAAGTTTACCGGAGGTTTTAAAGAATACTGTAAACTGGCCATGGACACAGAGGAATGCATTGAATAAGCAATTGCCCCAGCTATCCAAACAAGTTCCCCCATTCTCAACCCCTGCTGGGAGTTTATGGGTCTCCCCCAAGTACAGGCGCTCTCATGCACTATTCTAGTTTTAATTTCAGTGACCCAAAGACTCCTTTTCCAGTGAAAAATTCATGGAAAAACACACAGCTGGATGGAGTCATAGGCTAATGTAGAGGATAACTGAGTGAGGACATGGTACAATGTGACATAACATGTGTTTGCATCCCTGAAAAGACCTGGCAGGGTGAACCTCTCACCATGGATATAGGTGCCTTTTGGTTAAACCACATTTGCATAACTTTCTTGGTCTTCTGGGGCCCATATTCTCAGAGCTCAGGACACAGAAAAGGCTTTATCCCAAACTACCAAGGTGTACTATGTAAAGATACACCACACAGGTGTTACTCCTTGGGGAAGCTGCAGCTGGACTCTATTAGAGCAACAGCGTGAAGGTGCCTCATTAAATCCCTGTTGTTCTGCAAATATCATCTCTCCCCCAAAAGTCAGGGTCCTAGTCAACAGTGTTGGGATGTTGCTAGATACAAGATGTTACCTTCCTCAAAACAGGCAGAAGTGTGAGCTGATCAAATTTCTGACTGATTTCCTTTTCTAGGACCATTTGTAGCTGTCACCAAGCTAGTTGCAGAGCGGTGATTAGGTATTGCTCAAACCCATCAACAAAGACCCACCAGTTCTCGGTAGTGAGGATGCAGCAAAACTCCTTCAATACAACTGAAATAACCCAAAATCATGGACCTGTGGAGGTGATGCTGTTTGTCTTCATCTGACTTCAAGCTATTGGCTTTAGCAAGCCAGGTGTTTTTGGCAAGCTGCTTTCCTTGGTGATTTTCACTGAGAAGCTACTTCTCAGACATGCTTGCTTACACCCTTGATTCGTTATGCATGTTGGGAAGAGAAGATGAATTTCTACAACTTCATTCACCAGGATACATCAGCAGCTGGTATGAGTTGCCTTGAATTTTAATGGTTATGTTCCTTGTACTACTGTTGCTCTCAGATCCAAGTTCTGAATTCAAATGCTCATAACTTCTTCTCCTTCATCACTGTAGTTTGTGAAATAAGTTTGATTGTTAGACTCCATATGAGTTCTCTTCATTTATGGTCTAAACTTCATGCTAAGGAATCAGCATTTAATTTATTTTGGCTATATGGGCCCTAACAGGGATAACTTAGCTATCAGAAAAAGAATCCCCCAAACATTTCTGGGTGCATCAGTCCTTCAGAAATCAGTGGCAAATTAGGAATGAGATTATTTAAATCCTAAACCTAACAATCTTTAACAAGCCTAAGGATTCAGATGTCTAGACTTCACTTTGTCTAGACTCACTTGACATCACTTAGCCCATTATCTTGGGTTTCCTTACTCTTGTTACATTCTTGCTTCAGGTCCAGGTCATTTGAAGCATGTGACAGGACAGCCCCTTGGTTCAATCTGGATGATGGATAAATTCATTTCTAAATCTCCCAGAGAGTGGGATTGTTTAGGCTGTGCAACAAGAGGGACCAAAAAAAGCAGACATGTAAGTGCAGCCCTTGAGGTAGCCAGTAGAAACATATAAAGGTCACAGTGCAAGAAATGGTATTTTGCAGACAGCCAGGATTGTTGACTAAATATGTTGTCATTAGAAAATGTTGCTGTTTCAACCCTCTTCCCTCACATCTTTTTGCAAGAAAGCGTTATTGTAAAATAAAACAAACCCAAACATTCAATAAGGGCAGGTTTCTCATGATGATGGAATTTCTGATCAAATCTAGATGCTTTCCATTCAGAATAGTTGTTGATACAGAGGGTATATGTCTTGGAATAAGCGTGACCAAGTCTCAGACTAGGAGGATGATATTTTGGGGTCTTACCACCTCATTCATAATTATAAACAGTTGAAAGATCATCTTAAGCCTCTGTTGACTTCACAGGGGTAATGGTTCCCGCCCCAGCTGATCTCTTTGCTATTTTAGTCAGCTGACTCTTTTCCAGAGAGGAGAGACTGTTTTTGTTTGTTTGTTCAGAGGGAGGGAGGGAAGAGAGAGAGAAAACCCCAAAAATCTCAACTAAATGAACAAAAACCACTACAAAAGGGTTTGGGTTTATCCTGTGGTGGGACATGAAAAAATTTTTGAAGTCTCAGAAAGTTTCACAGAATGAGAAAGCCATTATCTGAACAGATTTATTTGCAAAGAGACATTCAAGAAAAAATGAATCTGTATTAGCTTTTTTTTTTTTTTTTTTCAAACAGATTATTTAACTCAAAATAACTTTGACAAGTCCATTTGTTCCCAAGATCATTAAAATACCATCTTACAGGCACTTTTTTTTTTTTTTTTTTTTTTTTTTTTTTTTTTTTTATCCTCCTAAGATTTAAGTCATTAACTTCAGTTCCAAAGTGAATTAAGGTAAATCAGATGGAAGCCACATTCATTCCAAATGAGATAGTCTATCCAGGGGTTCAATGCAGTTTAACCACCAACTTTAAATTCAACCCACTAGTTAATTCAGGTGAACCATTCTGCATGCCTCTGTGTAGGCAAAGCTGTTCCAGGAGCTTCTGACAGTCTGCTGAAGTTCAACAACATGCGATATCCTTTCCTGCTTACTTACACCCTGCGAGGAATGTGGTCTGGAGCCAGCACTAGTAAATTATCAAGTAGTCGGCAAGATCATGTCAGATTCTTGTTTGCAGCCATTGTTATTCCCTAAGGGTAGATGGTGGTAACCCTTGTGCCTTTATTAACCTTTCTGATGATTCCCATTAGATTGTGTCACCTTCCTTACTTTTTCTTTTGGATATATATATATATGCTCTACTGGCTTTTCCTAGGCTATCTGTAGAACTTGAGTCTGTGTATCTCACCGTCACAGAGGCATGGTTGTCAACCAAAGTTTTGTCATCTTCAGTAAGAGCTTAAGCATCTGGGATTGCAACAGTGAATCTTAAAACAAAAATGAAATACGTCCTACAGCTGTGGGGCGAAAACCATTCTGACTATCAAAAGTCTCCCCATAACCTGTGGCTTTTGTTCATGAGGTTTCTTGCGCTTATCTCGGAGCAGCTGTCACTGGTCAACATCACCAGACAGACCAGGCCTCAGGATCAAGAGCTTTTTGGTGTGGGGCTGTGCAGCCTGCCAGACTTCCTGTTCAAGGCTAAAGCCATAACTGAATGCATTAGACCTTGATGTGGCACATCTCAGAGGACAGCCTGTTTGCTGTGGCACATGGCTGAACTTCAACAGTCCCCCACAGGTCAGGATCACAAGTCTCAGACATGTTTTCCTTACACTACCAAGTCCAAAGGCAATCAGCTTAGTGCTCCGGCCTGCTAGCGCAAGGGAACGTATTCACAGCCTCTTTTTAAAGTTGTCTCAGTGACATTTCCTATTCCCCCATCTACTTTCCTTTTTCTTGAAAAGCAGAAAGTTTTGTCAGAGAGAAGCTCCCTTGGGCCTGCAGTATCAAATCCAAATCTTGTTTAATAAAAACTTGACACGTGAATGTATTAGCAGATTCTCTGGATAATGACTTGTGTCTCTCATGTTTGGTTTCTGTTTAATAGTCTGCCAATTCTCATTGCTTTTCAGTTTTTCCTTAGTGTAACACACTTTCTGCTGACAGGGCAGAAGCTGGCATCAAAAACTGTTCCTTTAGTGAGGTCGGATATGAAATATCCAGGAAAAATGTTGTCCATCTTTCAGAATTCAGATCTTTGTGCCCCAGCCAGGGGTGGTCACAGGGTAGACACAACCTCAGTCTGAACTGTAGAAGGAGAAATATCATAGCTGGTCCCAGCTGGAGCACTAATCTCTCTCTCTCTTTTTATTTATTTATTATTATTATTATTTTTAACTTTTATTTCCTTAAGAAATAAAGTTTACACTCCTGGTTTTAGACAGGGTTAAGCAGTCGGACTGCTCCGTAGTAAAGAAAAAAAGCTATTAGATGGAATTGCCTAGTTTGCAAAACTGTAACAGATAATGGAGGAATGGATTTAAAAACGAGGTCTTTCAAAATACAGAACAAAGAGAGGAAATTCTTCTTCTCTGCCTGAGCCTGCAGAGTGCTGCAGTGTTCGGGCTGTGGATCCCTTGGCTACCAGAGGTAATCCCAAGCATCACAACTACAGCTGAGAAAAAATTCTGAATCTCCAACCCTTGGGAAAGTCTGACATTTTCAAATTTGCTTTAGGTTCCAAAACATGAGGTTAAAGAAAAAAAAATAGATCCATAATTCTTATTCTGTGGAAATGTCAAAAGCTATTTTTTATTATTATTTGTAAATGTCAAAATATCCTGCTTTGACATTTAACATGTAAACAACAAAAACACTTCAGTCCTGAGACTGCCTGTATAGGATCCCTTCCTCTGAGGTCCTACCAAGACTTCCTGTCATGCTTCACCAATGCATTGCCTTCTGGGAATTGCAGTCCCAGGCGATATATTCTCCTGTGGGCTAGTAACCTCAATGCAGTTAATAAAATGCAGAGAAACCAACATCTAGAGAGGGAGAAAGGGACTTATTGGGAAGGAGCGACCCAGTTCAGCAACTCAGTGCCAGAGGACGGAGTCTAGAAAGCCAGAAGGGGGAATCCCAAAATATCAGTGCTGCATCTCCATGTGTCCCACCAGATGTCCCATCATTGCACATCTGCATGGTGGGTCAGATTACTGGGCAAATTCCTCGCCTTCAGAATATAGCAAGGATTAAACCATTTCCTCTCTGAGTAAAGTTAACTGAGAAGAAAACATGTCAGTGGAAACTAAGATTAATTCAGAAAAAGAAACTATTCCTTGCTGGATTTGGACAGCAAGAAAAGTGTGGGAGAAAGACTTTTTTAAAGATTGCATGTTTTACCTGGCATGAGCTGCTCACTAGTGAGCTGTAGGATTGATTTGTATAGTATCAATGACTATAGAAACACAACTGCAGGCAGGATGGGGATTCATCCCATCTGAGTGTAAGTGCCTTAATAAAAAAGCTGAAGACTTCAACCTAGTGCGCCAAGGCTCTACCTCTGTCCACAGAAGGAAACGTCATCCTCAGAAGGTGCAAGACCAAAGCAGAAAGTTGCAGCTGATCTGGGTGGAAAATGTAGCACGTGGGTGAGGAAAGCAGGTCCTTTGAGTAAGGATGGATGATCCAATGATCTTCACTAGAGTGCAGCTGGCTGTGCCATTAGCGCTTGATTTAGGGCTGCCATCAAAAACAAATGAATGGATCGAGCTTGTAACTTGGAGCAGGTCAGGATGATGTGAAGGAGAAGCAGGAGCATCGCACTTGTTCACATTGCCTCTCTGGAAGAGGAAGAAGCCGTCCCCTATTTCCCAAGCAGCGCCTGCAGACTCCTCCAGCCCTGTTCCAGCTGACCTCCAGCAGGATGATGGGCCACCAGAGGCCCAACGAACGCCAATGGCTCAGAGCTGTCCGCCAGCAGAGCTAATGGCCCAGGCCTTGCTGGCGAGAGAGCAGAGAGCAATAAATGTCCCAGAGATGCTGCTGAGTCGATCCGTTTCCTGCACGCAAGCTGCACATTGTAAAAACCAAGGCTCGGATTCTTTTTCCTGTTTGCACTGGAGCAGACCGCAGAAATTGCACAATCCTCCAGGCCAGACCCAAGGTGAATCGTGAGATGATGGATTCCAAGGCAATATTTCACACTTGCTGAAAAAGCGATACAGCCCAGGGGAAGGGACTGTAATTAGGGAGAGCAGTGACAGCCCACAGACAAAGTAGTTCCATAAGCAGAGGAAGAAATGAAAGCTCGTTTCCAAAAGCTCTGACTTGCATGGATTCTCCAGTGTTCAATAAAAGGTGTGATCCCCAAGCAAGAGAGTCTCTCTCCTTTCTCCACTTGCTTATTTTGATGAAATATGATAGGCACAATATTTTTAGGCGTTCTCCCCTGCCTGTCAGGTTACAAAGCTGTTAGCTGGAGGTTGTATGGGCTGACACATAAACAACATGATCACATTAAACCCAGTTTCCTGAGGAAGCCACTCTAGAGTAAAAGTTTTGATTTGGTGGAGACATCTGCAGGGGTGATGGAGAGGAGAGTAGCAACTTTCAGAAAAATAATGGGAGGGTTAAAAAGAAAATAAACTTGCTTTTTCTTTCTTTAAATGTCTTCTGGAGGGACTTTTCCTGAGGGCTTTCTAAAATGTTTTTTGTTAGTGTGGTAAAAAGAAGAAAGGAAAGCAGGATAATAACAGCAAAACATTGATGGTAAGGTTTGTATATTTCTCAACAAATACAGATGGACAAATAGATAAATGGATAGATAGATATAAATTTATAACAAGTTATATAACTTTAAGATATTTAAAACTAAAAAGTCATCCAAACACGAAGAATAGAATTATTCAAAAAGGATTTGCCTTATGTTTTTTTTTTTTGTTTGTTTTTTTTTTTTTTTTTTTTTTTTTGTACAGCCTGGAAAGAGCTGCAGAAGCCATCCTCCAGAATAGTAAGCTCCCTCAGCAGCTACAGTGCCTGACTGCTGACCCAAGAAGGGCCAAAACATCTTTGAGAAATGCCAGATCATTATATGAAAAGTGATTTACTATCTTGATCCTGAAATGTCATTGTTTTCTCCATTCCTCCTACTACGTAAAGGTATCCACAGATCTGCTTGGTGATGAAGTAGTACAATGACTTTAGAAGTTCTCCTTTACTACCATCTTTGTCTCTCTGACTCTTTGGCCCACAATGCTGCTAGCACTTCTATTCCCTGTGCATCTGTACAGCCTGTCTGCAGCTCTCAACTCCACCTGGCAGGTGCAGAGAACCAGAAAAAAAAAATCAAATATTGTGCTAAGATAAAGAACAGGTGCTTATCCCAGTCTTGGGGACTCATATCTATTGCATCCTCTTGCAAGCCATGGCTGTCCACTCGCACAGGGACTGTGTGCTACTCAGTGGACAGGGGAATGCAGAGACTGGTTTCTGAGCCCCAGATCTGAAATCGTGTGTCCTCCTGGAGCATGGTTGATTGTACACCCTCCCTGAAGTATCAGACATGCAGCAATGTCAAACCAGAAATGAACACAAGGGTGGGAAGAGGACTGATGTAGCAGCATGCTTGAGATTAATTTCAAAAGATTTTGTACCATTCTGGCTGTGAATGGATGGACCTCAGAAAATACAGATAGTGGTTGACAATGGTTTGAAGTTGGAATTCTAGACAAAAGGTTTTCTCTTGTCATCTCTGCATGCATAAAGTGCCATATATTGTGTCCTGAAAACCTATTTTTGGCAATGAAAAAACTTGAAGTGTCTCCCTCTCTCCAAAAAAAACCCGAGAGTAGACGAAAGAAAAGTCTCTGCCAGAAACCATGATGGGACAAATCTCCAGATTGCAGGAAGTCTGGGGATAAAATGATTGTCATAGATGTCAACAGGCTGAGTCTTTGAAAAAATGAAAGGATTGTGTATGACCAACACAAGAACCAGTGTTTCCAGTAACAAACTGAAAACTGGAAAGTTGTTTGACAGGGTCAATAAAAGCCCTCTCTAGAGAGGCAGTTTCTGAAGAGAAGATTAGCATTCTGATGCTAATACCTTACACAGCCTCTCCTCTTGAACAGGAAACCTTTTTGATAACTAATTCATCACATATGACAGACACATTCAGAGTGTTGTGTCCTTCCCCCCCCACCCCCCAATCTCTTTCCCTTTCAATGTCTGTAAAGCCCAGCTCTTTTGCACTGAATATTTGCTTTCAAGGGTGCCTTGCTAGAAATAAGTAACAATTTTGTAATAGCCAAGCAAATACCCTGGCTCCACATCTCCCTTCCAAGACTCAGTGTGAACGTAAACCAGATGTGATCCCAACAAAAAGGCATCCTCTGATGTACCAGATGGGACTCCTTCATCACTTTCCCATTGACTAAATATAGTTGGGGGGAAACAATAGTACCAACATAGAGCACTGAGGTCGAGTGATATGAAGAAGGATTCTTTCCTTTTTTTTTTTTTTCCAGAAGCTAGTGACAAATCTCTGAATAGACATGTAGTGGGAAATCTAGGAGCAAATTTTCCCCATTTTTTGCCCTATATAATTCTTCTGTCTGGTTGGCCATTATGGACTGCAAAGTATTTCCTAGCTTTGGTTTTGTTTTCAATAGCAATTTTCATCCCCATTTCAACCTTAACTGCTATTGTGGGTCTTTGCTACTGCTGTGCTATAGACAACAGCAGCAGCAGGAATTTTAAAAATAGAGCAGGAAATTTAACAACTGTAAAAAAACTCCTTACCCCAGAGAACCATTGTTTATCCTTCTTCATGTATGCTAGCAATAATTATACTAAAATCTGCTTAGGAAAAAGGGTCCATTTTACATCAGAGGAGAATATGTAAATTTTTTCCTCAAACTGAATACAAAGACTGTTTCAATAAATGTGGCTTTCTGTTAAAAAAAAAAAAAAAAAAGGAACAAAAAGTCTACCCATAAAAATTACCATTTGAAAAAAGCCTTCTCCATCCAAAAATCCAAACAACTGAATACAAACTGTGGATCTCTTCCTTTAAAACGGGGGAAATAATCCAAGTTGACCTTAGGTTTCTCTGTGTTATACAGGGCTTCTGGTTGAGAGACACGCCACAGGACTACCACATACTCCAACCTCCTGGATGTGTTGTCCAAAGCAGGAATGCCAGGCTCATCTTTGCTGTATTTCTCTAGTCTACTCTTACTGATGAAATTACAGGTTTATTGTGGGCATACACCAGCCCTGGCGAGCATGTGCCCAGAAATAACAGTGAAGCAGTGGGAGGTCTGTGGCTGAGGGGAATGATACAGCATTCAAATAGCGACGGCAGCCTCACAGACTCAAATCGATATTTACATACCTTCTTAGCCTAAAGCAGCTTTTCATCATCAGGTTGGTAGAACATTTCCCAGCTCTTCAAACAGAACTTTAAGGGTTGACGGCTTCTCTTCCCATTTCAGAGACATGTTTCACCATCTTGTAAGACACAATGCAAAATCTTTTTGTTGTTTGAATGGAGGTGAAGGTTTCACCCAATATAACGACCTCTTCTCTAAACTCGAAATGGCTTCTACTGCACTAGAGCAATTAAGTTCCACTTTGGGTGAAATGATTCATGCTTCAATAAATTCAATTTCAACAAGACATAATTATGGTGAGTCACATAATCACAGATTAATCACAGCACCTCCTCCCATTTAGCAGTCAAAACAGTGGAGGATTCCAAATGCAATGCATAAGATGCTGCTCCACAGCTTTTGCTTCACTTAATTCCATTTCTGCTTTATAAGTTGATCTTACACAAGCTCACGAAAGCTTTAAGGGTTGCACATAGATGTGTAAGAAAGCATGGAGAATTCTCTTACTGTTTTACACCTGGAGAATGAACCTGAAAGAATGAATGCTGCCAATATCAGTGACTTCAGCAAGAACCTGAGGGTCTCCTGTTTGCTACTGAGCTTCCCTTGACATGATGAATTGTTAGTGAGGATTGAAGATACCCCGTGCCTTCGATAACTGAGCCCAAGTGGTCCCACAAAAAGGAGAATGTTAATTCTCATGAATTCTTCCATTGACTTAGTTCTTCAGAGCTGTAGGGGATTGGAAACCTCTCCACGCTAACTTCTGAGCATCCTCTTCCTATCCAACATTATCAGGATACTTAAAAACATCTGTTAGGACTTTCCTACTGCTCAATGCTGACCCTGAGCATCTTCTGTCTACACTGGCTCCTGTCTCACTTCAGGTATAGTACTGTCTCCTTCTTTCTCCATACTCCATTTTCACTGCTACTAAATCTAGAGACTGCAACAGGATCACTTAGTAGAGCCTAGCTCAGATTGTCTCATTTGAACATCACTCGTAGCCTCACGTACACTTGCCACAAACCAATGAGGGAGAAATTCCTTCTTTGTGATCAGACAATTTGCGGCTGCCCTTTACCAGACCTTGGGTAGGAACGTATGCAGTGGTTTTTCCAAATGCTGTAACCCAGCTTATTCTGTGTGACCAGCTTATTTTGAATTGCTGTTGGATCATTTTATGGAATTGTTTTGCTTTCAAAGCTTTCATTCTCCAAAGTGGTCCAAAAGGGGTTTATTTTCTTTTGCTTTTTATTGCATTTATTTTTAAGGTGCGAGTGGTGGTGGTGGTGGGAGCAGGGCAGGAGGGTGTGTTTTTTGACAAGAAAAGTGAGAGGGAAGATTGTTTTCTGACATTTTGTTTTGTACCACCACTGATCAGTATAAAGTTTGACAAGCTGAATTTTTTTTCCCCATACATCTTGTGAGTTTTCTCTAGAATTCAGTTTGGTTTTAAATGTTGGCTAAAGGATCTGTGGAGCGGGTGGAGTGTTGATGGAGATGCTGGTAAATTAACATTGTCAGCAAATTAATAAAACCTTTAAGGGAAAAGCCTTCAAGGGCAAATACAAGGTTTCTTTAATCTTTTCTCTCTCCCCCCTCCCCCCCTTCCCTTCAAGAAATCCTTTCTTCCCCTCAAAAAATCAACAAATTCCTTTCCTTTCCTTTCCTTTCCTTTCCTTTCCTTTCCTTTCCTTTCCTTTCCTTTCCTTTCCTTTCCTTTCCTTTCCTTTCCTTTCCTTTCCTTTCCTTTCCTTTCCTTTCCTTTCCTTTCCTTTCCTTTCCTTTCCTTTCCTTTCCTTTCCTTTCCTTTCCTTTCCTTTCCCTTTTCCTTCCTTATCCTCTCTGTCTCTCTCTTTTTTTTTTTTTTTTTTTTTTTTTTTTTTTTTTTTTCCCTAGAGAAGATTAGCATATTTTTCTGGACACAAAAGGAAGTCAAACAGCAGAGTACAGCATTTCTGGAGAATTAATAATGTTGTGACAATCAGCAAGTGAAGGTGAATTGACAGGAATTGAGGCTAGATGTGTGCAGAGGACCAGAGAAGAAACAGCAGGCAATTCATGTATACAACGTAAGTGCGTGTGCAAAGCAGGGTGCTGAACAAAGGAGCATAGCCTTTCAAATGAAACAAGATGTGAATGTGAGATCTGACAGGGGCATGGCTAGCCCTTCAACGATTCAGAAAGCAGAGACCCACCTCAGTCAGCACAGATAATCTGCATCTATGCAATTTGCTCGGCACCATAGCCCCTGAGGTGCTGGCTCCCTTGTAGGGCTTCAGGGACTGAAGTGGTCTGCAGGCTTCTTTGTAGCCATGACCATGGTGCCTTTCAGAAGTGATTTGTGTGGTGGCCACAGCCAGAGGTGCTGTTGGGTACCTCCACACTGGGAATTTCTGAATTGGATGGGAAGAAACCAGAGGAAGTTTCCAACTGACTGTTTATACTCTCCCGCCAGCAAGCGCAGGGTGGGGTTTTGAGTGGAGAATGTTGCTCAGGACAACTGTAAGCCTAAAAAGCCACATTTGTTCCATGGCTTGAGCCTGTATCCACAGTCCCAGGAGATTATATTACTCACAGAAAAAGCTTATTAAAATCTCCCATGCATCATAAGATATGCCACCCAACAGGAGGCCATGATTCTGTCCCAGTCTTAGTGGCAAGTGAATTGTAGAGAAGAGGTGTCCAGGTATGACTGTATGCTCCCAGAAAGGCCTTCTAATTTCCTCGCTTTTGCAGGCTACGACAGACCTCCACGGAGAGGTCTGCCTTGGAGATGTGGTCTTAGTAATCTCATGGATACAGCACTCTCTCCAAGTTAAGTCTGACCCAAAATTAATGCTAGGGTAGTTTCAGAAGCACTGTGCAGTGAAGAGGTCTAATGTGGTCCTTGAAAGACAAGATACTTATTTTTTTTAAAACAAGAGTTGAGATGTCATTCCAACTAAGCTGCATAAATTCCATTATAAACAATACCATGTGCCTCCTGAGCCCTCTATTGTAATCATTTTATGGATTATTCCCCTTTGTTTCTTCCCAAATCACTCACTGGGACTGTTGCACTCTACAAACCTCCAAGGTTTGTAGGTTGCTTTACACCTCCAAGATAGCTATCTCCTAGCTGAAATAAAGATAGTGACAAAATGACCCCACTCCTCAATTTGTCTATGGAGCCAATTCTCCCATCAATTTGGCTCCGTTTTTCCTGATGGGACTTTTGCTCCATAAAACATTTTGTGTCTACTTCCAAGTCACAGGTCCATACAAACTGAAACAATTCTCAAAATCCTTGGAAGTGGGTGGAGGGTGGTACACAATCACTGAGCCAGCTCCACAGTCCAGTATCAAAAACAAGAGCAGACCTGGAAAAATATTACAAAACTCTTCCACTGGCACCAGCGGGTCAGTGTCATTACAGGCAGCGGTGTTGTTCTCAGATACTATTTCTTTGGCTTCCTTCTCCTTTTTCCTCTCCCTCCTCTGAAGCACATTTTCTTTCCCTTGTATTGCATGGTAGGGTTGTATCCCTGGAGATTCACAACGATGAGGAGGAGTAGGCAGAGATCAAAAGCACTTCTAGCTTTGAAAAGATTATTCCTGGCCTCAAACCAAGTACGGCAAGCTCCAATCCATCCATCTTATTCAAACAGTGTTTCAAAACTGGTCACCCAACCCTTTTGGATACTGCTTCCCTTTCAACTTTATATGGCACACAGAATTCTTTGATTTTACCTTTTAAAGCATGGCACCAAATTCTTTAATAGCGCAATGGACTGCTCTTATTTTTTTAAACCTGATGCTGCAGACTTCTGTTGTGTTTTCAGTCTTGCTCAGCCTTTCAGGGCCAAAATCTCTCAGTTGCTTTACAAACCAACTACACCTATTTTACCTTGGCTCATTGACCCTTCTAGAGAAATAAATCTAAAAATGTTTTCTGTATTACTGTGGAAATTCTCCAGAAATCTAAAGTACCAAACAAAAACAAAAGAGCCAATGATAATTACAAGAAGTTGGCCAAAAAATGGATGTGGTCTGTTTAGAAGAATGCCAAGATCTACAACACTTTTTCAAAAGATCATTTAATTTTAAGAGCTGGGTGGGGATAGTATTGTCAACAGCGAAAGATGCATGAGTTGAGTAAATTCCTAGTGTATATAGAATGTACTGTACTTTCAAACAACTTTGACAGGATGAATATCACACAGGAAGGGATCAACAGGCTTCATCTTGTCCATCTCTGAATCACAAGTTTAGACAGTCACAAAAGGAATCAGATGTTCAGGAGTATGCTCCTTGGCAGTAAGCTATCAGACTTTCAAAAATCACAAACCTTTTTACTTTTGTATTAAAAGTGTTCGTAGCTCTAAGCCTCCTGAAGTAAGAAGTGCTTAGTAGCCCAGCCATCCATTCATGACTGTTATGACTAGTTAAAACAAAGAGATTTGGTTGGCTAGTTCTATCTGTGTATCACAGTGCATAAACAAGTGCAAATGGAAGACATGTCTCAGTGTCACATCTGCTGGATAAAATAGTAGAACGCATCCTGCAAGTTATTCCAGAGAGACGGGTCACAGTCTGACCATGCACTAGTGTGTTTGGAAAATGGATGATTATCCAAAATTGCCTAGCTTTTGGAAAACAACCAGAAAAAACTAAATTGCTCAAGAAAACAACAACTCTCTCAAATTCAAAATGTTCTGAATGGATTAGGAAGGAACAACATCAGTGAAACCAGTCATTTTATTTCTCCCATATGCCTTGGAAAGTAGTAGGTCATGAATAACGCTTTGTGGATTTTAGGGATGAGATGTGCACACATATCTTGGTATGAGCACCAAGAACTTTCAGAGAATGTAAAAACATTTTCAATACAAAGTGCATCTAAAATGTGGCTTCTCTAAAGACAGTAGCATGTTGGAAAAAGGGGTATCTGTGGAAAGCAACAAAGCATGGGCCAGGCTAACATGATACTGCAAGAGTATTGAGAAGGCCATTCACTTTCTACATTTTTTTTTTTTCCATGCAAGATAAATCTTAGACATTTATAGCCAAAAACTTAGCTAAAAAACAAAGATAGCCCAAAAGTATACTCTGGATAGATACTATTGAAATAGCCAGTTATTTGCTCTTGGCTTTCCTCAGCCCAGCACACAGTCACAAAAACAGGAAGATAGATCAACAACAACAAAAGTAATTTCTATAAGAGATTGGATTTATTAGCAGCAGATAAAGACATTATTAACTACTGTCATTAAAGCTTCAGTTTGCATCAAGCAATATCTGCAATCCAGAATGTCAGAGCCCCGCTGACTTACAGAAGAATCAGCTGAGCTTTTCATTTCAGATTGTCTTCCACCTGGAAATAAGGAAATAAAAAAAGAAAGAAAGAAGGAAATAAGTAAACAAACAAACAAATAAATAAATAAATCATATAAATAAGCATTAGCCGTGCTAGATCACTTTGTAAGGTTTGTCTTAGCCTATTCAACTACCAGTAAGTCAATCAATACCCTGGCAGCTAAACTTTCAATGACTGTCTTTTAAGGCATTTTTCCCAAGAGGATTAACCACAGCCAGGATGCAGAGGTCAAATATAATTTATTCAGAAGGTTACTGTACTACTGTGAAACTAAAACATCTCACATAGTCCTGTTCAGTACCAGGCAGTTCGTAGTTTTACATTCTCTGAATCTAGGCCAGACCATTTGAGCTATCTGATTTGACTGCCTGTATATTTCATGAATACAAGTTACATTTTTTTCCCCAGTCACTATCTAGTAACATCCATTAATACTGCTCAGTGAAACTGTTTTCTAGAAAGATGCTCAAGTCTTATTTGGAGAAGACAAGGCATGAGAGAGGGTTCACTGTTTCTGGAGGCAGATTACTCCAAATAGCCTATATTTCTCCCTTCCCCCTCACTGTTAAATAATATGCCAACTTTTACTTCAACTCCAAGCTACTGATTCTTGTTCTGCATTTCTCTGTTGAATTAAAGACCTCTTTAGCAACTGCTATTTTTTCCTTGGGAAGGTAATTATAGAGTAATCAAGTCACCTCTCATCTCCCCAGTTGCCTTCATGATTAGTTAAACAGATTGATTTCCTTAACTCTCCCATGGTGCAGGGATTTCTCCAGACCTAAAATAATCATGTGGTTTCATTCTGCAAAGTCTTGTTTTTTGTGTCCTTTCTCAGGTGTGGATTCAGAACTGAATGCAACAAGCTGGCATCAGTAAATGTCATCTGAAGAGGTAATATCATCTGTTACCATATTACTTCTCTTTCAACATACCCTATGACCTCAACCACCCTGTTTAACTTGTTTTCATAATCAGAGCGAACAGCCTTTTGCTAAATTCTATCTTAAGCTAAAACATTTGTCCCGATGGATAGTCTTTCTGTAGGCATGATGTACTTACTGGCTTTCCCTAAGGCAGAAACTTTTACTGAAATATTTTCATTTGAATATACCAAGTGATTAATTTCACTATAAATCATTGCTCTAGCTATGTTTGTGTCACCCAGTATCCTTCATCAGCAAGGATTTTACATCTATTACTAAATCAGTGATGAAATTACATATCTGAAATGAGCCTCGTCCTAGAAGAGCAGCACTAAAAATTCAGTCATTAAGTCTTTTCCCATGGATTGAAATTTTGAGATCTGTCAGTCAATTTTTAATTTGTTCCTTCTGCATATATTGTTCAATACTCATTTGTTTTAAATCAAAATATGGAGCACTAACAATTCAGTAAAACTAATGACAGTAATCCAAACATACAACATCTCCAATGAGCTCTCTAATGAGCCGTGTTTAATTAACACTGTTATACAGTAACTAGATTGTGATTGCCATTTTCAGAAACCATACTTAGAAGTTTTGCTTAAGATTTTAAAGGATTTCTGTCTTCTCACTGGGGACACAACCACTTTTCTGTGATGGGGAAGTTTTTTTTACATCAATATCCCTGTGTTTGGAGGGCCCACACCAAATTCTTCATAGCCATGCCTGGTTCTCAGCTGTGTCAAGTATCAAATATTATATCACAAATCTTTACCACCTAGTTCTAACAGAGGATGTTGGATGGCAGTGCGAGATCAACTGGGAACAGTACTAGTTTTTCTGCTGACTTATCTCATTCCTTGGAGTCAGACTTAAACAGTAGGGTACCCTACAGAGAGACATCAAGGTTGTTTGATGAGACTTTTGTCCAAAATGGTTTGCTTTTAGGATATTTCTTCCACAATTCTTTAATCAAGCTATCTTACATACCATTTATTTATTTATTTATTTTATCACTGATACTAATTTGGTAAATTAATAGCCCTACGAGGGCAAAAAAAAATGTTGAAATAGGTTCTGTTGGTTCATCAAAAGTGAGTTCAAAGGAAGAGAGACATTAAGACAGTGCCTGGACCTGAAAAGATGCTACAGTATTCAAGTCACTCTATGAAAGGCTACCACATTTTCTCATTAGGCATGAAAGGTTCACAGTAAAAAAAAAAAAAAAAAAAAAAAAAAAAGATCAATAAATCAAATGATGGTAATGGATTAGCACTGAAAGATCTCAGACATTTGATATTCAAGATTAAAAAATAATTATAATTAAAAATCTGAGAAACTGACAAGAATATTTGCAGGAAAACTTTCAGAGGAAACTGAGAAAACTGGCTTTTGGATGTGTGAATTCATGAAGTGACTGTAGAGCTTGAGAAATGAAGATAGTTTGGTTTACATAGTAAAGAACAGAAGAGGGAAAAGGAAGGTTGCAGGTTCCTTCCGGTATTTTATTCCTTTTCTGTTTGTAGCCTGAATATAATGCTAGTTCTACCAGCTTTTAGCCCTGTATATAATGAAACCCATACCAGCTGCTGGAGAGAGCACAAGATGATCTATGCCATCGGAATCTGTGAACAAGAAGAACCAAACCTCCCTCAGGTAGCAGAAAGGAAGACTAAGGCCCCTGCAGATTTGTCATCATGCTAAGAGATCTCTGCACAAATAATTCATTCATGTTGTGGGAGTGAAGCTGATGATCAACACTCATTACTCAAGCTGTTGAAAGACCCAAAAGTGAAACAAGACACTGGGGAGGATGAAACTGTGATGATCTCTAGGAAATGATGAGAAAGTGTTTTGATTGCCAAGACAGACAGCCCCAAGGATAGTGGCAGGTGATCACTTAAAGCTTGTTGTGTGGACAAAAGGGAGACACAAGCAGAACATCCTTCCCAGCAAAGTACAATGGAGAAGGCTGCTCTGTATGATTCAAGAGCAAATACTGGCACTCTGCAAGAATCCTTCCTGTACGTAGTGGAGCTCTGTTCTCTGCATGCTGCCAAGCCACACCAGATAGCCATTTCTGTTCCTTGTGCCATTCTCTACAGATGTTAGACCATCAGCTTCAGATAAGAGGCTGACTTGTCACTAGAGACTATGATACAAATGCAGAATTACTTCTGTATGAAAGCTGCAAGGTGTCACCCTGTTTCACTCCATCCCTCTCTGAGGAAATGAAGGACAGCCTTCATTCAGTTACTGCCTGTGGTGGTTTAAGTACTCACTGAAGGCCAGCGACTTTAAATCTAGCAGACTTTCCTAAGCACCTAACCATCTGTTCAGTGCTTTTGACAATGTGTTTATGTTGTCAGTCACACAGGAGAAAAAAATCAAAGTGCTTCATATTTTTTGTTAATAGAACATGTTGAGATGACATTAATCATACAGACAGGGAGCATTCTACTCATAAGTGAATGCATGCGTTAAATACTGGGGCTGTTAAAGGACCCTGTTTCTGATCACTGCTGTCATAAATGATAACAGGCCTGAGGCCAATTAAACCACTTTTCATATTTTTCTTAAGGCAAGGAAGCACTGGGAAAGGATCCTGGCACCAGAAACAGTGCTGAGGTGAGGGGCTTAGTGCTGCTGTAACGTGATCTCTGTCTGCTCAGATGCTTCCTCACTCCCCTCCACTGCTCTCTACCCAAATGTCTGTTGGGAGCTCAGTGTGGGCTTCTCTTCTTTAAGGACAGCACAGGCAGGAGCAAGCATGGAGCAACATAAGTGTGGGGCTCGTGGGAATGAGGTCCCTCCTGAGGAACAGAGAGGTGACCAGCTGCATTTGGGCACTTGAGCTCAGCACTGGGTGATAGTCCAGTTGTGACCTGGAAGCAGCATGAATGCATTTTCAAAGCACTCCTGCTCGTAAGTCGTGTCTTATCTTTATATCTAAAAGACAAGACTTCTGATTATTTGACTGGCATCCCACAGAATGGCTTGGGATGTTCCACATCACTAGACAAAATTTTCTGTTTTCCCTATGGACAATATTGTCAGTGGAAAAGAGAAGATGCATTCAAACAAGCTTAAAAACATGGTCACCCTGTATTTGTAAGATCCTTGCATGTAGCTGGCAGTAATAAAAGGCAAGCTATTTTTCAATCTGAAGGCATTTGGTATTAGTGTATTTGCATGGTAGCTTGGACTATGTTTCGAGTTTGAAAGCTAAGGCCTTAGTCATGTAATGCTCACCACTGTTCAAAACCTATGCATATCCTCATTCACTCCTCTACAAGGTACCATCTACAGATTTCAAGGCAAAAGGAACTTGAGATATGGATCCAAGCATTTCTCTATATTCTCTCCTGCCCTTCTACCAAATTAAAGATTATATCTGCCAAACAAACTCTGAGTTGGGATGGTAGCTAGTTTCGCTGGTATGAAGAATGCTGAATTTTTCAGCAAGTTGTGAAAGCTGAAGTCCTTGCCAATTTTCCTTTAAGCTTTTTAGACCCAGTGTTTGCATTTGTTTTCTGTTTCAAGTGGGGAGAGATGTGACAGGCTAGCTAGGTTCTCAGTCCCTTTGAAAATCCTACAGTAAAGTAGCATATTAAGCAAACACTGGAAAATGATGGGAATCACTTGCTGATACCTACCTCCTTGATCCGCATGTCTTGCATGTATTTCCAAGCTGTAACTGAATATAAATCAAATTAAAAAATAAAAATCAAAATCAAGAAAGCTATAGAGTCAAACACTCCTCTTTCCTTATACCAGATCAGTTTTAAAACAAAACAAAACAACCAACCCCCCTCTCTTCCCCCCCCCCCATATTTTACGTGAGACACATTTTAGGTTTGTTTTTCTTGCCTTCCAGGTTTTGAACTTAACTTCGTTGTTTGAACTAATATAAACTGTTTCTCTCATGAAGGTTACACCCCCAGAGGTCTTCAAAATCTATTGCAGATTTGAAGAGTCTATTTAACCTTTTCTGACATTTAAAAGAAAACAGAAAGCAAGCTCCTGCCAGCTGAAAAGTGAGTTAAAGGAACCAGTCCAGTTTGTGTCCAACTGGATGAAGAAAGGATAGTCAAATTCCTTCCATTTTACACATAGTTAGTCATGAAATTGTACAAGAGAAAAAAAGAAAAGACAATAAAATACCCTTATTGTAACAGCTGAAGCAAACTTTGGGTAACTGTCAGCAGTGAAATGTCCAGAGAGCATTTGTACCATTCCATTTCATTAAGCTGAAGGGTGGGATTGCAGACTGTAAAAGATTATAGCAGAGCTCTTCAAAAATTTACAGCTCACAGTGCAGCAGAGCACGGGGGAAGTCTCCCTTTCTTGTGTATGCAACAGGGAGCCTGGGTTTTGTCTCTCCAATGATGATGATGTGTAGAAGGAGGTTGCCAGAAGCACCAATGGAAAATAAAATGTGCTCCGTGAACACTTTTTTTTCTTTCCCGTGGCCTACAAAATGCATTTAATGCAGTCAGTTTTATTTGCTTCCTGAGCTCTTGACTTTGCGGGCTGGATCAGGACAGGAAGCTTATGGTTGGTGTTCAAGACAACATCAGGTGCTTTGAGGGTGCGATGCATAACTGCAATGAATGCCTTGGAAGGGGGTACTCTTACCTAATTTCAAACAGTACAACCAGCAGGAGCTACTCTGTTTTGTACCAGCTGAGAATCTTGCTCCAGGATCTTCACTGAACTGCAACACGAAGCTTAAATTCTGGGTAAAATAGCAGTATGTCTACTGGAAGTGCAGCTCATTATAACAGAGCAAGTATACTGGGAAGTTATGTTGTTTCTCAGAAATCTCTTTTTGTTTTTAGCCCCTTCCCCCCTTTATATGAGAGCAAACCCCCTTACGCCAGTGCAACTCCTGATAACGTGCTGTAGAGTAAGAGAAGTTTAGGATAGCAGTTATTTGTCAGCAGAAGAGTCACAAGGCTGGCAGGTGAGAGTTATGGTAGATGCGTTAAGAATCTAACAGCCCTAAATACTTTTACTAGTGAAGATGGCTATAACAGCTACATGTAATTTCCTTTGGCTCCTTTTCACCTATGTTGATTCACCAGAATTGCTGGGTTGTGCTTGTTCTTGCCACAGCAGAGAAGGTATCTACCAACAGCAGAGGTGATCAAGAGATTTCCACTGTTTCGGGTTTCCAATGGGATTAGCAGTGTCCACCAAAATAATTTCCCAAAGTGAAGGATTTTCAAAATCACAATAGAGATGATGCAAAATGAAGTGTTGCAATCTAAATGAAATGCCATTCAAGTTCAGAAAGGCTTGGTTTTCCTTTCTTTTAAATAAAAAAATATAATTAATTTTTTTTTTGTCTTAATTCACCATGACATTCAATTTCATTTCCTTGTTTGTGCATTGCTTTGTGGGACTTATAATTCACAACTCTGTTCCCTGCGTGGTCATTTAGGGGACTGCAGCTCCCAAGAAATAACATGCATTTAATGTGGCCTGAATTCTGTGCTGCGCTGGATACTCATGTGATTCTAGTGCTGTATGGAAAGTGTAGCTTGGACAGAAAAATTTAACCATTATGAAAATCTGGGGGTTCTGCCCTTTTATCTACAAAGCCAGAAGATGGACCCTCACAAAAAGTGAAGATTGGTATTAACTATATTTCAGGCAAATTGAGCATGTTTGGCAAACCTAATAAAAAAAGGAAACCTATTACCTATATTTCAATATAGGTAATTCTCCATTCCCATTTCTATTTAAGAACAATGAAAACATTGGCATTTCTGAGCAGGAATTAAAAGAAATTTCAGTTTTTGTGCAAATTTATTACTTTGGAAGTACTTGCTTCAGCTTAGAATAATAAGCTTTGACACGCTGGAAGTTCCCAAAGAGTAGGAATTCCAACTTTCTCACTGCTGCAAGTCCACATTCATTAATGTTCTTTTTTTTTTTTTTTTTTTCTTTTTTCTTTTTTTATGTGCAGGCTCTCCTCTGTGGGTTATAAAGGCTTGAGCAGTAAAGCCAAAACCTTTACTGAGGATTTGTACATGGGTAATTGAAGGATTTAATTCTTAAAAGTGGAATTGTGCTCAGTTTGGTTTTATAACCTTTTTTTTTTTTTTTAATATAAATTGTATAGGTCAAAGGAAGTGTTCTCAGTTGTGCTGCAGTGATCCCACCAAAAGCAATGTAAATGGATGAAAGAACCACCGAAGTCTGTAACAGAGCAGAATTTGGACTCCTCTACAACCTTTTTTTAGCTTTATGCTGCAAATGATTAGTGGTACAGGCTTCTTGTGCAAAATTTTCAGTTCAGACTGGTTTCATAGCTAGATTTGGGATATGTAAAGAAAAATAACAACATTGTGTGCAGTGCTGTGGGGTTTTTGTTTTTTTGTAGGCATAGTTTTTTCTCTCAACAGATCTGTTTCCATATTGCAGAAGTGACCATTTTGATCACCAAAAAGACTCCAGAGAATTCTAACAAGCTCAAGGACTAGTTCCCATCCTGCTTATTATCAGTTTGAATCCCCCAAACTAATCTGTTCCATTGTCAAATCTGGATTTATATGAAATAACCTTGATTTCAGATCAACCCTCTGAAGACTTTCAGAGATACAACAATGGGCACAAATTACTAACTGTGGATGATTTACCCTTGGGAAGTTCCTTTTCTGCAAGTGAACTTAAAGGACTTCTAAAGCCTCAGGAGCTGCTCTGCCCTCAAACTTAAATCAACTATTTAAATGATGCCAACAGAATTGGACTATTGAGAGATTAGTAAAATATGACAATAAAGATTACCAGTTCTCTCACAGGACTCTTCATTTGCCAGCCTGGGTTTTGGATATGATATCAATCAGAGCTTAGAAGATGCTGAGGACAAAGGGGTGAAGTCATAAGCACTCACACTGGCAGAATCAGACCGCTGTCCCTCCAGTCCTTTATGTTATATACCTTTTTTCTAGGAATTGAAGGACAGCCTCCTTTAAAGGAGGATTATTCTGGATGAAATGTGAAAATACCAAATTTTGAGGGATACTTGCCATTTTGAAAAAGGCAATAAGGAAGCCTATATTTTTTTCTTTAGAATGGCACACAGATCTCTGCACAGGGGTGAAACTCTTTTAGACCAAAAAAGAGGAGGCCAAAGTTTATAATGCAAGTAAAAAAATATGCCTCATTGATTTTCATGAGTTCCCTGGATAGAATTTATCTCAAGATGATCCTTCAGATCTTAGGGGGACAAAGCTAATGACCAGCCTACAGGAAATACAGGACAAGTTCAACACAACAGACGTGGACAAAAAAGAAACCCTCCTTCCCTTTCCTATAAAAAATGATGCAATTTTGTACATAAAAATTCCTGTCAAACCTGGAAGCCTTCTGGTATTTTCATGGGATAGGAGAGGTACTCAAGAAAGGTGTACACTTTCCACTAAAGAATTCTATTGGGCTGAAAGTCTTGATAATTATCATTTTCCCTTTTCTTGCAACAGATCATTTTGAAGTTGGTCTCACAGTGTTGCACAGGTTAATGACAGGGCATTCAAAATATGGGAAGAGCACTGACATTTTGATGTCTCTGGAAAACTTGTTCAGTCTTGAAGACTATTGCCATCATTGTATCTTGCAGTTGGAGTACTTGAGATCAGGTTTTCACTTAATTATTCCCACAGTGCACCTTGCTCTCTACCAGTCAATTGTAAGATCAATTGTCTGGTAAGAGTCCCAGTTCCTCAGACTGAGCAGATTAGAGATCAGCATTGATGCTCCATGTCATGGGACAGATTTGGCCTACAAGCATCCAGAGACCAGGTCAGATAATTCTCATGAAAAAGCTCTGCTCCTGTTGGCACCTAAGATTTGTAGGAGGCTCAGTAGGACAGTGAGCACTGAGCTAGTGGATGAATGAAGAGCTCTTTACTGAACCCCCATTTCCCCAAGAGAACAGAAAATTGGGGCATTGGGTGTTTTGTGGAAAGCAAAACAAAAACATAACCTTGACTCTGGCCTGGATCCAGCCTTGTAACTGTTTTCCACTGTCTCTTAGAATTTATGTAAAGAATAAGGCAAAGAATGTAACCGTTCCTTTGCAGTTTCTGCTCTGAATTTGCTCCTAATAAATTCCCTTTCTTAACCCCATCTAATCATCCATCCTACACTGGCACTCACAGGGTCTTTGAGACTCAGAGATCCCAAGCATCTGAAGACAAAGCCAGTGTTAAATGGCATTTCACATTCCAGGAAGCTCCCAAAGAGCCACCAATTTCCCCTCACCCCAGGAGGTTTTGCAGAGTCCAAAGAACAGCTCCCACTTTTCTGGGGAACAAAATCAAGCCTCAGCACCAAACAAGCATGGCATTGCCAAATATTTTCTTTTTGTCTTGGAAAAAAATAAATAGAAATATTTCTAGTTTAGTGAATTTCACATCTGTGATGCCAAGGGGATGGAAAGGATACTTTGCTTCCATTAATAGCAAGGTACTAAGACACCAAAACTAGAGCATCTCAAATCCAAAAAGGAAGGGTGGGATGGAGTCCCTCTCTGGGAAGAGGCCAGTCATCACAATCAAAATTGGGACAAGGCAAAGCAATTAGATAAATGGCTAGCTCAGACTCAGTTTATGCTCTGGGTCACATTAGTGTATTCTGTTGTTATTGCTTTCTTTTTTACACTATTCATGTGTGCCAATAATATGCTACTATTTAACTTCTCTGTTCCACCTCCTGGCCACCACTTCCTACTTGTCCCTCAGTGGAACAGGAGTTAAAATTCATTTGAAGTCCATTTAAAGGGGGAAAAAAAAAACCAAAAAGGTAACTTGGATTTGTATCTGCCTCTCAGATCTGCATCTGTGACTTGCTCCACTGCTCTCTAATAAGTTATGCCAAAATCCTGGATTCTAGGAAGCTGATGTGGTCCTCAGCTCATTATAGAAGATATTGTACAGATAACTGCCATCTTCACTTGCAGATGACCCTGAGCCTAGAGAGGCTGCTAACTTGGAGGTCAAGCCCTAACCTCAACCTCCAAGATCAAAAAGATGCCACTAAGGCTTCAGCGGGACTAGATTTCACA